>NC_090945.1:25574753-25877783 GCF_040807025.1 Struthio camelus
TACTGCACGAGAGAGACTGAGTGCAGGTTTTCAGGAATAAAACCAGTAATGTTCCATGCAAACATATGTCCAACAAGATTGCCTTGTAATAACAGAACTTGAGTATGGCCTCAGAAGCTGTAGGCTCTGGAGAGGGATTGATGGGAGTGTTCAGAGCAGCAGCTTCCCACCAGAGGAGCTGTGATGCTGCAGAAGCTTGTCCTTTCCCTGCAGGAATAGAGGAGTTGGAGGGGGTTATTCCCGCCTCCTTTAGCCTTGGTATTCACCTTAGCATGGGTTGAATTAGCACCTGTAAAGCAGGCTGTAGTGGTAGCTCATGCCTTTGGTACCACTGATACTAGTGAAAATTAATAGCAATGAAAATGACATTTCTGTGTTTCTTGGGAGGGGCATTACTAGTCATACTCATCTGGGCAGGAATCAAAATAGCAGCAAAGCGCTATAGCAGTCTTGTGCCTTCTCCTCTCTTTCCTCTCCCTAGTAAAAATTGAAAATACCTCTAGAAATGCTAGCCAGAGACTGGTTTATCAAATGAAGACCCTCTTCACTGTACCCTGGTGACAATTTTGCATAACTCCCAAGAAGCTAAAATTCCTTTATTAATGATGCAATCAATAGGCAGTTGCAAGGCTGTGTCAGTGCCTCAGCTGGTAGGGAGACTGTCTAGCAGTTTTCCTACTTAAGAAAATCTTCTGAAAGCCACTGGGAATTGTGCCTGTTTCAGAACTGAGTGGTTGATGTGAAAGGCTGCATTTTTCACAAAACATGTAAAGACTCAGGCGCATTTAGACACTTTCATACAGAAAGAGCTGGCTAGTGGCTTTTGCAGCTCTTTAAGCAGAGTAGGTATCTAATCATCACTGACTTAACTGTCACTTCTGTGCAAGGGAAATCTTGAGGCTTGAGAGCTCTTCCGACCATAGTGCTAAAGCGCTTGTTGCCACAGATGGGTTTGAAAGAGCATCTATCAACTGCCTAAAGTTATTCATCTCTCCATTTTGCAACGTCTTATTTGTTCTGAGAGCAAAGTGTTTTGTGTGGGTTTGTCTCCTGGAGAATTGGAAGAGCAGGTAAATGACAGGGAATTGGTTGACGTGGGAACTATCCCTTGTCATGATGGAGGAAAGCCATCTAGAGTAACTACATTACTTTTTAATGCTGAAGCATTTTTCATTCATGCCAGTCTAGTCTACTTTTCTGCCTGCTTGCAACGTAACTGGAGGGAAATAATCCATTGCCTAAAAGGCAAATCATGCATTGTGTACAGTGAGCCATTGCAAATATGCTCATGTTCTGATCTGGTCATAAACTTATAAATAACATTAAGCATTTGAATAGTTCCATTGCTGCTAATTAAGCTACCCAAGACTAAGATATTTTTATCTGCCTTGTTGGTAGGGCTTTAATTAAACTAATTAAAACTTTTTTTTTTTTTTGCTGTGGTATGTGAAACACAAGGAAAACAATAAATATCTCCTCTTGTATTTTCCAGCAAGCATTCTAGCAAAACATAAGCTAGGAAATCTCCTTACACCGCAGTCACATGCTGTAGTCCACAGCTGTTTTCAGTGTGGAGTTTAAGGAAACCATGACTATGTGATTATGGTGAAGGAACACATTCGTAGTCTAAGAAATGTTTGTGAATTGTTAAATAGGCTAAGTTCACATGCAAAAATACTGTAGGCTCTGTTTCCATGTGTAAGATTAGAAAGTAGGTTACATTGTTTTCATACTTGGCTGGTAAATGTGGTCACCTTAATTCAGATTTTTATCCCTGTATAAAGGGTGTATTGTCAAAGGTACAAAGTCACGTATATTTAGCCTATCTGAAAAGAAGAGTACAGGTTTTGAAGAGGAAAAGAATAGTACAGTTAACTGGACAGAGGCTGCAGAAAACTACTTGTACTGTGGACTTCTTATGTGGCCTTGACATAGCCTAGCTATTTAATTTACCTTACCTTGGTGCTATCTCTGTTTAAAAAAAAAAAATCCCCCCAAAACACACAAAATCTTTTCTGCCCTTGTTTAGTCTTGCTCATGTAGACTATATAGCAGTTGAAGTAGTGATCGTACAGTATTACAGGAAAACACAGCACCTAGACACTGCCTCTGGGCATGGTTATAATGCCAATAATACCAACAAGACGAGTTCAGATATGGGTTGACTGTTGTGTTTGCCCACTGAGGCACCTAAATGTGAAAAATACTTGCTAATGAAGCATGTGGTACCCTGGAGAACCCAACACATGCAGAATAAAAGTTGTCAAAAAGGTGGTGCGATATTACCATGGTTCCTGTTTCTTTGGCTGTCCTAATAAGTATCAGATATACATGGAAGTTTCGTTACAGTAAACTTGCGTGAACTAAAAACTAGCATCAGGTTGCTGCATCTGGCTTAGCTTCAGAAGTGGAAATATAGTAATGGGATAGACGAAAGGGCCACCCACTATAAAGTGTGGGTGACCAGTATAAGGAAAAAACAAATCTTTAATGGATATTTATTCCAAAGGCTGTTACAAAGAAACTGCTCTCAGACTGATGTTGTGCCAAGCACAGGGGATTAAACTTTTTAATGACTTATGTTGATTAACATCCAAGACATCTAGGAACAAAGAATAGATTCTGTTACTCCACATAAAGAATATTATTTTTCAAACAAGAAAAGAGTAGTTGCAAGCATAAGTCCAGAAGATATTTTAAAATGTAGCAGGGAAGAGGATAAGTACAAGTCTCAGCTGCAGAATCAGCTTAGTGGAAGGATGGAGGACAGAGTTACAGCTAATTCAGTGTTAACTGCCAGAATCCTAGGTAATTGTTTGCTGACAGCTACTAGAATAGGATAATGTTCTTTTTGGCTTCATCCAGCAACTGCATAGGGTTAGTCCTGTCTCTCTGGACTTTCTTCTATTTTGGTACTTTCATCAAGATATGACTGTCATGTTTTTTCTCTAGGTAGAGGACCTGGGTCTGGTTTCTTTTTTTTTTTGGTTTTGTTTTTCTCTTTCTACTATTTCTATGGCATGAAGGGAATTAGAAGTTTTTGGTAAACCTACTGTCCTGTCTCCTCTGACTCTGTCAGTCTCGCCGGAGCACAGAAAGGGACTTGTAAGAGCGAGAAGAGGGTGCAGTCGGAGTACGAGGTCTGCTCTGGAATGAAAGATGGTCCCTCAGTGGCTATTGCAGACTGAAGCTAAGAGCAGTCCCTACTAACTCAAGGGCTGCAGGCTGAAATGTAGTCTGAAGCCACCCTCTTCTTGCCTCCTGGACTGCATGTGCTCAGTGCTCTCTTCTGAGAATTGGGGCCTGGGTTTGTTTGAATTAATAGTGAAGTCATTACACTATGTAAATATGTTAGTGTTCATCTGGTTTTACTCATAAGCTATTCTTGCCTTGCTGTGTTGTTCATGTTTTCTTGTTTGTGCAAAATGAACTAGGAACATTTTAAAAGAAAAGAGAAAAAAGGGTAAGCAGTGTTGAAACCTTGATTGCTAGGCTATTTACCACAGGGTGAATTTGGGTAGGCAGCTCCACTTAATCGTACAATAAGCGCATGATGATTTTTTAATGACACAGTTAGGGTCCCTTCCCTTTCTGTCATCTTCAGCATCCTTCAAGTAAAGTGTGCTAATTTTCCTTAATAGCTTAGTGTTACAATTTTGCTTTTACTAAGGAATCAGCTGAGCAGAAAGCAGTATGACTCTAACCACTTGGCAGAGGCTGCCTGTGCCCTCCAGGGGCTGTTACCCAAGCCCTTACCCGAGGACAGCTTCTTTTACAGGTGGTCCCACTAGATGAGCACTATGCTTCTCATACAAGCAGATCTAGTCCTACTATGACTTAGGATTGCAAACAGTGAGCCTATCTTGTAATTCTTCCTGCTGTTATGCAGATGAAAGCTCCATACTGCATTATTGACCATCATTGACTTGTCCTGTTTTTCAGGCTCACTCATGAAGGAATCCCACCTTTTTTTTTTTTTTCCCTTCTTTTTTCTTTAAAACCCACGAGCTTCTGTGGCCAGGCCTCTGAATTCTGTGGTTCACGAGACTGGAGAGTGAGAGCCTGTGCAGGTGCCAGTGTGTGTTTGCTGTTTGTTTGTTCAGATACTAAAGCTAGACAGACTGATTTCTGTTGTGTGATTTCCATTCTCCACAGGTGCTTTGGAGTTTGGGATTCAGGACTCGTCCCTCTTAATTCGCCAGCAATGGAACAATCGCACACGTTACGTTGCAGAGAGCGTCCTGTAGAGCAGGAGGGGACAGAGGGGAAGGTGTTTTGAATCGGAGATGATGGTGGTTTCTGATGCATAGAAAAGAACTGGAGAGTGAAAGAGGCCTATTAACCAGGTGTTCTCACATAAATGACCATCAGGGAGATAAACAATAATGCTGACATTCAGTAACAATGTAAGACTGCAGTCAGCAGTCTGCTGAGGTAGAACGCAGTTCACCCCTCTCAGACATACTGCGTCTGGCTGTCTCCAACCGACATTAATTCATGTTTTCAGGGCTATCCTTTAAAAAACGAGGGCCAGAGAAACTGCGTTTTGAAAAATGATGTCTCGTGTGCCGTGTATTCTGCAGTGCAAAGTGTATTCTGTGAGGAACAGCAAGGAGTCATTTCCAGGGTGAGGACTGCAAACACTGCATAAATTTTTATAACCTGGAAGTGTACTCTATGTGTGAAATCCAGCCTTCGTAGTAAACAAAGGGAGTTTTTGCACTGACTTCAATAGGACAGGGTTTCACCCAGCTGGTTTGCTTTCTCTAGATTTCGTGAAAATTTAAAACCAAAGGAAGATTATTTCTTTAGTAGCTGTATTACAGAAGGTGAAGCTGTCATCTCATCTTTCTTGTTGAATGCATGCTTGCAGAGATTGTTCCAAATAAAAGCTACATATTGAAAATGCATCATGATTTGGGGATGTCACACCCAGGTGTTAGAGCAGTGACTTATTGCTAGTTCCCAGCAATGTTATTAAACTCCTAACCACAAAGTGTGAGTATCTACCTGTGGTTTAATGCCTGGGGTTGTGTGCCATAGGTTCTGCTAGTTGTTTCCATCTGGATAATATTCTTAGATGAATAAAAAAGACATACTTCTAGAGTTAATAGATCCAGAGGGAAAACTGTTTTTGGCAACCCACTTGTTCATCTATAGCAGTGAACATGCTGATCAAAAAGCCAAAAGGATCTCACTCTGGAACAGATGATAAATAGCCAATTAGAGGCAAAACTAAAAAGCAAAACCATCAGAAAAGGGGTACGGAAAAGGCAGAGATAAAAGGACAAGAGCAGTTTGCTGAAAAGGCTGGACATAGAACAAAGTATGTGTTAACAAACCTTTATTCTTCAAGCAGTCTTCGTTCAAAAAAGACGTAAAATCAAGACCTAAATCATGACCTAAATCACATAGATTTAGTACTACATTGTTGACTTCAAAGATTACCTAACATTGTTTTGATGTTCTCTCTTGTAATGCTGCTGCTGATAGATCACCAGACAATATGAATCATACATATTGAGCCAAAGCTCATAAAATGTGGGGTCAAAATGACTGTTGCTCAAACTTTTGACCCTTCCTTAATAACATCTTTTTTAAGGTATAAGTTCTATGGAGAAGGAAGTCCCCTTCAAAATCAAGGTTGGTGTTTGGAGTGTAGGAGGCTCATGGTCTCTCCAAGTGCTGAAAAGGAAGCACTGCTATGTAATCCCATGGTCATGACGTAAGAAAGGGCACCTATGTAAGCAGAATATGCACAGCATAGAAAACCTAGTATGTTTCCTTTTAAATGGCAGGATTCAGTAAAGTGATGCCAATACGAATCTAAGGTTGATAATTTGCCATAAAGATGGGATGTAAAAAAGGAAGACCTGTAGTTGTGCTGCCTAGGAAGCTATGATATACATGCTGCATCCTGGTGATGGTTTTATGCTGTTCTGTGGTATAAGCAGTACATGTCTGCCTCTGTTTTGGACATAGTGTGCTGGCCTTTGAGTCGTCTGGAAATATAACTCATTTGGGGTTTTACCTGGATGGGGATGTAAAGGAGAATTAATCTGAATTAACTTGTGAAGTGATTAGTTTAAGTGCCTTATACCTGTGAGTGAACACTTCATAGCTGATCCAAAATGCACAAAATTAAGGCTAATTTAATTCAAATGTAATTGAATGGGAATGGTATTGATCCACTTTAAATTTACGTGAATTTAGAGTAATTTAATTTAGACTTGCAGTCTTTCAGATTACCTTTTCCGAGTGTCCTCCTGAAGCCAAGCTCTGTTTAAACAAACACTATTTACCTCTTTCCAACAGGACACACACTGGAGGTGGGTCTATAAGAAAAGATGATGAATTATAAGCTACTGAATAAGAGGAGACATGGTTGTGCTGGAAACCTAAAATACTAGTCAAAATCCACAGTGTGGCCAGCAGATCACACAGGCTCAGAGTATGAGTGGGCACTCATAAGGGTAAAAAGCATTTTTGGAGGTCATCTCTCAGCACTGGACTAGGCACTGATCACGTTGGCTATCTCTGCGCGTAACCAACGCTGCTCCTGTGTGTATTTTACGGCGTTTGATTCTTCTTCCTCCCTAGGACCCTGTGGAGGCTCTATGCATCTGGCAGCTCCTCCAGGTACTGCAGCCACACGCTTCCTCTGAGTGCAGGCGCCCAGAGCAAGGCCCCATCATTTGGAGGATGAGAAGTTTTTTTCATGACATTTTTGTTAGGATGAGGAAAGCCTGAGTCAGTACCCACATGATTCCTGCAGGCTGTCAGTTCAGAGAGACCTCAGTCAGATCTGTTTTTTGGTTGTTAAGATTTGAGTTTTCTTTGGCCCTAGCAAACCATGAAAGCTGGACTACTGCATGTTTTAAAAATGTTCTTCCCTTGGTGGTCTAGTAGTGGATTGAGTATTACTTTCAAACAGGAGTATTTACTGTCATAATAATCCAGGCTTCTGGGGCCATTAGCCACACAGTTTGGAGGAATATTCTTTGGAGGTTACAATATATGTATCCACAATGTAGTGCTATGTGAATCTGTGAATCTGACCTCATAAACAGTGGTATTGTTTTAAGTTGAAGAGCTAAAAATAAGTTATTGCTGGAAGAAAGTGCCTGTGCCTAATCTAGTGTCAGAAAATGATGCTTTTCTCACCAAGTCTGGCAGTGAAATGGATCAGAGATGATGTATTATTTTAACAAGGAGGAGGCTCAGTAAGAAAAATTAAATTGTTAAACTTGACGTGGCAACTGAATGGAGTAAATCTGCTTTGTTGCAACTACTGTGAGTTTTGCTTTCAGGAATGGTCTGTGCTACAGCAGTCGCTGAGAGCTCAGAGTTTCTGGTGAGCTCAGGCGGAGACAAAATCCCTGTCTGGAGCTGCCTGGGAGCACAGCATGATTTCCCCCGTGGGATAAATTAACTATGGCTTTCTGCTTGTGCACAGTGAGATCCCTCGCTATCATCTATGCTTGTGTCGAGCTAAGAATAGAAAAAAGCAACATCAGCAGTGCTGTGGGAAAACTACATTGCTCCAGATGGCTCCTGATAAGCTGTTTTCTCATTTGGGATTAAAAACAAAATAGTAGTAAATGATAGTCATTTCCCATTCGCATCTTATTTTACATGCTTACTTAGCAGCTAAAATAAAGCTAGGCAAAGTTTGTCCGTTAGACATGGATTTGCCTGAAAACATTTGGGAAGCTAAGAGAAATTGGCCTAAGCTTTAATTACCTTGCAGGAAAAAAGCAGTACCTTTTACAGGAAAAGTTAAAGAAAAAAAAAATCCCTTTGACTTCTTTTTGTTAGCTTTGTTTTGTCTAATTCATGTGGTACAGAGTAAAAGGCTCTTCTTTCCATTGTTGCAACAGTTTGTGTCCTGCAAGGTCACATCAGGTCTTCTCACTGAGCTTCACAGAGAGGATCTTCGTTCTATCTCTAAAAGAGGCAAGCAGGACAAATCCCATGAGTGATACAGTCATCTAGCTCTACAGGCCACATGTTGCATGCAACTGTCCCGTCAATGTTGTTCTGTTGAAGACCAAAACAATTTTGAGCTCCCAGCTCAGAATCAGGCCCAACTGAGGAGTCAGACAAGGACTTGCATTCTTTGTAATTATGCTTGACATCGGTCTATTTGGTTAAAGCATATGTTTGCATTTTCTAATTCGTTGACATGCTTTTACTTCAGATTTTCTCTCTCTCTGAAGAATTAGTTAAGCAAAAACAGACCTGGTACCCCTGTGGCTATTTCATATGTCCACTCTATGGGAACTAAGTTCTTGCTCAGAAAGACAGCTCAGTCTTGTCCATAGCAGGACAGGAAGTACAAGCTCTCACCACGGTTGAGGCAGTTGGTTGCTTCATCAGGCCTATTAGCCGTGGAATATTAAGTAATAGTATGTACAGTCCTGAGACTAAAGGCCGGTAAGTCCTGCCATTCATCTCATACGTGGAGGGTGGAAACTCTGTCCTCTTGCCTATGGTTAGGTTAGAGTACTGGCTGTAGAGCGGTCAGTTTCCACCTCCTTTACAGCCATCATTTTAAAATACATAAACGTATAATTAATTGAAATAGCGAAAGTAACTTTTTTTCCTTAAGTAACAAACAAGTAATTGCAATATCAACTCATTTGTCATAAGCTATCTCACAGACATAGTCTGAATATAGGTGGTATAAAAGTGAAGTCCTCTGCCAGTTGAAAAAGATGGTTCTGTTAGATGTGACAGTAAAACTTAGACCACTAGGTTAGGGGTACCAGTATTTTTGTAGGCTATCAATAATTAGGGATTCTGCATGTACAATCTTGTGTGTGAGTAGCTGCCTGGATTTGATTTCTTATACAGTGAGGTATAGGAAGCATGACTGTTCCTGGGATTGTGTCAGGAGAGGTGACAATCTGCAGACGGTTCCCTCTATTGAGGGTGGTTCAATTGTTTCATCAGATCCCAAGAACGGTTTCTTTGCGTTTACATCATTAATTGTTGAGAGGAGGTAAGCTATATAGCCTCAAAGACAACACATCCCCTTATTATCAATACTCAGTATAAAGCAGCTCTGAGCAGGAGAGCCACACAACATACCCTGTAATGATGTTCACATAATTAGTTCATCTTCACAGTTAGGAATTAAGCTGAAGCCAACTCACAGGTTGGACAAATGTGTTGCTCAATCACCCTTCGTTTCTCTGGCCTTGTTACCTAGTACAGTGTAGACCAACCATACAGAGAGAGTAAAAGCAGCATCAGACACTAAGCAACCACTAAAGGGTTTTTAGGTAAGTGCTTATCCGCAGGCTGGGAGCCAACCTCAACTGCCCACTTCTGGTCACGTTTAAGAGGAGAATCAAATGAACTTTTCAACTTTGCAGTATAAAATGTTCTTGTAAAATAGAGAGGGCAGTGATACAGTTGACTTAATAACCGTAGAGCTGTTATTCCTCTTTTATGCGAGGACTTGCATTTTAGGTGGTCCTTCCTGGTCAGTTCTTTATACAAATTGCCACTGGAGCTATTGACCATCTCAGCATTAATCTAGATATTCTGTTATTCAAGGTTATGTTTAGTTTCTCTCACTCACCATAGGAATTGTGAATTTTTATTAATCAACTTTTCCAAGATTTGATGAGAGATTGGTAGTAGAGACTGGAGTTGCATTCCTTCATGTTTTGTAAGGGAAAATGCTCTTCTAGTCTGTGCTACTGTCCATCAATGATGTTTTCTCTTCTCTTTCTGTGATCCTTCCTGTGGCTGTGAAGGGGCAATTACTTGAAGCCTTCTGACAGTCTTAGGAAGAACCTGACTTCTTACCATCTGCTGGATTCCTTTTGTATAGGTATTACTTGGTACTTTGCAGTGTTGTTGCAACTGACAATGCTCCAACAGGATACAAAAAAGGGGTAATATGCTGAAGGGGAAATAGCCTGAGGCATGTTTGCTTGTCTGGCATGTGAAAAACTGCATTTTCTTACAATTACTTTAGCTAGTAGATGTTAGACCATTTCCTTATTGCGTGGCATTCTCTTTCACTGTAGCTGGTCTCCTTTGCAGTTGCTGAATGAGCCCGAGGAAAGCAGGCGGCATGTTTAGCATATATCTGGTGGTGCTGAGCTCGTCTAATGGGCGGTAGGCTATGGTATGTGGGTTTGGATATCCCTCAATATGTTATGTTTCAATTCTTTTTTTTCTATTGTGAGCAGTGTGGCCTGCTCAGCTAATACAAAGGAAAAGAGAGGCATGCGAACTGATGGCACTTGGGTCACTTTGGGCTGTTGCCATCACTCTTCTGGAGCATTGGAGACCAGGCTATAAGCTGAAGAGACTTTTGGTTTTTGGTGCCCAGTAGCTACATGACAGAACTAGTGCAAGGCAGCCCCAGGCAGTTGCTTCATCTGCTGCTGTGTGGTGTATAAATAATTCTGGGAGGCCTCTGTGTGAGGGTACCCCATATCCTCAGCTTTTACACACCATGGATTAATCCTTTCTGTTGAGAGAGAGAGTCCTAATGGAGAATGTGAAATCAGCAAGTAATTCCTCTGAACAAATGGGTGGGAGGAGAGTGAAGAAGCAGGAGAAGTAGCTGCTGTTAGCGGAGGGCAAGGAACTGACCAGAGCTCACTTCCTCTTGCAAAGGATTACTGCACCCAGCTATAAGCTCGGCCTGGCCTTCTGGCAAGCCAGCCAGTGGGAGGACTCTTCTGGGGGCAAAAGTAAGGAGATGAGGGAACACCAAATCAGCCTGGGGGGGGCTCAGCTAGCAGCAGTGCTCCTCCATGTCCTGCCGTGATGGCTTAGGTGCCAGGTGACTGTAACGAAGATCATCAGAGCAACTGAACTAGTGCCTAGGATTGCGTGTGCTGGATAAGTGCTGACACCTTAGGTAAAAATGCCAGTTGCTCTTCCTGCTTTTCTCTGGCAGAGTTAGCTAGCATAGTGTGGAACAGCTTCAGCATAAAAACAAATGAGACATCATAATATGAGCAAATGAAAGCCGGGTGACTGAGACGCCGGCCAGGCGTATGGTCTTCAAATATCTGCTTGGGGCCAAGCTGAAATTTAAAGCCTTATCTGCCACAGCTCAGTATGTCTGCCTGCCATCAGACACTCACTCTTCAGCGCATTAAAGGATCTTTCTCAGTCCTCTGCTAGAGTGCTTCTGCGTCATGTTTTATAGTGCCAGGCAGAGAGACTCGGGCTGATCGACTCCCTAGTGTGATGGTTCTGCCACTCGGTATTCCAGCCTGCAATGTGACTCCTTGGTTCAAGAGTATCATATAAAATATGCTAGAGAGCAAATCACTCCAGCAAAAATATCCAGAAGGCCTCATTGCAGGTTAGCCAAAAAAAAGGTGCTAAGTAGATCTCCTCTGCCAAAAGAGGTTGACAAAGCTAGAAATAAAACTTTATTCCCATACACCACTAAAATCAAGTGAATGGTATTAGCCACTTACAGAAGTTAGACAGTTGGTCCCTTCCTTAGTCTCACTGAGAAGTTAATGCAAGGTGAAAGACCCAGAAGTAGTCCAGGAAGGACTTCTTCGACTATAAAAAAACAAAGCAAACTTAAACCAAACAACTTTCCCCCTTACTGACCGCATCATTTTCCTTGAGGATTTTATAAAAGGTTCTTGGCATTTTGAGTATAAATTCAGGAAGGGCAGGAATGGAGATGCATATTCTGTCTCTCTGTTTCTGTCTGTCTCTCTCTGTTTTTCTCTCTCTCAAAAAAAAAAAAAAGGTAACGTGTTTCTGTGACTTGGCTGGCACAGATTAGTCTTGGTGGACTGATGCAGGGAACATCAAGGCATATAGAATGACCAACGCTTGTTTAAGGATCTAGTTTGAATCTTCCAGCATTGCATAAAATCAAATACGTCTTTGCTGTTCATTTTTTGGGCTCTCACATTCAACAGTATGTTTTATACAAGGTCACATAATTAATTGGAATGACTGGGGAGAAAAATGTTCAGCAAACTATGCTTGGAATTGGACAACACAATCTGAAAATGCAGCTCATTATCACAGGCAAATCTAGTTTACTCCATGCTACTAGTGACCTGATGGCCTGTAATCTGGGGTGAAAACGTTAAATAAGATTGCTTAAATGCAGCTTCAGGGAGTGCTACGTATTATATCTCAGTTTGACCTGGTTTCTCATCATATATCAAAGCCGTGTTTAGTGGACAGAGGTTTACGACAAGACAATGATACATATAGCTGCAGAATGCGAAAGGATGATTTGCCTTGTAGAACTGGTTAGTGTTGCTGGGGAAGTAGAGGCTGGTTTACAGCTTGCTTTTTCCCTCTCCTTCTGGGACTGATTTGTATCTCTATGTTGTATATAGGAAACGTTCTCTGCAATTCTCTAAACGTAAAGACTGTGTTTTAGGCACTCCACGGTGTAGGAGGTTCTGAACACCTTAAGTAAGTCATGCATAGTCAATTGCCAGAAAATACAGTCTAGCCTTACTTACTACATGAATATCGTACATTTTTATATGCATGTTGTCTTTAGCCTGTATTTTAAACTATGTATATATAGATTGGTTCTGCTACTGCTGACATCAGGACATTATGTACTCATTTTCCCTTCTGTTAGCTAAGGCTATTTACACACTAATTTTTTTTTTCTCCTGTTCTACTACTCAATACTGTGCAGAGATAAAATTACTTTGCTGGAGTCAGGAGTTATTCCAATGAATATCTTGTGACTCGGAGACAGAAAAATATATATTTGCTTCAAGCTACCTGTGATTGATAACTAGAGTATCAAGTGGATGGTGGTTTTAGAAGAAAGATCAAGGCAAATGATGGCATCAGGTATTTGCAAGAGGCTTTTCATGTAGCTGGCTGGCAGCTGGTCTTTTGGGGTTTCAGCTGGATTTGCCAGTTCTTGTTTGAGCTACACACAAGATAAACTGATTTGTGGATGTGCTGCAGTAATTTATCTGAGGTATCAACGTTTTGGCTTGCTTCTGCATTTCAAAAGCGTCATCTCTATTTGGGATGGGGGACCTAGAGTAGGACTGGATTTATGTCACTTCCCTTGGCAATTTTTAATGTCAAAAAGTCTTTTACTACTTTCACCATTCTTAAAGACAGAAGTGAGAGTTAGTGATTAAGAGCATGTCTTAAGTATCTTTTAAACATCACTCAGCCTAAAAAGCCAAAAGTAAAATGGACATTACATACAGTATGTGAGAGCATTCATTACCACCATTCAGGATAAGGGAACTCTTTTTTTAAAAAGCTATTTGCAGAACTGAAAGAAAACTGCAAGTAGGCTTCTGGCTGGCAAGCTGCAGGTGTATACCACATGCCCATATTAGAGAAAAGATGCGGTTGTGAAGGTCTTGATGACAGACAAGGGTCTAAAATGCCTTCATCTCCACATTGTAGCTAGTTCATCTGTTTTTTATTTGCATTTCCCCTTCCTAGCAGTGTTAGGATTTTCCAAATTCAGTATAAGTATGTGCAGGTCTATATAAAGTCCTTTTCTCTGTTGTAAGGCACCTAGTTGAGTGAGGTCCCGTTTAAGTCAGGGAAGCCTTTCCCTTTATACTTATACCATATTTTGTTACTCAATAGTAAATTATTTTTTGCTGTAAAGAATGAGTGAAAGCAGTGGTGAAGTTGAGGGAGAGCACTTTTCTAGTGCTGATTTGCTGGAATACACTTATTCCTTAAGAGTACCACATAGGTGAGCCGTTTGCATTTTTCTCTAATCATTGCTCCTACCTAAAAGATCTGGCTTTCTTTGATGAGTGAGAATGAAGTGGAGAGGAAATGTTTATCCTTAAGGAGGAAAGCCTTATACATACCTCAAGTTTCTCCAAACAGCTGCACTATGGAATCATTCTCCAGAGACACTTATTCGGAGGGCAGAAGTAACTGAGCAGCGGCGCTGTGGAAATATCCAGCCGTACCTTTGTTTTTTTAAAGTAACATTTGACAAAGAAAACAATTAGTGAAATCATGGAAAATAGCATGGTTCCCCCCCCCCCCCCCCCACTAAAGGCACGAGAGGAACTTGCTTGTTTTTATTATCAGATCTCGTTTCGTCTGCAGTTCTCAACAGAATGGTACAAAGATAGAAACAAGTAGTTCTTCATCTAAAACATATTTCGTAACAAATTGTCAACTCTTTTTTTCTGAGAAGAACAATACAATCAATCAGGCATTGATTTAAGATATTAAAAAAGTAATCATTCTAAATTGAAAATTATTCAACTGCGCTTTTGTTTGTGGTAAGCAAATAATTGTAAGAGTTGCTTTGAAAACAGTAAAGCAATGCTTTGATTCATTAAAATTGCTGAATAAAATTAGTTGAGAAAGTGTAAACACCGTTTTCCAGAAAGCGCTCCAAATTTATTTTCATCTTTTTATCTAAACAAATTCCTCAAGTATAATTTTGTGGAATGGAAAAAATCTATGATTAATTTAATAGGCACTAAAATTAGATGCAGACAGGGAACATAGTTGTAACTGTGTGGGAGTCAGCAAAAGGATCCTAGAATGTGGCAGCATCATTATGTTGTTTCAAACCATCACGTCTTTTTGGCTTTAAAGAATGAACGTCTCTTACTCTTTCCTTAGGGGAGAGTATAGTGTTTTCACTTGATTGCCGCCCCCCCCCCCCTTTTAAAGTCAGTTTTCCTGTAAGATAATGCTTGTTTTGATTAGTATAGGAGAACTGTACATGTGTCTCTTTGCTTGCAGGGAGCTAAATATGCAAGAGAGTTTGTGCTGTACAATATACTCCGTGCTACGTATCACGGGAATGTTGTTTAGCAGGTGGCAAACTATGCTAAGGGCATAAGTGAAGTAAAGGTTATTTACGTGAAATATGCTGATCAGTGATGATTGTCCAGCTGGTGTGGGTCAGTGGGGAGTGGTGTAATTGCAAAGAACCTTGTACCAATGTAGTATAAATGTTTACTATATGAACAGCACTTACCATCCATCCAAGTGTTTGATAACGCTCAAAGAAAACTGCCTGCTTGGCATTTGGATCCAAATTTAAATACCACCTATTGCAGAGAGTGTTTCAGGACTTTTACAGACTGAGAGAGGTTTTTGTGCCTCCATTTGTTCTTCACTTCATACTTTTAAGCTTTTCTCTGTGACCCAGAGGCTTGAATATCTTGGAACCCACAAAAATACAAGCTAAAACCACAAGGGAGCTGGTTGCATCTCCCTGATTCTTTAGGCCAATACAGCATCACCAGCAACTTGAGCCTAAGGGCTGCTCTATGGCATCAGAGCTGGCTACGTAGTTACTGATCTGCCAGCTCTGAAGTGCTGTGAAGCATCCCTACCTGTGTGTCCTGGCCCCACAGAACGGTATCTCACCTGCAGGTTTTCTTTGTTTGGTTTCTTGGAAATGTGTTGTGTACAAAGGACTGCTTCACTGTAAACCTCTCCTTTCACCCACCAGGCCTATCCTTGCACCAATGATAAAGAATGTGAAGTTGGGCGATACTGTCACAGTCCTCATCAAGCAACATCTGCGTGCATGATATGCAGGAGGAAGAAGAAGCGTTGCCACAGAGATGGCATGTGCTGCCCTGGGAATCGCTGCAACAACGGTACTTCAGCCTTTTCTTGTTCTCCCTCCATAAAATGAGCAATTTAATAGTATCTACTGAAAATACATTTCTCTGTGTGTTCTTAGCAAAGATATTTCTTTCGGGGTGAATGTTCTTGCTTTTCTAAACCAAGAGAAAAAAAAAGTTGAAATACTGAAAACAATATTAGCTGTATGGGTCACCTGTCGTGCCACTTCTTCCTTGGTTTAGAAAAGATTCTGGATACTCTTCTTATACTCCTGGAAGATGATAAAGCCTGATTTTTCAAAACTGCATAGGAAACCAGTCTAATCTGGGACTCCATTTTCAGGTCCGTAATATACCTGAAAAAGGGAAGCTGTATGCTGACCTAGCCCAACAGAAATACAGGCCACGTGAGAGTAAAATTCGACTAACTGGATTCATGGCTCTATTAACAGAGGATTGGAGGGTGCTATGCTTGGAATGGGAGGGGAGAGAAGGCAAGGAGAGAAAAGAGGGGAAAAGGAGAGAAAGAGCAGCAAAAGCCAAGTCAAAAGCTGAGCGCCATGCCAGGCTAAAGGCTATTGAATCTCCTCTGTGTCCGTCCCCTCCCTCCCCCTTTCCTCCCTGAACTAATTCCATGCCTGAAGAGACAAAGTTATGGTTTAAACTATTCCAGTGTCTTGCACTGTAGGGAGTATTTTGTTATGCATCATTAACCCTTTTCCCCACTTCATTTTCTTGAATAGTATATTACTGTTTAAGGCATGTGTACTACCAGACTTCCTCTTCTTTTGGGAATGGGAAGCATCTGACATCACTGACTGAAATCACAGTATATTCTCAAGCACCACATTAAATATTGTTGGATCTGCTGACAGATTGCGGAGAACCCCTATTTTTCAGGAAGCAAAAGAGACTTAAAGGATCCTTGGACTGCTGAAATCACTTCTTGGGGTTTACAACCTTACTATTTGTATTCCCATACTGTGTAAAGTGTCATGTGGAGACTGAAGACATCTCAGAGGCAGTCTAGCTGCTAGCATCTCTAGCTGCTTAAACTGTAAAGGCAACATGACAAGGAGCCTGAGGAGAAGCACAGTTATGGTGCAGTCAGGTGCCTGGGATCAGTGACTGAGCTGTGCTTAGAAGTGAGATTTCCTGAGGGCTGACTCCGGCGCCCTCGCACTTTCATGGTCCCCATCCTGATCTGAGTATGTCTTTCAGCTGCTTTTCCACTTGTTCAAATCTGTGACTGACTGACTTTTCCTTGCAGGTATTTGCATACCAGTAACCGAAAGCATCCTTACACCTCACATCCCTGCTCTAGAAGGACCACGCAACAAGAAGAACGGTCATTACACTAGCAAGGATTTGGGATGGCAAAATTTAGGGAGGCCGCAGTCCAAACTGTCACACATAAAAGGTAAGATCACAGTTGCAGTATATTGCTTTGTTCCTTCATGTTAAGAAGTCAAGATATAGCAATGCAAACCAAAAAATATGCAGTAATTTCAAGGGAATTTAGGGAGGCTGTGGATGGCTGTGCTCATGAACCTGTCTTGAGAGTTCAGAGCATGGCTCAAAACTGGTGTAACATCAGCCAACATTTCCTGTCCTTGAAATAGCGTTTGCTTTCTTTTCTGCATTAGAAGTGGAGTGAAAATTTATTTTTCAGTTGTGCAAAATTGCACCCACCCTCCTCTTGTAGCAATCACATAGTTAAGCTCTTGTCATTATACTTATAAACTTGTAACTGAAATGGTCCTTATTAAGTCTTATGGCAGGTTTTCTCAATTGCCCTCCTGAACTTTCCTAACTTCATCTCTTCCATTGTGTTTACCTCCTTCAAATAGGTGCAGATGGACATGTCATCTCCCTTTTTTCTGAGCTTCATATGCATCCCTTTGCACTGAATCTGTGCTTTCCCTCTTTCCCATGAGGTAAAATAGTTTGGTTGCTCTTTCTAGGACACGAAGGAGACCCTTGCCTACGGTCGTCTGATTGTATTGAGGGACACTGCTGCGCTCGCCATTTCTGGACCAAAATTTGCAAGCCTGTATTGCATCAGGGTGAGGTATGCACCAAACAGCGCAAGAAAGGCTCCCATGGACTGGAGATTTTCCAACGATGTGACTGCGCTAAAGGGCTGTCTTGCAAAGTATGGAAGGATGCAACCTCCTCTTCTAAATCAAGACTTCACGTGTGTCAGAAAATCTGAATGAGGATTGGGAAGATGTTATTAAGTGACTGTGGTTTTATGCATTTAAGGCATTACAGCACGGTGGGAAACGGGGACTGCAAATGAAAATAGAATGGCTGAAGTAACAACTAGGTAGCAGTAGAAGTCACACCAAATGCGTTTCTTTTTGAGCCTGTGGTAAGCGCAAGCGCAGCTGAAGTTCTCCCATTGTGCAGCTCTTCTGTAAATAACGTCAGCAGTTTGTGGGAAATGCTAGTATGCAAACAAGTACAGTGGAAATTAGTGCCACTTACCTTGCTGTGTTGTCCCATGATGTTTCAGGGGTTGAGTGTTAGGGCTACAGTGGGTTTCCAGCAGGGTAATAACTGCTAAATAAATTGTATACATTGCTACATTGTACTCCCAAATGAAGCAGTGTTTGCCAGGAAGACTTGTCTGTCAACACCTTGTTGGTTACACATTGCAGGTGTGAGAGATGGAAATAAGGTTACTGTGAATGTCCACACACCCTTGTTGTTCAGGGCACTCCTGCAGGACAAGAGTGCTAAATTTTGCAGGCCCTCATGGAAGAGGTGAAAAGTTGCCACCTCCTGATTTCAAGAGAGCAGCAGTTTCTCTAATCAGAAGCATTTAAACAGGGTTTTTTTTTCCTATACATAGGTAAATTGAAATGCTTTATGTAGTTCAATGTCATAGTAAGGCACTTAATCGCTTCTGTTTGTCTCGGTTGACTGCTAGCATACATTGGCTTGAAGAGATGAAGCAAATATGTGCATGCTGAATCCAGAATTATATACAGGCAGTTGCTCATTAGTCCTAAATATACTTTCTTTTTCAAAATATGCTTGCATTTTAGATATTTCCAAAAGAGAGAATGGAGGGTTGATGAAGTACTTGAAGAGCTATAACATCGTACCCCTGTTGCTGTTATAACAGATGATGTGGGTACCTGTTGGGAAGTTCAGACTGTACTGTTACAAACGCAAAAGTTTTGCCTTCTAATAGTAGCAAGGGGCTAGCGTGTTTGCTAATAGTGCTAAATATGATTGCACTTCACAGAAGCATAAATGGATTTGTCTCTTAGAGGTGCTGGCTCTTGTGAGCACCTCCTCTCCTACAGAAAAGGATGCAAGAAGATGGTACGATCACAAATGACTTGGTGTAAGTATCAAGTGATACCGCAGTGTACCAAGCTCCAGCATGTATGCAACCTGAACTCGATCTCTTCTCACACTGGGCTACTCAGCCAGGAATGACAGAATTAAATTGACTTTGGAAACAGCTAATGAATTTACATTGTTTGTGTACTGGTTTGAAAAAAAAAAAAAAATAGTCTCCATCTTTCGACTTCTCACACAGGTCTTTAAAATTCTTTTTCACTTTACTTATTTGCAAGTATTCCTATATATAGACATTGGTAAAGAGACTGATATTTCTTTAAACAAGTCTGATTCTGTAACTGACCTACTGCTAAGCTATAATTACCCATTTTCATGTTTTGTAATGCAAGAGACTTTTCTGTTTAATCAGTTCCGAGCAACCTAGGTACAGCAGTATGTAGTTTTAAGGCCATGTCACCCACACCTCATACACCTTTTTCCACTGATATATGTCTCCACCAGTGGTTGTTTTAAAACTATAGGTTATATATACCACCTGACTCAGATTTCCTAAGTAGAACGCAGGCCTGAGCTACACTGGCTTTTACCCTTTTTCCCCACTGGAGTTAGATTTTATTGTTCTAAATGGACGGCTCAGACAGGGTCCTCTGTTCTTTAACAGTCGCAGTCAGACTTTCATCTCACAGTCCTATCAGTGCTACTCTGGTTATTTCAGAGCAGCTTTTCCTGTGTAACTGAAATTGGAATAAGGCTCAGAAATAGCATAACTCAAGATACTTTAAAAAAAAAAAAAACAACAACAGGAGTCAATTCTGCTAGTGTTATTCACGCTGATGCAGTATGTACTCAGCAGAGGAGCTCCATTGCCTTCATCATGACCGTGCACGCAAGTAAATGATACCCAGCATGAGCGGGTTAGGGGGGAAGGGGTGCAGAAATGGGCTCTCAGCAATTTTTAGCTCTTCCTATCCTCAGCCTACCTGCCTTTTCCTCTCACAAAACTTAGTTACTTGGGATAATTTATTTACAGGAAATGTTTAACAAGATGTATTTTCTTATAGAGATATTTCTTACAAAAAGCTTTGTAGCAGAATATATTTGCAGCCTGTTGACTTTAATGTAGAAAAATGTATAATAAGATTAAATATATTAAATGATGTCCTTATTCCTCCCTAAATATTGTTACCCATATTTCTTACCTGCTGCTTAAGAGTAAGTTTTTCCTGGAAGGATATGCACATCTTTGGTGGGGAGGAAACATATACTTTAGCTGTACAAGAAAAAAAAAAAAAGTCTGATCATACTTGTGTTTCAAAGAACTATGTAAGCTGAGTTTTGGTAAAAACACTTGAGCTCATCTCAAAAGCTCTATGTGTCATTTCTACAAAGCTGACCTAAGTGACAATTGTCTCTATCCATCTCTTGGGAGAATTTACATCGAAGCTTTCAAGACTAAGTAAGTTTTGAAAATAATGCATCTGGATGCATAATGTTCAATCCAATAAGTTAAATATTTAAGAAACTTGGACATTCCCTGGATACTGATACACAACACCAGGCAAAGCTGGTATTTAAATTACATGGCATTTTGTTACAGGTTACAGCATTACAAATGCATTGCTGCAAGATACACAACAACTAGCAATTCTGAAATGGCAGATAACTTCCTACAAAATTCAACTCTGATGACATGAAACAATCCATACGACACAACTGAACCTACTGCCACTAAAAATTGCTAACAAACAAAAACAGCCAAGTTCTGATCCCAGTAAAACCCATGCAAATCTCGATGAATATTGCAAAATAACGTCTGTGGTTATTGAGCAATGGGCTCAATGTGTTTGTTGCTTGTTTCTGGGAAGCCTTTGCTCAAACAGATGCCCATTTGGAGAACAGAATTCCCCCCCCCCCAACCCCAGCACGATCGTTTGTACAAAATGAAAAGGTTTTGTTACGTTATTTACAGTGTTTTGTGTGCAGTCCTTTGAAAATTATAACACACTTACTTACTTACTTAAATGACACAGTAATGGATTTGTGAGCTCTTCAGCTCCCAATGACTTCAACAGGGCTTGCTTAAGACTGCCAAAATCTTCAGCGATTTAATCCGGGGGGGGGAGGGGGGGCACTATATGCACAGACAACTCTTTCTTTACACACCACAAATACTGAGCAACATAGCTGAACTGAACAGTATGCAAGCAGTTCACAAGGCTGAAGTGTGACTGTATAGAAGCCATTCAGTTAATATTTTTGGGGAAATATACATGGATTTGTGAACATTTGAAAGTAAAGAATAGCAAAATTTGGGGATAACTGCTTTTACTCACTGTTTCATTCAAAGGAATAAGTAAGTGATTTTTTTTTTTTTTGGCTCAGTGATATTTCAGAAATCTGCTGTCTTTGCACACATACTAAAGAGATTGCTAAGCAATCAAAACAAACACTCTTGCTACTAACCTAGCGTAGCCTCAGCAATGCAACGCCTCTTTGGAAATGCTTACTAGCTTTCATAAAAATAATGGCTTTATACTCTATAACAGCATAGATTTGATTTACAGTACATATGGATGTGTACCTATATTATGCTAGCTGCTTTGTCCTATGTTGTTTGCTACCTATAGCATTAATAATTTTAAACTTTTTTTTTTAAATGATGCACGCAATTAAACTAGCTCTATGCACTTGCATGTATAACTAACGACACTTTCAACAGTCTACGCCCAGTACCAGACACCTAAAGCACAGTCCACTGGAATCCTCACTTCTGCATTTTCTGACTTCGCTGCTCTTTATCTCAGTGCCAGAACTATGAACCTTCATGGATACAAATCGGGGGGGGGGGGGGAATGTGTGTGAAAAGAGGGCTCCCTAAACTGTTCCTTATCACCAACACACCCGTGCTTTCTGCTTTAGCTTTAGAAGCCTGAATCCTCACCATCCCCCACCAGTTCGAAAGTTAAGCTTATCAGAGCAAATCAGTATTTTTCACCCTTTCAAGCTTTCTTTCCGTCTAGGAAAGCCATTTTCACAAATGAAATGTTTAAAACAAGATATGCACAAGGTCCAAGCCAGCAGAAACTTGTGCAGCAAATACTCTTAAGCCATGTCCCTAGGCTGGATGACTATAAGGCTTTTAGGAGTCTTGAGAACTAGTCTCTATCCGCCAAAAAAAATTGTCTCATCTCTAAGAGAATTACATAGAAGAAAAGACTGCATTAAAAAATAAAAGTCTTAGCCCTTTGGACTGTTAGCCAAGTGTTCAGAAAATAACTGTCCACAATGAAAAAAAAAAAAAAAACCACACCTACAACCTCATCTTTAGTCCCAGGAAAAGTGAATGCAGTTATTCTTGCTTTGGATACTGTTTTACTCCACACAGAACTTCATTAATAAAACTATTGTAATTTATTTTTAAATCACACTAATAAAAGTTATAGTTTCTTACCTAGCCCATCAGTCTGACATATGGCATCTTTCAGAATCTGCAGCAGACAAGAGGGAAAGACAAGCGTTAGTCTAGCGGTCTGTGCGCCCTCATTTAAATCGTTAGGTATCACTTAAAATTGAGTTAACAAACTTTCTGCTCAGGCACCTTATTGTCCAATATGGTGTTTCACATGTCCACTGCTACCTAAGTATGCTTACAGTTCAATAGATATCCTACACCTGCTCCTACCTTATGCTCAGTAGTTTTGCTTTTGGATTTAGTATGAGTACTGCCAGTTGCAGAAATTGGGCAAATGTCTGCTGTGGCTCTTCTTACCTTACTGCTGCAGCCCCGCTTTAGGCAGCAGTGCAGGCGTTAAGAAGGCGGCAGAGAAAAAGAAGCCTGAAATTGGGGGATACACACAAATACAGTTCTCTGCATACCCCAACCTCAGTAACTTCAGAAGGTTTGGATTTGTCACCAATCCCCAGAAACGTTGGTCAGCCAACTTTACTATAGCTAGCAGCCTGCCCATGACTAAGGATCCTACTGGAAGATTGTGGAGAAGGGCGGGCGAGAAGAAAGCAGGGGATGGCTGTTGCAGAACTCCAGCTGCTCCCAGAGCTATTATTTTGATCACCGCTGATGTGACTGACCACGATGGATATACAGCATTGGATGGAGCTCATTGCAAACTTGTTTATTCTGGCAGCTCCCTGTTTTTTTTGGAACTCCTTATTGTTATAGCACGAGCGTCAATTCCTTATTTACAAATGTCTGTTGCCAATAAACTCTGTTTTTTTACAGTACCGGCTTGCAGCTTGATTTAGAGGTGGTTTGCTGCAAGCCAACTTCCTGAAGCAGAGGAAATAATCTTTTAGAGGAAATATTTTAAAATATTTTAAAAAGCATGGGCATTTTTCTTTGTTTTCTTTTTAGGAAAAAGCTATTTGGAAACAGAATAGGAAGGAACACATAAATAACATAAAAAGACTTTCTGACACAAACCTTAGTCTTTGAGTCCTTGGCAGAACTCATACTGTAATTCTCCACTGGTGTTTCCAAACTTGGCCAAACAGTAGTCAGCAAATCAGGAAAGCATACCTGTCTGATTGCTATGGCATGTGTATTCCTGATTTCTGCTCCTTATAAGCTACTCTCTATAAACTGTTCCTTATTTCTGAGCACATGTATATTATTCATCAACAATCACTCAATAGTTTGCAGAAGGGATTTTTAAATAACAAATAGTTTGCAAACCTTTCATTTAATCAACTATTGATCATTCAATAATTCAACACAGTTGTAAGCCTAGAGTTCACAGAGATTGTTTCTTTCCTTAACTGAATAATTGCAATTTTCAATGAAGCAGTAAATACACACACACACACACACACACACACACACACACACATATATATATAAAATAATGAATAATGTGGTTCTGGAAGTAACTTGCCAGGTATTTGGGGATGCGCCATGTTAATGAATCCAATAATTGCTCCAAGTGCTACAAAAATCCACCACAGAATGATTTGGTGAATGTCTTTGTTCCAATATCTGAGCAGTTATGGATTTTGTAGCAATGATTCCTCAGAGCAGTGGATGGTAAAAAAAAAATCTGTATGTATGTGCTCTTAAAGACTGCCCGACTGTTCTATTGAGATATGTTCAAAAGAAGGTGATGCTGCCTTTCTCAATGCAGCACAATGTTAAGTGCCAATATTGTGTTAACTTTGAAAAACTGCTGAATTAAGCTATCAAAATTTTAGAATTACCTGGAAACTAGTGCTGTTTATTCTGGAGCTTCCTTCTAAACTGTGTGCAGACCAGTATTTACATGCGGAATAGTCTGTAAGTAAAAAATGATTTCCATTAGAAATTTGTCAGGATGATTATAAATAACTGTTAAGTGTCTTCAGGTTTATGCTGCCATAAAACTGTAAAGACTAAAGCGTGCCCTATCTCACCTACTTCCACAGTGCATCTAGGCAGAAAACGTAAGGCCTTCCTTCTGCTACCACAGAGTCCAGTGGGACCTCAGTGTATCATAACCTACGAATTTGTCAAACTATTTTTGATTTCTCTGCATCTCTGGACTTCTAGTTCTAGCATGTGGAAATACCAAATACAATACTCGTAGTATTTCCAGCCTGACGATGAGCAGATTCTTAGAACAATAATTCCCATTACAGAGCCTGTTTCCATGAGATTTGTAGCTCAAAAGGTTCAGACATCAGAGCAGAATCCAGAAATCTGTTTATCCAAGTACCAGCTTTCAAACATTTTGAGATTCACTTATTAAAACCTCTTGTAGAAATGCATCATAATACAATTGCAATTATGTACCATATTGCACAATGCACAGAGCTGTCCATCTTCAAAAAGCAAAAAGAAATCAAAGAAAATTTCCCTCTAAGGTTTAACACTAAAGACTAAAAATTACCAATGAATGAGTACAATCATCTAGCACCATCTTCGACAGTGACTATCATAATAGTTCAAACTGAAAAACACAAACGCTTTAATAAACTCAGCTAAATACTTGAGTGACACCAACACTACAAAACTGTCATCAGGGTACACATTCTCCTGCTGTATACCTTTCGGGATTTACAGTAATAGAATTTCAACATGTATGTGTTGTGATAATTACTTCTTGAAAATAACTAATTATAAGCAGATTGTTCCCATCACAAGACCATAAATCTGAGTTTGTGGCTATATAATTTCTGTACTGAGGGTCATTATCACCATTGGTGAAACCACTTATTTGAATAAGCAAACAGGAAGCTGCTCATACGAAGACGTTTTGCTCTGCATGCAAACATTTTAGCAAAAGACTGAATTATTTAAATTGCTTCGTACCTTCAATAACTGTCATCTTTCCTTGTGCTCTCTTCCTCTCTCTGAGCAAAGAGGTTCATTTATAACTGATCAGCCCTGTATTTACTGAGATCCTCAGCTGGAAAATGCAAGTGTCGTCAACAGTAATTTTACGTGTCCTAGAAGCAACAGTGTCCTAGAAGCAACATAGAAGTGTTTTTCATCCAGCTGTTCAAATCTAGTTTACATGTTTAGGTACCAAGTCCCTTTTTTGCTTCCCCTTCCCCCCTTTTTTAAATAAATCAGACTGCTAGAATTTGCAGAATTTTTCAGGAATTTTAATCAAAGTAATAGAAAACGTAGAAGAAAGCAGCACTGATTAGTTGTTGCTATTACCTAATGATCACTGACAAATTCAGTAGACAAACTGTCAAGGGAATGCAAGACAAATTTTGAATAGGTTGAGATAAATGTTAAAATTCTTGTTTGTTTCAATACAGTCTGACTATTTCATAAAATACCCATCAAAAACACAAACATTTTGGGTACATAAAGACTGATTTACCAAAGACCCAATAGATAGTAACTCCTGTAGAAGTCAGCGGGAACAGCACGCACCTTCTGTAATGTTGCCAAAAGTCCTTGTATCACCATGTAGCTCAGGTCACCTCTCCTGAAAAATAAAAGCAAAGCCAGAAAACACTCACTGCAGAGCTGGGAAGAATTCAGAGATCAGCAGTAAGATGCCATAGGAGTGGAAAACAGTTGCAGGAAAAGAGATTCATGATGAGTATGTTTAGGCTTGAGGAGGATGTTCACTGGCTATTTTAGAAAGAAAATTATTGTGAAAATGATGATTAAGAGCTGTAAAGCAATGAGAGGTTGAGAAAAGGTAACCTAACAGAAGAACTTAAGAGATTGTGCATGTCGTAAAGGAATATTAGGTCATGATGTTACTCCTGTGCATGCTATGCTCCTCTATTTCACCCCTGTATGCATTTTAAACAGCAATAAACATCTTACTAAAGCACACCTTGTGCATGAGCTTATAAAATATTTCCCTCAAAATCATCTCCATTTGAAGTCACCCAGAGAGGAGGGAGGAGGTGGCTTGTTCCTCATTTAAATATATCTGGCTTTTCTCCATTAGTTTTTATCTAGATTTTTTTCTGCCAGAGGTAAGACATCTAGTACCTACTATTTTCTCCTCATCAAGGTACTTTACCCTGTAAACTACTCACTTTTCAATCTTTGCAATACTCTTTGTTTTATGGCACTTTTTGCTGAAAGCACATATTAGCATTAAAGAATAGCTGAAGAGAGGTAGCAAGAGTTTTTTGACAGCTGTACTGAGGACATTTGAGGCTTTGGGCATTGAGGGAAATCAGTGAGACTGTTTGGGGTTTTGGGACATGCATGCTAAATCCTAAAAGCGATTAACAGTTAAACACTGATATCAGCATTGTTAAGATTTAAATTAGCATCTGTGGAGACACTCATATATGCTGTAGCTCAAAGCTCACCAGAACTACAGCTGAGGTGAGAAAACCTGTGCAAAAAAAAAGATTTTTTAAATCATTTTCTTTCACTGTTTCCATTCGGCAACAGAAAGACATTTTTGACTGTGGAATTTTCTTTGGTCAGCTCTAGATTTTTCTACTAAAAATGGTTCATTTTCTATGCTGCATCTTCTTTACCACAAAAAAAATAATTCAACAAAAAAAACATCTTGCAACCTTGACATTTATAAAATGTCCTCAGGTGGTGTTGAGAGCTGTTAGCGCCTGGCTCTGCCTGTCTAAGCTCGCAACACAGAAACTACTCCCAGTGTTTATAAAATCAACCTTGGCAATGGGAATTGGAGTGTAACTTGAGTTCTTGTATTTGGTACAAGAAGCAGAAAATATATTCTCTCTTGAAACAGCAGTTTTGGATATCGCTACGAATTTGAAGCTTTTCTACATTTTTAAAGATGTTATTTTTAATGTCTCACAAATGTACAGGTACTTAACACGGGATTTAGTGAAAGAGGAGACCTGGCCCGGGATTCCTTTTAGATAATTTGAACTGTCTGAAAGTTAGACGTCGTGATGAAATTAGTCATCTAGACAGGATATTTTGAGAAAATAATTCACCTGCTTTTGTTAGAAACTACTCCTGCAGAGGTCTGCCTGCTGCTTATCTCGGTTTTACCACTGATTAAAGGTAGGGTCCAGACTGGGAATTTACAACACACCTACAACTTTTAGCAGGCTGAAGCTAGGGCAGATGAGCTGTACCCTTGGTGCACAGAAGGGAGGGATTTAAGCAGCATACGGAAGAAAGCAGGAAGAGAAGAGTGGGTCAACAACTATTGTCTAAGAGCAATTTTTGAAGAACCAGAGCCAGAAAGCAAGCACTGAGCAGGATCACTAGTCATAATTTAAGCCTCACACAGCTGATCCAAGCACGGGGTAGTTTTTTGCACCCCTCCAAACAACCCTTCACAAACTGCCTCTTGCTGTGCCTGGCATTTGTCCTCTGTTCCTAGTACACCGCACATAAAGCCATCGCTGTCTGCCCTCATGAGGCCTCCCGTGCCCTCCCCAGCATTTCTGCCTTGCCCTCCTGCTGGCTGGCAGGCGATGCCAGCTCCCGCTGGCACTCAGAGTTTTCACTCTCATTAACCCTTCGTTTTCAGAAGGGACTCCCCGTGCACAACCAGGACACCCACAAGCATCTCTGACAACAGTTAAACCACCAATATTGACCTCTTGTTTTTGTTTTACTCAATCTCCCCCTCAATCTGCCTGTCTGTAGCCATCTGTCAATACCTCAAATGAAAACTCTTTGGTGCCGGGACTGACTTTTTGTTCTGTATTGCTACAGCACTTAGCACAACAGCATCCTAGTTCACTACTAGGACTCTATTATCTTTACTGTTTTTACTACTATATATATTTGGAAACACAAACACCATATGGGATCATTCTGCTAACGATTCCTAAAACAAAATGAAAACACGGCACCATCCTGCCTCGCACTACCACAGATTAAACTCACGATCCACGAAGGCCCCATGTTCGGAGAGCTTTGCTCAGCAGTCGACAAAAGCTAAAGCCCAAGCCTGCTGTCAGTAAGTTGAAGTTCACAACAAAAGGGTCAGCGCTTTCCCAGCAAAATTTTTGGGGAGTTTGCAAATCAGAAAGAGGCTAAAAAAATACTGTGCTAAAACAAAAGTGAAACATTTCATACTCTTTGCAAAAGTGAGCCTGTTACGGGCTCTGGAAAGTTTTCCCTTCTTCTCAGTGAGCATTTGAATCAAGCTGCGAGTATCTTGGTAGGAATACACCTTGCAACTGCAAGCAAGCTGATGACAGGCCTTCAGTAGCTTCTCTCTGAAAGGTAGAACTGCTATTTCTGTGGCTGTATGTTTCCACCCATAACAATAATACTTTAAAGTGCATCTTGCCATTGCACTTGGCATTGTGTTTACTACAGAAATTCTTATTATCTGCTGTTCCCATCCCATGAAAAAAGGATAACTTTGGTATACTGGGGATTACAGGATGTCCCTAAAGTGATGCAGTAATTTAAATTCCATTTCCCAGACAGACAAGGCAAACAAGCAGTAGATGGACCTTCCAGTTAGCTTTTTTTTTTTTTTTTGGTTAAATAAATGATGCGTGACAGTCATATGCTGAAATCATTTTTCGATCTCATTGTTTAATCCACTGCCTGGAAAATGCAGCAACCCTAGCCCAGGCCTGTGGAACGGAGACTGCAGGGCTGTGAATTAAAAACAGCCTGCTAGAAGGGAGCGAGGACAGGTGCAGGCTTTGGCCAGCTAAGGGGATGGAGGAGCTGACTGTGGAAAGGGTCTAGACAGGCCCATTAATTTGGAAGAGGGAAAGAATAGGGCACTTTGTCAAACTAATTTTAAAATCTCTGACCTTTCACCTGAAGCACCCTGGTCTGAGGCCAGCCATGAGCAAAGGGTCTCCAGCTCATTCTGATGATGTGATGGTAAAACGCTCTGCGCACACAGTGGTTGGTGGTCTTGGATCTACTCCCGGAGAAGTAGAGTTCCCAGCACAGATCATCTTTGGTCCAACTGGCAATCCTCGTTTTGTTATAATGAGGCCCAAGGTGGAAATAAGCTGTAGAGATGCATTCTTCCTCTCCTCCTGACAGGTAGGCTCTCCAAGGAGCTGGTCGTGCACCGGTGCACGCTGGCTTACACCGTAACCACAGCCTGCAGCTCAAGCTGGATCACACCAAGCAAGGTGGCACAGCCCACTGAAGGCAAGGCATACGAGTGGTCTCTGTGTGAAGGGAAGTGGTCTTGAACACCAACACTTACCAAAACCCCGATCAGGTGCTTGGGAGTGTAACGTATCCCACTTGGAAAAGCAGAGCAATTTCATTTACAGCCAATGCAACGCAGCCTGCAAAGAGATGTGATGAATAAGCTGAGACATTCATTCCAGCAGACCTGATACCTCCTCCTGGGGGAAGGAGAGCAAATGCTTGCAACATTTAGTAGGAATCACGCACGTGTCTCACCAAAGAGGCAACTGCAACTATGTCAAATGCAGACAGGTCTCAGTTCTGCCCAGGCCAACAGAAGTCAGACATGCAGGGCTTTACTAACCCATGCCATGACACCTATTTGGTGCCCTTCAAGCCAGGCTGATCTACGTAATTATTAAGAGCCACTCATCTACCAGCTAAGGAAAGAGAAATTGGTACAAGCATGCTTTGTAACATGGGAACTCATTACATTATAGCAAATATATTGAGGTCTCAAAGAAGGCAAAACTTGCCACCCACAAATTGTGCGAACACTGTATTGCTTTGGAGCATACACTGGGAAATCAGATTCAGAAACATCTTTTGCATATGACTGTCATGCTCTTGGTAAGTGGAAAAAAAAGGCCTCCTTCCCTCCTAATGGTACCACTTGTTCTTGTGCTACTGAATATCAGCCCGCTACAAACAGCGAAGTCTCACAGAACTACCACTTCATTCCTTCCCCTTGAGGGGCACGATTTCTGCTTAGGATAACTTTTTGTATCTTTTTATCTGAATTTGCTTTCTTTTTTATTTTTGGCAAGTTGCTTTGCCTCAGGACAGTTTTCCTCCTGGTGTTCGGTGGATTTTCAGGTGGAAAGGGAAGGGACGTTCAGACTCGTGACCTGGGAATGCTGCTCTCGTGGTGGAAGGGCCTTTCAGGTGTTTCCTTGAGGAAGTTGGGCTGCATCTGCCTACGGACTTTTGTTGTTTCCTGGTATCTGCTGACAAGAGTCCAGAGCCCCGGGACAAACACTGGACCAAGCTATGCTTGGGCAGTAATGTGAAACTAGACTCTTGTGTATCATCCTTTTTGTACTCTTGAGCATACAAAACTTCCCATTTTTAAGTACACTTAGCAGATCTAGGTATCAGAGGACTGTGAGGTCAGTGATTCATAACAGAGTTTATTTGGAAGTATCCCTTACCCTTTGCAGCCAAGCCATATGTCTATTACCTTCACCTTTCTTCAAAATAATCCTAAAAACACTAGACACATACAGAGGGACAAAATCTACAGTTCACTGAATCTCCTGAGGCAATTTACCTACCTCCTGGGATAAGAATATCATGTAGAATTAACTTTTGTTTTTTGTTTTTCTATCAGCCATAACATCATACTCCTATTTATATCATTCTTTCCACCAAAGAAAAACAAGAAGTCACTTTCCTTTCTTATTCACTTCTAACAAAAAGCATTATTCCCCAATTACTGCCTTCTTCAAGGGGAGGTTGTAAGGACCCTGCTCCTACATCATTAAAACAATATTCAACTGCTTTGAGCGTTGTCAAACACTGGCATCATCTTTCTAACACGAAAGTACAGTTATACTTGCAACAGTTTCACCCTTTAGAACATTTGTCATTGTCTTTTTCAAATGTATCTGATCTAGGAAAACCAAAGAAAAGTTTCAAAAATCTGTAATGACACAAAGTGCGAAACATTATTTTGGAATTAGTTCTGGTTGGTGAAGGGAGTGAAGGGAATGATGGCCACTTTAATATATTAAAAAATTCTGGAATATACTAGACAACATGGAGGAAAAAGAGAGATTTTTACAGTATTTAGAAGTTTTCAGGCAAGGCATGTTCTCAGTTAGACCTTAAGAATACAGGTATAAGGATCTAACAATACCGGTATTTTGAACTTATTAAAAAAATCTTAAACATATAAGTGAATTAGAACTTGCATATGAAGTGTCAAGGGCTAGACCTTTACTCTAGTTTTTCCAATATATACAGCAAACTGAGCTAATCTTGAATCTGAATGAGATCACATTAAGACGACTATAACAATCGATTTGCAATTACAATTCTAGAAAACTAAGCTTCCCTCTATTCTTTTCTACACAATAAGTGTTTGGCAGAGACAAAACACTTCGGGGGGGGGGGGGGGAGACGACACGTATGCACAGTGCTTAGTCCTGAAACGTCAGAAACTTTTGATCTGTCGTTTCACTGAAACATATCAGAAGTGAGCTTTTCAAGGAAGCTGATCTTTCAGCTTTTTTTCTTCCTATTCTTTTAGTTAAACTTTTCAACAGTTTTCTTTAAATAAATTCTTCTTGTGACTGTTGCAGTAGTTACGCCGCCGTGGCGACACTTGTACCTGCGGTATCACGAACGCGCATACAGTCCATTTCCTTTTGTAACGCTCGTAAATCCTGCATGCCATGCCACGCTGGTTCCTCAAGCCCAACATACCTGCCCTGTGCTCAAAAGCCAGGTAGTCAAGCCCTCAGAACAGCTTCTCAAGGGCTCCTGCCCTGAGGAAAAAGGACCGAGAGAGGCCCAGAGGCAGCCAACCTTTTCCCTGCCCTGCGGCATGCCACAGGCAGGCAGTCGAACAACCGCTGGGGTGAAACAGGCCCCACAGAGGACCTCTCCTCTGACTTTAGCCACACAAGCTTTGGAAAAGAAACTGCAGAGAGGCAACAGCCAGACACTTAAGCCAACAGAGCAGCTGTAGAAAAAGCTAAAGCAGGGACTACCGAAACCAAAAAGATTTTTCTCAGTTCTGACTGGACTTAAACTGCCCTTGACAATTGGCTGCTTGATCCAAGCTCGTTCCAGTCTCATCTCAAAGTCCCTTCACCTCTGCTTTACTCCACATCTGCCCTTCTTATCTTCCTCTCCTCGCCTGCTCTGCTTCCCACAAATCTCCTCCTTTCCTTCTTTCTAATCCCCTAAGTAATATTCCCCTGCCAAAAAATGCAGAATTAACATGTCATTTATCATCACAACATTGATTGCCATGTTCTACCCCTTTCCTTTTCCTTTCCATTTTGTCTATTTACATAATCGCTCTTCAAGACCGAGAAATTGTCTCTTACTGTATCACTTGTACGCTGTCCAGCAATTTGGGCCTGGCTTTGGCTGGTCTCTCATAAATAACAACAGCAGCGAAATCTCTGCGAGAAGAAAAGCAGGGAAACTTCCTCTCCAAGGGCATTTGACAGTGACGACATAATTTCTCAAGCTGAATTCTGATAGAAAGTACCATGGTCTCACCATGTAGAAACATTTTATCCTTAGTCACATCTTAGCGACAGATGTCTGTACTAGCATAGGCTAGAAGTCTTCGCTCATGGCCTAATAAGATGCTTCTATTTCCGAAGACTCTTCTTACTACTTGGAAAGTACAATTACACTAGTTACTTCCTTACAAACCGAGGAAACAGAAGACAACCCGGATTTCCATTTGTCCCGAACTCCCAAATTTCGATACTCAGAGAAGTTTTTAAAATGAATAATTACACCAAGATCTAGGTAATCTTTGTAACGTAATTATAGCAATACAGCACATGATCTCAGTTGTGCCAGGGATATGCCCATCCACATATACTTCTACCTCAGACACTTAAAAATAACCTATTTTCTAGAGCTATGTGGGGTAAAGTCAAAGATCATTAGAGTGCTAGAAAGCTTTTGTACCCCACAGCAGAATTTGCCAGGTTGTTGGACAAATCTTTGATTTATGTTCAGTTGCTTATAAGTTAAAAAAGAAAGACGCAAAATGAAAAATCAGACAGCATGAGACGAGCACAACATTCTGGAAACCTGGGAAATTTCCTTCGATACAGATACAAAATAAACTCCCAACAGGGTTTGCCAGGTTTTGTAATGTTCTTACCCATTAGATTTCTGAAAACGCACTTATGGCTTTTCAGGGCTTCCCTTTGCACCGACCATCATTCTTCTACACGTTCCCCTGCAGCAACGACCAAGGCGCCTGTATCGGCAAATCTCAGTGCAGATCCATTACTCAGCCACCGTGCCTTCCCTAAGCCATTACTAAAACATGTAGCAGGACCCTCTCCTGCCAGTCCCTTCCATCTGCCTTCCCAGTCTTCTGGTGTCTTGATTTATCCTTCCTTGGACTGTCTCTTTTACCCTCATATGGACACAGTCCCTTTGTTATTACCTGCAACAGCCACAAGCCCTGTGGGTTTTATGCTCTTGGCCTGGTTTCAAGTTTCAGTGCTTCCCTTGCTTTTCGCCCTCTGCGTGCTAATCAGGGGTTCCCCAGCGGGGTCCTGGCTCTAGATGCCTGTTTAACTTCTGTCCTCAGCATTTCAAAATCATTAGTCAGGGCCTGGATCGTGGCCATCAAAATATGAGCATTATAAGGCACACAGTTACTTCCATATTTTCTTCACCCCCTGCATCTGGAAGACAAATAATGAGTCCCCGGGTGTATTGCTTATCCTCATCCCATGTTAATTTTAGTTATAATGATAAGCTAATAGCTGCTTCCTGGCTATTAAGCTGGAGCACACTGAGGTACCAAAAAACATGAGGGATATATCCTGGAAAGGGTAGATGGAAGACCCGTGCCTTCAGCACTTTACCATTTTCTGAACTTTCTTTCCAATTAACAAGGCTGCTCATTACCATTCTAATGAGTTACCTGTGACAGTTTGGAGTACCTGCAAGGGATATACTTGAGCCAGGCCAACTTACTGTCACTGCAAACTTCCATTAGTAAAACCCCATTAAATCCCCAGGTGATCATGCCTCTAGCTGCATTGCCATAAATAAATGTCTACGCTGTTAAGTAGCCCAACTGTTAAACTCATCTGCAAATACTGTGCCTTCAACTCATCACTGTTAATTCATTCAGACCCTTCTCTTCTTCATTTTAGATAATCTCAGATTTCTTCTCCCTTGGGTGAGATAATACTTAGTTTACTAACTCGCAGTTTGTGGGAAGGACAGAAGACAACACGAGCTTGTAAAAGACAGAGACAGAGAAAAGTCAAAGACTATGGCTCTGCTGTCAGTCTCGGGCTTGAGATACTGGGGTCTGTTTGTCTGCTTAACTTCTCTCTCAGCAGCAGATCCTTCCTAAAGTGTCTTCTATATTCTCTGATCATCTGTCATACCACTTTGCTTTTATATGTGCAAAGCATAATGTTTTCCTTCATTTTACCTTGTTCCCTTTGCTTATCACCATTAAAATATATTGCAAATCTGCTTTTTGCTCTCTGTTGTGTTCACATTTAGATTCAGATCATATACATTTTAATAAACATCCAATACAGTTCTAGGCTGTCTTGCGTTCATATCTGTTTACCTAGTGCAGCCATCCACCTTCTTTATTATTAAAACAAAGAGCACTAGTTCTCAACAAGTGCTAGTGAGACTTAAGTCTGTAAATTGGTTATATTTCATCAGTAAGTCTCACCCATAACATCGAACCACATTCTGGTACACATTGATGGTAATGGTCATCCCAAAAAATTTGTGCATATGTGCAAATGGAAATATATGCTTTTCTAATAACAGGAATAGAGAAAAGTAATGTACACATTGAAAATATTTTTTCCATGACCAATAATGATGAAACAGCTCGTGTATCTTCTGCCATACGGGACAAACAAATGCCTCCTTTTTTGCTCTATAATAAAGGATAAGGCACTAAAATAAACGGTCTGAGGACAGATCAGCAGTGGAATAACGCAGCAGCAGCAGCGAAAAGATTTTATAGAGCAGAGAGAAAGTTATGAAGGGAGGGTAAGAGGACAGTAATCTAATGAGAAAAGAAAGAAGACTGAAGTAAAGAAATCCTGCCAGAAAATACTTCTTTAATGCAAAAGGGTGACTTTACACTAGTGTTCATACACATGTACATCGCATAGCCTGGATCAGCAGCGTTCTTTTCAAGCACTTAACTGTGCTTCGGTTCACATCCAAGAGCAACCGCAGAGGGCACAAACTGGATTCCTCTCAGACGAAACTAAGGTGTTGCATGTACTCCAGCTGCTAGTGGGCACACTCAGTCTACAGGAGCAAAGCAGAGCTTATGCAAAATAACTGCTCTCCCCCTAAAACGTGGCCATCAGATCCTCAGCCCTGTTCTGTTCTGCAGATCCACTCCTACTGGGCGGATGCGCTGCTTAGCAGCGTAGAAAGAAACTATGAAATCTTGCAAGCAACTAAGGGAACCGCTCCTTTCCAAGGAGTTACCCAAGAGGCCCTTGTCAATTTTCATTAATTCAAGGGCATATACATATCCACAAAGCATGTACATCTTTTCACGAGGTCAAAGAAAATATCTGTGTGTACTGAAGTACGACGTTGAAGTACAGAAATTCTGGTGAACAAAACACAAGTACCAAACTTTTCTGACCTGAATTTCCTAAGGAGCAACTCAGAACTATGTATCATACTCCGCTTATCCATTAAAAACAGATTTCTTTTTTGGTTTTATGCTTAGAATGTTTTAAGTGTTTAAGTCCTTGTCATCCACTTGAAAGGAAAAACAAAAGCAACATATGACAGAGGGTGAAATCCTAACCCTATTGAAGTCAGTGGGAGTTTTGCCGCTGACTTTAATGAGGTCAGGACTTCACCCAGAGCGTTTATACTAAATGACTTTGAAATACATGGGCAGAGATTTTATGAACTACAGTATGTAGTACTTAATTAAAATAATTATGGCAGTAGTAGTTGACTACTGCAAGGAACACGCATTGTTTTGTTAAGATAGATTATTTCAAGAAATATTGGGAATAAGAGAGGAAAATTTTAAACACAAATAGGAGTGATATAATGTCATCAAGTGATAATGCCATGATCCTTAGCAATTCCCCCTTTTTTAATAACCTTCGGAATATCAGTTTTCTGGAACAGCTCTACGAAGAAAACAAGGAAACCTTACTGATACATGGAGAAAAACTGCAAAGACAAGACTAAGCGGTAGCTTGCATTTCTGAAAAACTAACTTAAATCATAGACAGAGGAAAAAAGACAACGTTGCGTGGCTGCTTATTCAAAGAGTTAGGCATTACCTGCAAGGAGAATTCATTTCTGTGATAGAAAGGGGTTTTCTAGGTCTTCTAATCCCTCACTTGTTTCTGTATTTTCTTTTGTATATATTTAAATAGAGTAGGGTGTTTTTTCCATTTCTACAAAAGAATCAATGGCTCTTCCTGTGAGGCAGTTTACCCAAGATGCTTCTTTTTTTAGCTGTATTTCTGTATTCTAGCTTACGCTGTTGTATGCCAGAAAGATCTGTAGGCTATAAGCATGTCATCCTGCCATCATCACTGAATCCGCAAGTATTTTAATCTCACCTCATTATGAGGGATTAAATTTCTTCTTTCTTCTCCTACTTTTCAGCTCTTCGTTCCTGAGCTCGTTTTGGTTAGTCAATAATTTTTTGCTGGTGAAATGTCTAAAAAAGAACACAAAGCAGAAAGAGAGCTGTCTTACAGAGGATTAGGCCTTAGCATATCAAACATTAGTTTTGACTCCATCTATCACGATTATAAAAGTGATAGATTATAAAAATCTTTGGACCTTGACTTGTGCCCATACATCATAGCAATAACTTCCTTTGACTGCAATGGGAATCAGTCTTGCCTGAGAAGAATATTTCTCTATGGAAGATGTGCTTGTTTTCATTATGATTCTTCACTGGTAGCCGCTCATTAAAAACCAAAGAAACAAGAAATAATGAGTGTACGGAAACGTAACTATACCTAGGTATTTCACAAAGATGCAAGATAAAAATATATGCCTCAAGACCCTGAAATCTAAGTTACATTCACATCTCATACACTAGATAGATATGCAGAAAAACAAAGAGGTAGGAGCACAATAGCTTAGATAAAAAGCCTTTCCCAGCTTTACTGGGAAAGTTTTGCATAGAAAAAATGCAAACCTGTCTTCTAAGAGAGGTGTGAATGCCACAAAGAGAGCTCCTTGGTGCTTGAGAAACTGCAAGTGGTAGAAAGCATGTGGGATGGCACACTGAAGTTGCTAGGTTATGAAAGAGAGAAAGTAAATCAGACAGCAGCTACTAAGGAAGGTCAGGAGAGAAAAGTGAATGAACACTTTCTAGGGTCACAAGCCCCCAAGCCTCTTGGGGTCACCAGGAGATTCATCTCTGTGGAACTGAAGCATACACTAAAGCCTGTGATTTATACACCATGGACACAGTCCATTAGGTCAACAGAAATTTTGTCCAGCTTCAAGGCTGCCGGGATTTCCTCTTATGTGCACGCATTATAAGCCCAACAATAAATTTAGGCTTAGTGGTAAACTGATCAGGCCGCACTACGAATCATCATGCAGGATCAAACCTGATACTGAGCTATATTGATTTACAACATGCGTAAATCCACCAGTTTCAGACACAAGCTGTCAGTTTGGAAACAGCAGAGGAATTCATGCTTCCTCTAAAGCATCTAAACCAAGCGCTTACATTAGGAAGCCGGGCTCCCGACAGTGCTGGAGGAAGCTAAGCCCTCAGTTCAGATGGTCTGAATCATCCCCTGGACGGTCCCCCGGCTCTGCAGGAAGCACCGGTACTGAGGCTCGACGGCCCCTCCGCCGCGTCCTCGGAGCGCTCTTCAAGTAACAGGGGAGGGACACATCCTCAGATTTTATTGAATGCCTTCTCTTTTTCTCTAAAGATTACTTTCGTGCTCTCATGCCATAAAATTAAAATGTATTATTGAACAAATCTACATGAATTAACTTAATACTGAGGAGGACTCAAGTCCGATCTCAGCTAGGTGGTTTGAGCGTTCTGTAGTTTACGCACTGAACACAGAACAACTCTGGCACAAGCGTTTCACTGGATTTCATCCCCTAAGGAGCAGATTCACTCTCCCTCTATTCCCCGCAAACGGATGTCGTAATGAAATAAACTATCCCCGGCCAGAAAGTGCAGATGTGCTGTTCTGCGTGCTATTGACACCCAATGCTGCATCCACCGAGAACGAAGCCAGAAACGTCCACCACACCCCAAGTCGTCTCTAAAGAATTAGACAACTGTGCCCTTCTTCCACCAAACAAAACGTGTAAGAATTACAGGTTTTACTAACTGCTTTCTCCATTTTTTCTTCTTTCTTCCCCATCAGCCAGCTTACCTGAATCAAATCCCCCCGAATACTGTTTCTAATGAGAAATATTTCCTCCCAGAGACACTTAACATTTTTTTCCAAGTATTAAACTTGGGCTACTGCATAGTCCATCTTCTGTTTCACACTTTGCTCATCTTACAGTAGGCAAGAAACGACAACGGCTGTGGGGAAAGGAACGCTTGAAAAAAAAAAAGGGGGGGAAGGGGAAGTGATTTTCAGAAAGAAAAAGAAACCGTTTCTTGAAGCACAAGTCCATCTGCTCCTCTTTGCTCCCTCCCCAGCTGCCTCTGTGTCACACACATGCACTGCACTTTGGGTAAACTGCAAAGCTCTACGCAGAATAAAGAGCAGTTCTTCTTACTGACAGTACTATATGGAGCCAGTAACTGGGAGTAACTGGGGTCAAGTCCTTTGGGGAAAAGGCCAGCAGGATTCCAGAGTATTTTTTCTTTCAGCACTAAGCAATCTACAGAGAGTCAAAATTTATCATTGCACTGGACTAATGCTTGAACCTATTGACTTTTTTTTCCAGGAACTTTGGTCCATACAGAAACGTAAGCTAAAAATATTCCTACATGCTGAAATGCTTGGCTTTTGTTTTTGCCACAGGCATTCAGATATGCTCATATGAGAATGAATGTGTGTATGTACAGACATAGGAGCAAGCGTGTACGAGAGACAAATCTGTGTTCGAAGAAAAGAACATTTCTCTAACCATGCATAATAGAACATGAACTTGATTTTACTGCACAGTTACATTTATGCATTTGGCGCTTGCATTCAGCATTATAAAATTAACCTCTGTGAATTGCTTTATAAAATGAAGGTATTTATCATTCAGCCATAGGATTCTGTGAAAACAAAATTTTGTGGAGTTGGGGAAAAAAAACTAAGGTCTGTCTTTAACTGTGCACATGGTCAAAAAGCTAGAATTTACACGAGGGGCTTCATTAATAATGAAGTAACATAGCAATAAAGTTAGCCTGCTGCTTTCTTTTTCACAGAAGAGCAGCGGAAGAAACAACAGCTGAACATTTGCTAAAACACCCAGAAAAGAGCTTCCACAATCCCACAGAGACACAAGCAGTCCCGCTGGGCAAAGCCTTCTGTTCCCCTAGGTACAGCTGCCCCTCAGGTCTTCTCCTGTCACCTCTAAATGGTTTTTTTCCCCTAAATTGGTAATATTTGCCATCACGAATGAGTTGCTGGAAAGATGGACGCTCACAAACAGCTAACGCGTCCCTGTTTCAAAAGCAAAATCGATAGCAACAAGCTCTCTCAATTTCTCAAATGTGCGTTCTGAACCAAGGACCGCGTTCGCTTACTTTTCATTCGGCATCAGTCCAGCAAAGCACTTTTGCGTGTAGTTAATGTTAAGCGCATAAGCAGTCCCATTGATTTCAGTGGGACTTCTCACAGGTTTGATGTTAAGCAAGGGCAAAAGCGCTGGATCAGTGCCACAGACTGAAAAGCCCTTACAGTAGAGACTGGTTATTTTTGTGCATGGAGCACCTAGCCCATTTTAGGTGAATGGATACTTAAACTGAATAATAATTCTGCTATTTCAGGTACGGTAGGAAATTTTTGTTGGATAGAAGAGAAAATGATTATCCGTCCAAACTGGTATGACAGCCGCTCTCAGGCGTTGTTTCTGTGTTTCCTAGGGCAACGAAAATAACATTACTGTGTTTCCACAGCAACACAAATGTATTATGTCATGATGAAAAATACATTCACAGTGTGCAAAGAAAAAAAAGTTTTATATATAGTAACATTACAGATGAAAGATCCCTATCCAGCTCAAGCATGGTTTTTCCTCCCAGGAACCTGCATAATATAAAATCAATCTAGAATTTGTACTTGTCTGTCCCTCACAGTGCACTGTCACAGATTTACTTCATTTTAGCGCAGCAACCCACAATTTCTTGGAGTTTGAACGTAGTTCAAAGAACTTAGTTCTTTGCACTGCATGATTAATCATGGATATCAACCAGAAACTGCCTTCTTCCTCTGCTTACACATGTGGCTTGGAAAGGCTTTTCTGCCCTGCTCATTACTTGTTATTTGATAAATGTGTAGTACTACAGAATGGACAAGAGATCAAGCTTGAAACTGGAGGCGTAGTGTTGCTCCCCTTGTAGGATCAAGCATCCTGGAAGAAATTTATTTAGAGAAAGCATTACTGAATCCGTTTCAGGAAAAAAAAAAAAATCAAAGGAAAACAGCATATGTCTGAGTTTCTGAAAATCAGTTTTTTCCTTCTTGTCTATCATTAAAAGCTTAATACAATATGAAAGACTATTCTTTCTTCCTGTATAAGGTATTTCCAGCACATAGCTGCTGATCAGACTTTCTCTCCAGTTTGGGACAACACAGTTTTGATTTCCTTTTAAAGTTCTCCTAACTTCAACTAGTGTATTTCAACGAGATCCTGCTTGACAGCACTGCTCTGCAGTCCGATGTCTTCTGCAGCTTGGCAGACCCAGTAGCGGAGAAGTGTTGCTGGCTCAAATGCTACCTCCACTACAATCAGCTTTTTGAGAATACAAGGCACCAGCGCAGAATAACAATATTCCTTCTCCTGAGCTATGATTTTGACAGGTTCTTGTTTTTACCATCTGCTTTGTTTCCTGGTTTTGGTACAAATGTAAAGACACTTCTGCTTCATTCAAAAACATCGAGAAGGAGAAATTAGTTATTCTGATAAACAACTTCAACTAAGAGACAAACGATTCCCTAACTCCAGTTGTGAACAAATGTGTTAATATACCAGCACGCCATCACAGGGAAACACTTCTGCATGTTCTTGCTGCCAGAAACGACTTTGTCCTAACCCACATCCAAAAGTGCACATGTTCAAAAAGCTGCACGCCCATCATGCTCTTCAGTCTGGTACTCTACGCAATCATACGCAACAGCGAGACAGTGCCACAGCAGTACGCCTATAGAGAACACACATGCTATCTGCTTCCTACCTAGTGGATACATGTGTGGGACAGAGCTATCTTCTGTCTGGGCTTCCCTGGAGGTAGCCTTGCGCTGCCCAGATGGAGGACTTGTTTGTCCAGGGCTTGCAGACGTCTGGCAAGCCACTCTGAACTACTGGGTCTTGGCTATCGGACTCAAAGTCCTGGAGAAACCACCACTGCTCGCCTACAGATCAACACTACAGCTCACGTGCAGGTATCCTGCAATGTGCTGGGTTTCCGACATACGCCAGGTGTGCTAAGCTTCCCCGACATGCAAAAATCAACTACACAGACCATGCAACAGATTCAACCCTTTGCTGGATTTGCTGGGCTCATGAGCACTGTCTTGCAGAGCAGACTACATGTGCGAAGGCTGTGTCATGCATATGCAAGATGTTTGGTGTACATCAGATACCAGAAGATTGCTGTTCATGCCCTGCGTACCACATGCATGCACGTTTCTGCTCAGGAAGCCCCTGACAGAAATACAGAATTATTATGCAACACAGAGGAAAAACCACAACCAAAACTGTCACTGAGTTAATCCTTAGCAAAGGTGCCAGTAATTGAAAGGGCTGGAGCTGGAAGAACCGATTTTCCTACAACAATATCAAGCTGGAGGATAATTCCTGGAATGAGGCCTGCCATAGTTACTCCAAAATAAGTGAAAACCAGAAGAAATTGTGTTTAGCACTACCTATCCACCCACAGTTGAAACTATACTCTCACAGGGTTTGGTCAAGAGCGACTGGCACGCAACTGAATCGAATTCATCTTTCACAAAGTCGCAGCCAGTATCGCTCTGGTTGTGGTCAGTTCTTCATAGCTATGTTCTGGATTTTACTACAGAAAGTCAGGTTCAAGTCACAGCAAAACTGAAATAGAACTGGTGGGACAACGTAGCAAAGGTTGCCTGGCTGACCTGTTTGTGGAATATAATTATTTCCTTTTTGATGAGAAAAGAAAGATCAGGACCACAGATACAAGCATTTACAAGTGCAAGCTATTATCTTAAAAACTCCAGGATTTAGCTGGGGAAAAATACATCTACTGGAATGAACACTGACAAGTAAAATATTTAATCCCTAAAGTTTTATTTCCCCCAAACATAAAATAATATTACTTTGAATGGTCCATAAATAACATTAATGGAGAAATTCTGAATGGGAAATCTCTAATGATATATGAGAGAGGACTTAAATAGGTTTAACTGGGCTCTTTCTCAAACTTGGCAACTGTTTTTTTTATATATATATATATATGTATGTGTATATATATATATTTAAGCAACATTATAATCTGCTATTTGTTTGAACCAAATCCTAAAGAAGATTTTTGTTCCAAATCTGCAAGCGCCCCCAACGCAGAAGCAACTACAGGAAAAATGTTTGTTATTGCACTCCCAAGATTACAGAAAAGAGATGATTTCAGTTCTCTGCGCTGTGATGAGAGCTGACTGTGTAGGCCAATGCAAGATTGTACTAAGCCTCGTTTGTGCTTTAGCATAACGTACGTAAAGGAAAGCTTCATCACAAAGTGCTGTCTGCAGAGCTGCCCTTTGAGCCTACATCCAAAAGCCAAAGGGATTAAACGTTGTGCTTTTCTTTTAACGTTCTAATACAGTGCTATTTGCAAAAAAGTTTGGGGTACGTGAGTGTTATCAGTCCCATTTTGCAAGTTAAATCAGAGAAGCAGAAAGGTGAACAAATTACTGGTCCAAATTAGTATTGGCATGTTTTTTCTCCAGCTTAGGCCTTTCTAGTCCTCAGCTTTATGCCTCAAGCAAAAGCAGTAATACCGAGACAAAAACCACAGGCCAGAATTTAAGCTGATGGGAACTGACAATATTCCCTCGACATGATAATTTTAGGCTAAAAAAAAAAAAAAAAAAAACTTCCATCAGTTATGAGTCGTCATCAGAGTTCAAAAAGTTATAAATAGAGATTCTGTTTAGGATTAGAAATAGAAATAAAATTGTTGGTAGGAGGGGGAAAGACAATGAGCCACTGTGTAAAAAAGCGTGAAAGAGATTTACTTGATGAAGACATTAGCCATTCACTTCCATAGTTAAACTGTGCGTTAATCTAGCTTTCTCTGTTCTGCACGCTGAACAATTTTGAACCCAGCTGACTTTCCTGACATGCTGATATACACATGCCATAGCTTACCCCATTTAAAGTATAAAATTGCATGCAACATGCCATTTAGACAAATAATTCAGACAAAGCATGTGCTGTATAAATAACAAAAAGTCTGAATCTCTCTAACGAGTATATATTTAAGTATACAGGCGAATTGGTCAATGGCATAATTATGAGGGGAAAATCATTGTTTTGATTACATATAAGTAAAAATATTCAAAGAAAATTACCCAAATTATTTAGATTTGCATTTAGAATGAATTAACTCAGTTAAAATGTCTTATGCAAGACTTTACTGTAATGAAGTCAAATATTAAGATGCCTTATTTCAGCACTAGCAAGAAACCCTACTAAAGAAAATGCAATGAGGTTATTAGCCTGCTACAAAAATACTGAATTATCTAGATTTATAGAAGAAATACTTGATAAATCTTCAAACACTACGAATCAATATGCAGACATAACCAACAAGCAGCAATGCCTTTGCCCTCCCTACCATTAACTTACACTTCCAGAGGTGATTTTCTTTACATTTAAGCAAATTTTGTACCTGAGTAACTTACATTTTTTGAATGGCTTCTACAGGGCAACTCCCCCCATTTTGCACTAGTCTGTTCATGCAAGTGTATGCCTGTTAATGGCAGTTTTTACACATTTAAAAAAAGAGAAATATATGAACAGTTATATATTCATGGAAAACGTGCAGAAGGAACATAAGATACGATATAAGAATGTCTGAAAATACAGCCTATCCATTGCGACTTAAAAAAGTAAGATTAAAACTCTGAACAAAAATAATCCTTACACTTTGCATTTTTATTTAGTGAACTTTTTGGTCCATGATTTTTAATTGCTGAGATGTTTCAGCTGCCTAAGGATTGCAGACCTTGCAGAAGCTTTTATATTTGAACTGACATGCTCTTACAAAATAACTGCAGAATGGTTCTTGTGTGGATTTACAAACGGAAGATCTGGACATTCATGACAATTAGCATCTTTAATGACTGGGCTGCTTGTACTCCATTATTTTTATCAAGTTTCTAAGTAAAAGCAAGTATTTTAGGGTGGTAAGCAACAGCCATACTGTAACCAACTTACAGAAATCACATATGTAAACTAGTTAAAATCGTTTCCTACAGAGTTCACATTTTCAGCAAGATACTGAAATAAAGCTCAAAATTATACTCGATTGAAGCACATGGGCTTAGCGCAACTAAGCAGGGGCATTACGTTAAGCACACAATTACTCCTTTCAAAATACAAAGAATGAGGTATGTATTTAGAAGTTAATTGCCCGTTTTGCACAATCAGGAAAATATGTAATTTCTATACAAATCAAACTCCTGTGTAAGGCATTCTGGAACAAGAACCCACTGTAGTCAGCTCTAATCAAATCAACTTATACTCTCGTTATATAGAGGCTCTCTCTCTCCCAATAAATAATACGCGCGTTCTTTTTCCAGTTCAATGTAATTAATCAACAGCAGAGTGTGTACAAGATAGATAAGCTAAACACTGTCATCAGTGAAATCAATGGGAATTTTGCCAATAATTGCAGGGGAGACAGAATTTTCTCCAGATGCTCACATCCATAAAAAATAAAAATTATTCTGCTGAATAGACTTATATTGGTAGACAATCAGCATGAAAGAGAATCCGAAGCCACCATCTGAACAGACTTTTTTTTGCAAACAGGCTATTACTGTTTTAGATTTTTCTCACGTTGTGGAATGAAATTTGCACGGCTCATTGTTCTCCAATAGCCACTATAAAAGAAAGTAAGATATCCTCGCTGTCACGCTTTTTTTCTGTTTATGCTTATCTGCAGCATGGAAGAAAGCAAAAAATACTGGACATCAATTAAAACTGCTAGATATCATGTGACTTCATAATTTTATATTCATATAAAATCTTCACTAAGCAAGACATTAGCAGTTGCTGATCTTCATATAATAGAGACATTAATTACTAAAAAATTAGTAAAAAGAATTTTAACACCCCTTCCCAAGCCAAAGACACCTCTCAGAAGCTGAATTAGAGGTACTGGAAACAATTTGTACGACAGCGCTTCTATTAAAAAGAATGAATTTCTATGCAAGTTTTAAACGTTCTTATAACTTCTCAGTCTACTTTTTGCTTTTCCACAGTACATTAATTTTCACAACGTTTTGTGCTTTCCATGCTCTGATCAAAATTCTTCTGTTGGCCTTGCCGCATGTAACGATTGCTTTGGTTTCAGGTAAGCAAAAGAATTGAGCTTTTTCAGGAAATAAAGGTCTCGAAACCAAAATGCAGGCACAGGTCCCTTGTTTCCAGAAAAAAGTTATCTGCAAAGCCACTCAGATAAACTGATTTAGAAGGGGAGGCACATACGGTACTGGTGAATAGAATATTTGAGAGAGCATTACAGAGACCAAGATTGCACATTTTTTGGATTTGCTGGGAGGAAAGCAGAGAGACAGAGCCCGGCAGAAAGACAGCAGGCAGGCTCACGACGTCCAAGGGCAGAGCCACAGAGCTGAGCTTCCTCTTGGATTCCCCCTTCATTCAGGGAAACTAAGCATCCTGTATTTGTTTTAAATCATCGATATTGCCTCAAAAATTAATCTCTTCCACGCATTTTCTCTCCCACCTAGGACAACTTGTAAACGCTCACCTTTTTTTACTAACTTAAAAGAAATAAAGTTTCTAAAATTAACACGGCCTAATATGTTGGCTTCTATGGAAAATTCTGGTTGTTTAAGCAGCTGTTCCAGAGAGTGACCTTCCTTCCAGCTAAGTACAATAAACTTAGAAAGCTCTTTGCTTATTTTTGCTTCCATTTCAGTGAAAATACCTAAACGGAAACAAACTATGACAAATTTGCTTTATTCCAATGCTGCCATTCAGGTCTTTTGACCCAGACAGTCATTGGCAGCTTTGGCCACTCTCAGTTTTCACCCTGCAAGTTCTCTGAAGGAAGTTAGCGAGACTATCTGTGACAAGCAAATCATACGACTACAGCACTTCCAAATCCTTCCGTAGGACAGTTGAACTCTTATAACCCCAGAAAAAAAAAATTACCTGCTTTTCATACAAGCTTTAAGCAAGCTTATGAGACATTGCTACAATCTTGACATTAATACCTCGTTCAAGTTGCTTTTGCGGACTGAAGAAAACAAATCTGCCCGAGTCAAAATATCACCATACAGCTCTTATTTTTCTTCCAGTTCAAAACCACTGTCAAGTGTTTGCTCAGGGTTCTGATCAAAATTCAGCAAAATATTGCTGATTTATTGCTGAATATCAAAATTCAGCAAAATATTGCTCACTTTTGCAATATCTTAGGCCTGATTCAGTTCCAGCTAACCTCCATGCAAGCCTACCCCTTCCTTCAGCTCAGTGTTGGACCATGGGCTGTCACCAGACCAAGGCTTATTCACTGCGATTAGCACTTCCGAAACGGAGTTCTGCAGATGCCACAAAAAAATTTGTACAAACAACTGAAATATTTTAAAGACGTGAGAAGTAAAATAAAAAATGAAGTTTCACACAGGACAAAGATACTGTTGATCAAGTATATCCTACAGACATAACCTTATTTTCTGTGTACTTATTTTCCTCAAAATGAATTTGATTAATCAGAAATACTGATCTAGTATCCCAGAAGATTAAAGTTTCCTTATGTTTAACAACGGCAATAAATCATCCATACTTTTAACACAGAAATGGTTTTAAGAAGTGTTGAGTTCCCCGTGCCTCGGTCACAGAAGTTCAGAATTTTCCTGCATTTAAATTAAGATCTTTGTCATTTCCAGTTTCCTTTAGGAATCTTTTCTCATAGGTCAGATTAAGATGTTTCTGGTGTGCCAGAATCATCATCTTTTTTGTTTGTTTAAATAAGCATCCCCGTAGGAATTCTGTAAAATGTCAGAGTATAAAGAAGTTTATGTCTGTCCTTTGACTTGAGCAGGGCAGCTTGGAAATTCCTGAATTCAACCGCAATTCTCTTCCTGCAAAGATTCCCGCAGTTCCTGTATTTCTTGATTTCACCTCACGTTAAGCTGTTACTGTTGTTATTTTTACAAGCGGATACATCTTTAGAAATTTTTTACGTGCATTTCATGCTTCAGAATATTTTGCAGATTTGAGTCCTCCTCTCTCACTCAGCAATTTCTCACAACTTCTGGCATATCTATTTTGTTTTAGTTCCCCAACTATATTTTCAAATTACTTAACTGGAAAAAAAGAAAAAAAACACTAGAACAAAAAATCTGCCAGAGTTTGAGCCAACTTACACACTGCAAATCAGGTGTAACGATGCCAAAATTGCTGGGGTGGCACCGATATAAGTTGTTGTGCATTTTAATAAGATCTTTCCTTCCTGTGCAACTCACTAAGGGCACTGGAACGACTGCTGTCTTTTAAGCGCACTTTGAGCGGCGAACACTGACGTCCCGGCGAAGCAGAGCTCGCAGCCTGTCCTGAGAGCGCAAGTGGCAGGAGCAGGGCTGATAATCCAGATCGAGGAAGTCTCATTTAATGGCAGCAGTCTGTTCAACCGGCTGATTTTCGGTACCCGTCACAAAGACGCCCCATAATCTTTGTGCTTACTCCACGCTCGGGTTATCCCCCCCCCGCTCAGAGGCCAACGCCTTCACGTCCGCTCTGAACCGCTCGGCCCTTTGAGAGATACCAGTCACAAGAAAAGAGGGGGGCTCCCCGCACCCAGCTGCGCCCCAAAGCGAAGCAGCTGCGTTACGCTCCCGGGCGGCTCCGGTTTCGGGCCCGGTGCCTGGAGGGACGCCGGGCGGGGGCTGCTCTGGGGGGGCTCCTCTCCCCGCTGACGGGGCGGGCAGCCTCGGCGCCGTGCCTCGGGGAACTACTAACACCCGAGGGGACGCATCTCCCTTGGCGAAACACCAGGCATCGTTCCAGTACCACTAACAGCCACTGGGTCAGCTCCTTAATAAGGAAAACCAGCAGAATTGCAAAAAACTTCCTATGCTGCTTGGAAGTGAGAGCGCTCTAATTTAAGGTACATGTACTGCCTTGCTCGAGCTTGTCTCAATCAGCACAGTCCTTGGCTCACACCGTTTTAATAAGACCCATGTGTATTAAACCAGATTATATGACACATGTTAAGGTTCATGTTTGATATCAAATTAACTATCTGGATGATTTATGGAAAAGAGTTCACCTCCCTTTTCCCCACGTGAGGTTTAAGACTAATCTTCAACCAGATCTTCCAACACTTTCTGCATTTAGGCCTTCCCCACTTGAAACCTTCAATGTTGTTTTTATTATCACAAGAGACCGATACCCAGCCTAGCATCTGTTATTATTCCCTTGCCTGCTCTCTCTGGGAGAACGTATGAACCTAGCATATATCACTGTGATTACTGGATGCTGCTAAATTCCTAGAAAAAAGGAGCGTTGCTTTCCTCTCCCTCATAGAAGGATTTGATTGCACTATTACTCTATGCATTAATGTGCTGCTTGGCTATAAAGGGAATTGTTGAGTAGTTTCTTTAAAAAAAAGAAAACAACAGCAATTAAACCCCCACAAGTTCCATACAGTAAACGAACACCCACCATGAGCTCTTACCCACACGGATCAGCCTGACAGCTGTATTGATGATGACAGACATTTGGCTAGCATCACTTTGGGAGACAAAAGTACGGGTTACACCTCCCTCCGCCCAGCAAGACCCTGTGTATTAGCGTATGTCACTGAAGGTAAAGGCAGGTGACACTATAGGGTCCCTCACCCCCCCCCGCCCCCCATCGTTTCCACTGACAGAGAAGCTTCAGAGGTCACCAGGGACATTATCAAAACCCATCTGGTCAGGCTGAAATAGGAGTTCACTCGTTCGCCAGATAACACTCAGTCTGCCTATTTTACTCTTTCCATGCAGTCAGTGCCATGCTTTGAAGCGCACTTATCCATTGAGAACCTAAAAACTCATTTCCACTTGTTCTTTTTTTTTGGATGCTGCAATAACCTAATTCCTAATGCCTTTAGCTAGGGCTTCCCACTGTAAATTCCACCCTGCCCCTTCTCCTGCGCCCTTCCTTTTTCTTTTTGCAACGTTTGCCCTAATGTGTTGTTTTTTAAACACATGTGTAGGTATGTAGTCAACGCCCTCGTGACTTCTGACTTTATTTAACCAATATATTCATGTACTTGTGCGCACGTGTTTGGTTTTCCACTGCTTAACGTTTTCTTCTGGTGTGGGAATGAGTCTGGTGAGGACCCAGGTGCATCACTTTCCGCAGTGCTTGGAACGCTGCATAAGCGGACAGAGAGAGGTATGCCACAAGCTTGTGCACAACACACCATGTCCTCAGCAGCTGCCACCAAACTCTAGTTCTACTTCTCTGAGCTGTTACAGACCAAAAAAGGTGTTCCAGTACGATGTACTACATGAATAGCCAGGCTGCACTGAAGTCTTTTTTTTTTTTCTCACAGCGTGTCAGTATGTGTGTATCACACGGCTCATATCCCTCTTTTACAGATGGCTCTCCCAAAATAATTTGACAAGGGTTAAGTTGCTTGCACGCTGAGACCACTTGCTGTCCTAAAACAACCATTCTTTTATTACTCTCTTCTACCGTATTCATACGTTTTTCCTTGACTGACGCAAACATGATAAATTCTTAGGTTTACAGACTGCCTTTTTGTACTGTGTATTGCTCTACCTCAAGCAGTGGCACCATGAGGAACTAGGGTTCACAGGCCAAATACTAATTACAGATAAACAGAAAATTCAAACGACTTACTTAAAAGCACATAAAGAAAACCCTATGAAAAGCTTGTGAATGCAAACCACCTTTATTTGCCCTGTATAGGTACCTAACCTGCTTCTTTCCTCAACCCAACTCAGAGATTTGTCTCCTGAGTCCAATATCTTGGACTGAGTGGGACACGGACTGATCACAGGGAAGAGGTCTACTCCATGAGATATCAGTAGCCTTTCAACCTATGGAACCACTTTAAAGGGAATTCTGAACCTTTAGGTTTATCTGCTCTACAATTTCTATAAATATATTAGCTTAAAAAAAGTTAGAAACACAGTCCAACAATATTTTAGGAACATTAATTGTGTGAGTTTTGCTTGCACATCTCCACTAAAAGCAGCTGTGTAGTTAAATATTATCTATTTCTGGTCACGCCTTTCATTTGATTCACAAAGCCATTTTAGCACAATGTTCTGTTGCTGCTAACAATATTATTCTATATACTTTACTGATAAGACTTTAAAAGAAGGATGACATTGCATATTACAAGCAATATATCCAAAGAATTACAGATGACATTTTATCTGTTCACAGAATAGCATGCACATTTCTTTAAACTATCTTTGAGAATCTAGTCATCATCTAGGTATTTTTCAAAATCTTATTTTAATGAAACACGTTTAGAAGATCATTTTAATGAAACACATTTTACCTTCGCTTGCACTGAAATGAAGTAGAGGTTTGCTGTACTGCACGCTCCCCTTAAAGGAATCAAAGGCAGAAGACATTTTCATCACAAAAGCAGTAAAACCACCTGCACTTCCAGTTGTCTATCTCATCCCTCTTTCATTTCCTCTGCCTGACTGCAAGCCACTTTATATCCCTCTCAGAAGAAAAATAAAGGTAAACTATTTTCATCCTTTGAAATCAGGACTTAATTTTATGTACAGTCTTACGCATTGAACTTTCAAAGCATAGCCCCGTTGGCTAACAGAGAGTCGTCTTTTGCAGAGACGCCCTTTTAGCCAACAGGGCAGCAATTATGCTATACGAGTTAAATATTTTTTAACACACATCATAGCTATGGTGAAGTTACCTATCTCCTTCCAAAGCCAGACTCCTCCAGATGAGAGGAGAGACGGTCAGTAAGTAAGCGATGACTGTCCTCATCAGTTGGGAGCCTCGTAGTTACACTCTCAACCAACATATAAGCATAAGAGTAATGAAAATATTTCCAAACAAACCCAATGGCAGCCAGCAACATTTTGTAAATACTTCGTACAAAGCTTTTTACAAACTCTTTGCAAAACCAGAGCGCTGCCTTCACTTCCACTACTACTTCTACACAGAAACGTTTGCAACGAATGGACCTCTGCTTCCCAAAAAGCTAATTGCGAGTTATGAAGATCTACTAAAAGACAAAAACAATGAAGAAAAACTGAGATGAGGTACAAGGATGACAAATACAGACTTTACAGGATGCAATAAAATAGATGCACGTTTACATTGCTCAGAGAGCATTTCCAAAAACAGTGTAATGCTATTGATTTAAATGGGAACAGGATCAGACGGATATTCAGAATTTTTACAAATCCCACCCTCTGCAGAAATTTCAAGGAAAATTACTTCCTTCCTTTACAGGAAAGTGATCTCTGGTAAACTGTATACAGCACGTCTCAGTTTGGGACAATTTTCTATTGTAATCTTTGTCTCCAGTGACAGAATACAAAAGATGGACAGATCTTATTTATTCATTATACCTCTACTTATAATAAGCAGTCATTAGTTTTTATATAAAGATATTAAGAATATAGCTTCACCCAACCTTCATTACAAATGGTTTTTAGCTTCTATCATTGTAGGTCCAGAGGATCTAATCAAACTTCAGGAAGGAAAGTTATCAAATGATTACTGTAAAGAATAATAAGAAAAAAAAAATCCCAAACATCCAAAAGCTCACTGCTGAACACACTAAATGAACTAAATAATGGGAAACACATTTACAATGAACTTTAATGGTAAGCCTATCCAATTTGTGATTTAAGAGGTCAAACTATTGGTTATTTTTGCATTCCTGGTAATTTAAGAAGAAGCAGACTGGGAAATGTGCACTCACAGGCCTTATAAAACTGCCTTTCTTATTTTGAATAATAGACATCTATTGTAAAAAGCTTACTAGTGGAAAAGCCCCCCTCCATGTTTACACGCTTTGGCTGGAGAGTCTGCTGCCCATGAGGCTCGCAATGAAGAATGAGTGTTTAAAGAGACAAAAGAAATCAGCCACAGAAAATCCCGCCACCCATGTCTCCGGAAAATGTGAATTGCTCCAAGAGTTGGGACTACAAGAATTGCTGACACCAGATGGTAACATTCCCCGTGAGAGTACTGCACCACGATCTTGTGCTGAGAATGAAGGTTTTTCTCAAGAGCCTGAGGCTAAGCCCAATAATCAGGAAAACAAGAGGAAGGAAAGGATGAGATGGGAACACAGCTACAGTTCTCTGCTGGTGCAGTCCCACAGACTTCTGCTCCGGTTGCACCAGACTCTAGCCAGCCTCCCACAGAAACCACTGGCCTGATTTTACCCAGGGCTAAGCCTGTCTTATAACACTTGAGGGCTGTTACGTTGACTTCAATGGACTACCTGCTTCACCGTAAAAAAGTAAATTGAGGTAAATCACGACACATCTATAAAATAAATGAAATTTTAAAAAGTATAAGGTATCTGCGCAATTTCTTCCCCTACTCAAGGAGCATGACCAAAATAACTCAGACAACAAACAAGCATACATGCTACATTTTAAAAAGGTAGTTGCGGACCTAAAAAAAGCCAAACCTCCCTACGCAAATTATGTGGCTGTTTTTAGGGAATGGAAGTTGACTGAGCAAATCAAAGACAAATTAACAGATTTTGTTCACTCTCCTGTTGTCAGCTGAGGAACACAGCATGAGTTTAATGACTTCACAAAGTGGTAACGCAGCATTATCTTTCGGTGAATAGTGCTAGCTGGAACATTTCTAATTAGATTTCATTTAGTCTTTGCCTAGTTGGACACCATTCACTTGAGGTTTCATTTTGCAGCGTGATTTTTTTAATATATACACAAGCTGGTGGTTAGGACACCAACCTGAGGCATGGAACAGTGAAATTCAGCTCCACGTGCTGCCTGTTGTGGGTTGATCCAGCTGCAGAAGAAACACTCTGTTGATACTAGCCAGAGCAGGCATTTAGAGACCAAAGCCTATGCTGTAACCACAAGGCTTCAAAGAACCTATCAACTTGAAATCAAGACACTTGGGTGGCAAACAGAAATCTACACATTCAAAGTCAGTTTTGGTCTTCAAAAAATTAAGCCTGTGAACTCGTGTGTTTATTTTTGATTTTTAAGTCACTTCCAGGCCATGTCTCCAGATAATTTTAATTTAACGGCCAACAAAGCTGAAATTTGAACACAAGGTTTGTTTTAATGAGTTCAGAATCACCCAGACTCCAAAATCATGTTACCAATTCTGTCCATGACACCTAAGCCAGAGCATAGCCCACATTTTTTCATGTCTGTGGTAAGAGAAGAGGTAAATAGCGGTAGTCCTTTACCTGAGCAAGCACCAATGCTGATTTTGCCTTCTGTGTGCTCTAAATCAGGATCAAAAGAATATTTCTCAGCTGGTCACTTTCCCCTTTCCTGCTTTAACCTTGACCCATATCCTCAACTACGGTCTCCCAGAAGATCTACTTGTTTCTTCCAACCACATAAGCTCATCTAATGTTACCTCTCCCTACAGTGCTGGACTTGCTAAAACAAAACAAAACAAAACAAAAACCACGTTGAATGCTGTCTTAGGAGGACTCACACACTTGTCTGTGGGGACCTGCGTGGGAGCACCTGCTTGCACCGTATTTCTTTTATTTTTGGTAGATAATATTGGCACTAAGTCTGCCAGAGTAGAAAAAACCTGCAATGATGCATCCATTGCTTATACCAGGGATGAATCAGAAATAACTTTTTCCTTGACTCTTCCCTTTAAACTTAACCAGAAAGTCAAGTGAGAGGAGTTTCAAATTGCTATGTGTTATGAGGCAAATGTTAATAAACTATCTAATGGCATAGAAGATGGTTGATAAGTAGCTGAGGCTTTTTATCATGGTATTAATTTTGTGTGTGGAGATGAGTATGCCAGTCTCAGATCTACGCAACCAAAAAAATTCCCAAAGTGGCAAAACAATCTGTCATGACATAAACAGGTGCTATAGCAATTCGATAGAAACAAAATAGCCTAAATATATTATGAGACTATAAATCCTTACGCTACTGATATCTCAGGCAGATTTCTATGCTATCCAGAAAGTAGATCTAGGCTACGTGTGAATAATGGCCAAACTGTGTTAAGGCAAAGAAAAATATGTACACCTGTAGCTGGTCAAGTAGTAACATGTGAGCTGTTCTTGCAGCACACATGGGAAACAAGACTCTGGTCTGCCATTAACCTATGCTAGACTAACCTGCAATGTTTCCTATGTGAGACTCCAAAGGAAAGGGAGACTTGATTCCTCCTCCTTCTTCCACAAAGTACTAGTCAGGCTGTGTCAAGCATGAGTGGGAAATGAGCAGAGGTTATACCTATTATTTCCAACTGCAAGGAAAGTGGGCAGGAAGCAGAGAGACCTGTGCTTTGTATCCACTACTCATTCATCAGCAAAATAAGGCACAAAGCAAATGTATAAGCTGCTGCAAGTCAGGCAGAAAAAAAAGTATTCTCCATACTTGTTCAGTGGAGAGCACCATCATTTTGCACTCTCTGTACACCTGATCTGTTCCAGCCCCCCGCTCCTTAAAAAATTTATAGCCTAACCCAGTACAACTTCAGTCAAGACAACTTTCTGCAATCTGCATCTGCAAAAAATGAAATCAGCAGCAATATATCCTTGCCTCAAAGGACTGCCCTGAGTCTTCATTAGTCAAGTCTGTGCGGGGCTAAAGATCACCGGATAGGAGTTCTGCACAAGTGCAAGGCATCAGGACATAACATGCTGCAAAACTTTGTCAAGCTACAATTTTTGTGGTAGCCTGGGGATTGTCATGGTCAGAATCAATTATGTCACTCTGTACTTTTGGTTGCTAAGTCAAATAAAGAGATGAAACTACTTCTTTTTAGCAAGGTATGTAAGTTTTACTAGTCATTCATTGTTCATTCATTACTTGCTGTTCTCTTTAAAGATCAGAGAAAAGATTCAGGCTGGAAAGGACTTTGGGAGGTCAGCCACCCAGCACAACCTGCTCAAAGCAGGCCCACCATGCCGCCCAAGGCTTTCTCCAGTCTTGTCTCCTTCAAAAACTTCTCTGGGTAACCTGGCCTAATGCCTGACTGTCCTCCCAGTGACAACATTTTTGCTATGGCAAGTGGGAATGTCCCTCGTATTTCAATTTATGCCTGCTGTCGCTCACCCTCCTGCCATGCACCTCCTTAAGAAGCCTAACAGCATCTCCTCAATAGCTTCCTTGCAGGCACTGGGGGTGCTGTGAGGTCACCCTAAACCTACTTCACCTCCAGGCTGAACAAGCTCAGCTGCTCCTCCAAGGGCACATGCTCCAGTGCTCCCCGACCACCTTGGTGGCCCTGTGCTGAACTCGCTCCAGTTTAACAACATCTTTCTCGTCCTGGAGCCCCCAAAGGGGATGCAGTACTCCAGGTGCGGTCTACCGAGCACTGAGTAAAGTTTTCGCTTCCCTTCTTCTCTTCAAAAGCAATCTAACGTTTCCAATACGGATGGTCACTAGCTTCAAAGTGAGAATCACAGAGAACAGCAGCAGCAGAAGAGTCTGAAAACCTTTTTAGCTCTCTAATGAACTTACTGCTGGAGAACAGTTTCAAAGTCAATAGGCTGGGCTGCAGCAAGAGATTATTTGGAGACACTAAATTGAAAAAAAAAACCCAAATCCTCCCTCCAAAGCCTAATTTCTCTGTACACAAACTGGCATATGCCTAAGGACAGTTATTCAATGAGTGGTGGAGCCAGATGATGAACTGTACTTTTACCACATGCTTTGACCAACTCATATGCACTTTGCCAAGTAGCCCTTATCAGCTAGAAGTACCTCAGCTTGTCCTGATCTTTGAGCAGCTTTAGTCAGTCGCCATTTTTAATATCCTGTCTGATTTATGGTTTTCCTCTAGGGCAAAGACTTCAACAATTGACTTTGGTTTTGGGCCTACAATCAGACATATGTTAAACATTACCTAATTTTCAGGTGTTGTGGGGTATAAGAACTGTGCAAATAATTACTTTTTTGGATCTGTGACTGAAGTTATTTTTAATAAGATTGTTTGATTTCTCAGCATTTTGGAATATTTGTTTTCATTATGCTTGTAATACATTTCTGGCAACTGCACACACCTTCCTGCATATGACAGGAAAATTACAAATGGCTTGATCATACGGAATGATTTATAAATCAGTTCATTAGGATCATGGATCACTTATTTTCACCCTAAATCTTAGCTGAGCTATGTATTGGCACAGTGAAAAAAGGGAACAATCTAGTCTGAAAATAGCAGTTACACTATTTATTTAGTTTTAATATAAGCTGAAATTAAATTCTTGTCTGTTCCTTGAACATAAATTTAGGACTATTCAGGGTAGGGAAAAATTGTCAATTGCAAAAAACTGTCAAAACCAAACTCCTATTGATTTAGGTACTCTTTACAATTCAACCCTAGACTCCTTGCTCAGTATATGAGAGTACCTTTTAAATTACATTAGATCCATTTATTAATTACAAAGTAGCAAAGGTTTGCTAGAGTAACATGTTGTCGCACCAATACCTCTACATAGGGGTCCCCTTCCCTTGCTGAATTACAAGTGCACACTTTTGCATTTACACTGCATTTGCACTACAGATTTGCTGCCATTTAAACATAGCCATTAGTAGGAATAGAGAGAATATTCCTACTGTCCAGAGACTCTGCCTCTATCTGCCCTCCTGTACTTGTCCGAGCTCCAATATAGCACATTGCCCCTTGTCTGCCAGGCTGCCTGGGCACCAGCAGAGAAGCTGTCTGACAGTTCTGCTTTCGTTTCCTATGTCCACGGGTTTCCCAAAGATCACATTTTAGGAAAACCCTACTCAGCAGCTCCCAAATCCTGCATGCAAACTCCAGAAGACTTTTATCCAGAATATATCCATCTAGAATCCATACACTGACTGAAATTTTCAGAGATTTTGTCAAATTTGGGGGAATTTTCACAATTGTCAATCTTTGGCAACAAGCAACTGCCTGGACAAAGTTTTAGACATCCTGCAAAGAGCTGGAAGCCCTCAAAGACTTCAATTAGACAGCTATATTGGTTATTTCAACAAAAGCAAATAACGTTTTTCACCTTAATTCAATCTTGAAAAAGAATTAAATTAATTTTCCTGAAATTTTCTTCTTGAGTAAGGAAGTTGGAAAGGAAGAAAAGAGGAAAGGGCAGGAAACTTCAACTCAGAAGTCTGAAGTTTAGTAAAGATTGTTACTAAAAGTGCCTTCTAAAAGGAAGTGTTAGGAAACATTAAGCAGAACAGGTTATTTCTGCTTCACTTCTGCAAAACAAAATAGAGGAGCAGGAAATTGACTGTTTAGCCTATTTGCATTTTTGTTTTTTCTCAGATTCTGGTTCTTTCCTTTCCATGAATAGGCCTCAATACTTGCAGTATCCAAAGAAATACCATTTTCTTTGATGCATTAAATTGCATATATGGCTGACACTGAAATGCAAGTTTAAAGCAATCATTTTCTCATCTGGTTATTGTCTTGTCAGCAGAACCTGGCTATGAACAGCCCACTTGAAAGGCAGGCGCATCTTCCTACTACTGTTGACATTACACTAGAAACATCAGGAGCAGAATTCTCTTGTATCATTTGAAATTGTCTACTTTATTTCCTGGAAACTAGGAACCGGGGATGAGTTTTGATCATCAAAAAGCAATTTAGCATGCCAAGTAATGTGTTTTATTGCTTTACCAGGGACACACCTGGAAAGCACATTTTTCCTTAAGTTTTTTCTTTAAGTTTTACATAAGCTAAGGCTTTCTCTAGCACTAGCTTCACAATGCATACAGTGAGTAAAATTTTAACGCAGAAGGTATTTTCTAGAGGCATATGAAGGAATTATACATTATGAACACTCAGTATTAGCTTCCAAGTGAAACAACATTATCCATTGGCATTTCAACTTTTTCTTGAAGCTATGAGAGCTAGCAAAGGGCTCCAAACATCCAAAAATAGGGCATCTGAGCTAGCACTTGTGCAAATACAGATTACATAGTCAAGCCAAAGAATGTGTCAATCATATCACTAGAAATACAGCAAGTTTACTTTTTAATTCACTGCACATGAAATCTCTTTATAGTCTTTCATATCATTGCTTCTCATCCCAATTATCAAAAATCCTCTTTTCCTATTCACTTCTAGCATGAACACTAAAAGCAAAAGTGCAGGTGTTTGCCAAAGAAGTTACTTCATTGTGGATATCAGTTCATAGTTTCAAAATTAATATTTACTTTGGCTTCCCTAAGCTTTTGTTTTCACTTTTCCCTGACCGTTTAAGCCAGGCTTGTATGGAATCACCTCAAGACAGCATGCAATGCTGGTCTTCAACTGTAACCAAAAAAACCCATCGATGATAATTAGGTTTGCCCTATCAAGAGCTTTCAGGTTTTGCTTTTTTTTTTTTTTTTCCCTCCTCTTTTTCCTAAATCAATTCCTGAGAGCTCTTATGGTACAGTTGGTTAACAGCATCAGCTACACATTAAAAAGTTAAAAATAAGGAAAGCTCCTTGACTGACAGTTAGGAGGATGATTTTCAGATGCGTAGATTTTGTTTGTTTAATTATATGGTATGGGAAATCACTAACACAATAGGAGCACAAAAACATACAAAAACACAAAACATTCCTCCGGGTCTCTGAAATTGGAAAGTGTTTTCTTTTTCTTGATTCCACAGCCAATCGGACAGTCATAGTACTCAGAAATTACTAGCAACATCCACGTGACAGATTTCACGGCCTCTCCACACAATTTCCTTATTTTTAGAACACTTGCATCACCAATTTATCAACCTCAAGTATGCCAGCCACCTGCTAAGCAGCAAAGTAGCTTCGAAACTAAAAAAACTGCCTTTCACCCTAATTTCACTTAAGGATGTCAGTTCATCTGATCTTATTATTGCATATCAATCTCTACATAGAGTAGATGAAATGCTAGGTGAACCCAAAGACAGAGCTAGAAAGAGGCAGGTATAGCTACATGTAGCGTATGTCAGGTATGTGGTTAATTGGAAGAAGGTCTTTCAGTCATAATGTTGTTGTGTTATCACAGAAAGCAAACATCTCTTCCCTCATCATCATCAGAAACATTGAAAGTATCTAGTCATTAACCCTTTGCCCATTAGGTGGCATTTCCTGATGAGGGAGTGTTAACGCCTCTCACATTAACACTTGCAGCAAGCACCCATGAGTAACGGGCTACGAGAGGGTTAACACGAGTTTCTTTATGCATATGGTTCCTGTCTCAGCTGTGAGATCAGTTATAGGTCCCTGGCCAAAGATAACAGCTAAAATATAACAGCTGTTGGTGCTTCCAAAGCTGAGGTGAAGTATTTCCTTTCATCCTCACTAGTCACTGATAATGTCCCAATTCTCTATTCACTGCAAATGTCAAGGGCACGAGCAGGTTATTACAAAATGAAATGAATGAACTGTTTAAACTGAGCCCATGCCTGTGCGCAGTGTGATGTTCCTCTATTTCTGAAAGGTTAAAACTCAGAGTGGAGAGGAGAAAGCTGCACTCACAAAGGCAGTCGTTGGACACTGCAAGCCAGGGTCCTTTCTAACAGGATATGACTGAAGAGGAGAGGATCAGCCGTCATCATCTAGGCCGTCGCAGGAATGCCATCAGTACAGGAGGGCCTTGCAAATACTTCCTACCTGTGCCTATTGCAACTCATTGCTGGCCTGTCGCTTTTTCAGTCCAAAGCGCAAGTATTTGCGTAAGTAATTATTCCGTGTGTACTGTAAAAAGAACAAAATCAGCATTACGGGATTTGTGCTGTCCTTAGCAAAATTCAACATTCTGTAAACTACACAGAATTAATTCATATTTTGCATTTCCAAAATCATTTGAATAGAATTTAACCTGAAGGATTGTGTGCTTTCTGTAGTTTAAACACAACCACTAACTGTCTACCTATCTGAAACTTGGTCTACGTTAAAACATTTTACCAGCAAAGTTAATGAGCTTAGGGATGTATTGTGCCAGCAGGTAATTGTACTGGTGATCACATCCTTTTTCACCAGAGTAATTGAAATAACTTTGTAAGATATAGCGCTGGCTACAGCAGCAAATGCTTGCTCCCATGCTAAAAAGGCCAAATACTCAGTTTGCATGCATAAATATAGTCACATCGGGGGAGTTGGGATTTACACAGCTATACAACTTTGGAGAGCGACTTCTATGCTGCTTTCCTGTACAGATGTTTGTGTAAGGTCATCTAGTCCTTCTTCCTTTCTGCTCCCATGAAAGGAACCAAACCAAAACTCATCACATTGCTAAACAATTAAGAAAAAAAAAAGAAAAGTCAAGTGTTGGATGTTCCACAGTAAATGAGCATAGAATAGATATGCATACTTCTGTAGTAACAATATGCTGGAAAAATGTTTTTTCAGCAATTGCATGCATGCAGATCTACAATATAATCATACGGAGCTGCTATACCAGGAATCAGGATGATCTGAGAACACTGGAGGTAAATAACGTTTCAATAAAAGTCACGGCGAGTCCAAGAGAAGAAGGAGACCAAACAGCACACAGACACAAGTAGAAACTAATGGGTTTTGGTGTTCATTTTCCATGCGTAAATAAAAGTATATTTTTAAAAGAAATACACACATTATAATGCTTAGATTTCAGCCTGAGGGGCTTCCACCCTGAAATCAGCTTGCCCAGGAGCCACAGTGGTATGCTATGATACAACTGTGAGGTGTACAATTCTGGATTTCTCAGTACCATCTGGCCACAGGTTTTGTATGGATCTCTGGCTCTGCTTTGTTATAACATTCATATTGATTTGTTAATCTGAAGTAACAGAGAAAACCTGTATACCCAAATAAACAAAATACAAGGACCATGGAAAGTCATATAAAAAAACCAGGGAATGCTAACATTCAGGAAAATTAATGAACGTCATATTATATAGCCAGTGTAACGTTATGCTTGTTGGAAAGGGCTGTGCGAGCTAAAGAGCAAAACAGATTTATCTGAGTATTCACTACCTTGATACTTTAAGTTGGGACCACCTTTGTACAGAAGCTACAGCTACCATAAAACGTACCTGTCTACTTTGGTCACCGACTCCCAAAGCCCAACATTTCCAATGGAAGAACATTCATTCAGCCTTAAAACTCCTCAGCAAAAGCTTGTTTTTCCAACTAACGGATATTTCTGCAAAAAATATCAGCTTTCCATGGGAAAATACTGATAGGTCACTAAAAAGCACCGAAAGTGAAAACCTAGAAGCAAATTCATATCAGTAAAATATTAATTTTGTTCACATGTATGTAATTACACCTTGTGGAAGTTACCAAGGCACACACTCCTCTCTAGGCTGGGCTGCATCTGCTCTCCTCACCGAGCGCGAGGCCATGATTTATTGTGAATGCTGTAGTATGACCGAGAAACCCAATCCACAGAGGAGAATGACAGCACGAGACAGTCACAATACATTTTGCCATTTGTGAACTGGGCATTATTTCAGAACAGTATGTTAGTCAAAACATGAAATATTCTGCAGTTTGTTGCTTTATTTTCTCTTTTGGCAATAAAATGACAAGCATCATTTTCTGGACAGCCTAAATTACTTTTTATAGTTCTAGACTGACTGCGTTGGAGGCCAGGATGTGTGAGCTAACTGAAATTTTAATTCAGAAGAGTAAAATTTCACCACTCTTTAAGGAAAAGATTACTTTTTAAGTTATTCATTAGAATTTAATCTGCAGGACAGGAAATTCGTTTCAAAACTCAGATTTTCTTAGAATCACATCAAAGTAAAAGGAGGAGGAGGAATGAAATACAAGTGAGTATTAATGTCAAAGGCTAAAGATAATATCAAATGCAACTAGGACCAGAAAGATTCTTTTTCTTCAATATTTAAGCCACCAGCTAGGAGAGAAAAAGTTGCAAGCCATTACGGTTACAAAGAAGCACTTTCAAGCAAAACCTGTATTTGAACAGCTGCACTGAGGTGTACCTGAACCTACAGGAGAAACTTAGCTCAGACAAACAAACTTTAGCTACTGATTTCCATGAATTTTAGCCGAGATGCCCAATAACGTAAAAAGTTAACATTGTTATTTAATCCTTTACTGGAGCAAGGTAAAATAACACCCTTTTAGCTCGAATAGTGCTATACAAGAGGCCATGCAAGCTGTTATATGCCATATGTAATTACTATGTCACTAGGATATTTTGATACTAACCAGAAATTAGAAAGGGAACAGTATCCAGAAATTACTCAGAGGAGATGACAACGACTTGGCATTTTGCTTTCTAATGGACTAACCAAAGCTGAGGAAGTTAAGCACCTGCAAGTCTGCACGTGGCATCTGACGTGGCAGAAGTTTTAAACTGAAAGGTACGTTGAACCAACTTTGGGCCACTCTGTAAATGAGCATTTTCTATTGACCGACTACATGGCCAACAATTATACTAGAATATTGTAATACATTGCATCCTTGCAATTACCAAACACAGTAGTCCCTAATACTTCATCAGTAACGACAACTGACAAGGCATAATTGCAAAGCCTTAAATTTTAAGGAACTTTTCTGTGTTGTCAATGACACCTCCTCTGCCCCTTTAAGTGCCAGTTTGTTAGAAGTTTGATTTCAATGGGTCATTAAACTCACTGAACACGTTTAAACATGGTCCTTCCTGCCTCATGAAACCTCAAGTAAAATCATCCTTTTTCCAAAACGGAGAAAACAACTGGAGATCGTCTAAATTTATTTTTGACAGAAGTCTGTTGTGGCAGACAGAGGTGAACTGTCTCTGGCTTTTTTTTTTTTTTTTTAAAGCAACATGTGTTAAAGGTATTATTTCATAAAATATATGTTTATTATGCAGTTATCTCAGCCTGAAGGCTTATGGCTTTCCAGCATGTATAAAACAGTACATAACTATAACCCATAGAGACTCTGGGTTTATTTAAGTCCCTTGACTCTAAGCAAAAATACCAAAATAGCAGAAAGTAAATAGAAGGCTGCTTGAACATAGTAATCTTAAAAATAAACAAACAAGCCACATAGCTAAGCATAGCGCTGTTGTTTAATTTAAGTGCAAAAGCTTACTATCTCTATCCAGATATTAGTAAGAGCTATTTACATTTTTGTAAACTCACTAGTTTCAACCATGCTTTCTGAATAAATCATGCAACCACATAAAGATATTTTAATAGCCAGATGTACTTTGGTTCTTCAATCATCTGATGTAGTAAGAAACATCTGGTAAGGAACCTGTCCAGAGAAGAACAATTTCCCCCCACCCCCCATAACAAACATACATACACATCCACACAAAAAGATACCTTGCAGCCTCAGATGTACAGGTCTACCACAAACATTGCATCTTCTCATGTTGAATGGTTCTCTATAGCTTGATATTTAATAATTTTATTGTTTAGTCACATGGACAAGTGCACGCGCTTTTGTATTCAACAGACTATCACTAGGAATAAATGATAAAGAATGATATTCTTGACTGGTTGTATCTCAACCAAACACAGGGTCAAGGAACTGAAACAGATGTCAGCTTCTGAATCGCAGGAGGTAGGTGCAGGGGGAACTTCTGTAAAAGCCAAATAGGTTTCCACACTTAAACACTTGTACAAGAAGCTTTCAGTGGTCCCATTGTTGAAGCTGATGCACACAGAGTGTTAAGTGCTGTGCTTGGAAGAATAATTCTACTGCATCCCATTCGAGTTTTCTGCACAAACCATTAGTGTTTTCCCATGAAAATAAGATGTTACTCAAACAACTTGGAAAGTTGTTGGAAAATCTGACAGTCTTCTCAAAAGGGATTCAGCAGCTTGGACGACACTATACCACTTCATCATGGATGAAGAAGTGAGAGATGATCACTGAATCTGATTTATCTAGACTAACTTTCACCAGTGTAGTAACAGGCTCTACTCTTCTTAGGAAAAATCATTGTTGACTCTTAGACATTAGCAGCATCACAACGGCATTAAGAAGTAAAGGCATAATTACATTTGTCACAGAAAAATGTAAGGTCTATAGCAAAATTTAACTTGTGGTTGTGTTGCTATGAGACATAATATACCTGGTGGCCATTTATTTGCAGGGATTCTTATTCTGTTCACTTGAAGTGTGACAGGATGCTTTCCATTTTTTTGTTTTATAAACCCCTAGAAGGATTCATATATTTCTAGCATTTTCTTTATTTGCCTGCATTACACTGATGCAACTCTGTTCAGAGCTATGTGAACAAACACTTGTTTTCCTAGAATACTCAGTCACTGCCCAGCTGATAACTATAAGCAACCACTAAACAATCCCAAATTCACAGTGGAAAGTGTTTCTGTCAATTTTTCTAGATAAGTTTTGTTTCTCCTACTGAGACTTTAGAAACAGACTGTTGTTCCCTGTTCAAACAGTGAGTAGCAAAAACTGTGCAGCCTTATGAGAAGCAACTTCTCTGCCTGTTAATCAACATTTAAGTAGTAAATTGTAGGGTATGATGACTAGACCAGATGATGCAAAAGGGATGATTCAGGCCTTATTTTTATAAAGAGTATCACAAAAACTAAACCAGGATAATACAGCTGAGTGGTTTTAGTAGTTATTTTATAGTTCAAGTAATATTAATAGAGATTTTTTTCCTGCTGCATAGTAAACTAAATGAAACTCTTCTAAACATTTCGCTTACTTTTCCTCTACCTCCACGGTAGATACTATCAGATTGCCACTGGATATCCAAGTTTAACAAGGAATAGGCAAAACTCCATGAAAATGAAATTCAGGTGGCTAAACAGTGTTAGTGAGAACAAAAATTTAACAATATAGTAAAAGCAGTTTACAGGTAACGTTTAGGCACTAGCAGCAACAAAAATTCATAGTATTCTATTCAAGGTGCTTATCAGCACAGCTCTTATCTGAAAATCAACATGAACTTTCTAATGACAGTAAGTCATAATCCCACTGATGGTAATGCTGTCCCTTTGGCTCCTCAGCCAAGCTCATAAATGCGTTTCAGACAGCTAGCGCACTTATCTGATAAGGTAATTCATTTTCTAGACAAAAGGAACATAGAAAATCTAATCCACCGGACTTCACTGAAGCATGTGATATAGTGCCATATGGGAAGTTATTTCAGCTGGTAAAACTGGAGATTAGCACCAGGGCTGTAAAGGAGATAGCAAAGATAACTACTGATAGTGCTGAAGTATTGAAACTATCAGGCTAAAAGGAGGTTACCAGTGCAGCTCCTCAAAGGCTCAGTCTTGGAGCCCACTAATTTCATTCAGTGACGTTTTAAAACAGGAACAATTTACTAGTGAGACTGCCAACAACATTAATGCAGCAGAGGGCTGGAGTATCCTACAGGAAAAAACTGGGTGATCTTAAAGACAGACATAATAAAGAAGATGTAAAAGAGTAGAAAATCAGGAAGGGGATTAGTACAAATTTCTACTATGACAGCTCCTCAAAAAAAGATGACAGAGGACAGAAAGACCTGGTTACATCATCCAAATATAGGGTGACCCTCAGCCATTTATCCTATCAAACTATGAAAAAGGCAAAAGGAATCCCTGGATGAATCTTGAGGCGTTTCCAGCAGGGACAAGCATTAGTGTCCTTGTAAAAGACACTAGCGAGGCCTCATCTGGAATCCTGTGTACACTTACGGTCAGCCAAGCTCATAAAACGTTTATTTAAACCAGACCAGAGCTACCAGAACAAATAAGAGAACAGAGAGTTAGGAGGTTAAAAAAAATAGCTTGGCTTCCTCAGCCTAGTCTAAAAAAAAAAAAAAAAAAAAAAAAAGGTTTAAAGGGACTTCAATTTTTCTCTGCAAGCAGTCCAAACAGCTAACACTGGTGGAGGAGAACAGTTTTTCAGGCCATCGTTGGCACAAGCACAAGCAGGTACAAGCTTATTTCCGCCCACCGCCACGTGAGCAGCCCTCCACCAGCCCCCAGAGGCCCAGACTGCGCTGACACGCCAGACTTCGCCCCGTCGCCCACACCCTCTGAGCACAGCGGAGACCTCGTCTACTCCCATCACCTGCAAACTACTGAACGCTGAGAAGGGTTCGCCAAAAAAGAAAGGGGAAAGACGTACTTTCGCAGTCCCTCTGTGGAGCAGGCTCCTGAAGAACGCTGTATCTTGTCTCTGTTACTTACCCTTGTGCTGACTGATACTTACAGTTGCAACAAAAATCCAGTCACGCTCCAGGTAAGAAAGCAGTAGTGTTCCCGCTGAGAAAATTGTGAGTCCTCAGGAAACCTTCAGGGATCTGTCAAGCCTTTCCACACCTAGCTAGCATGGCTAGTGACAAAGCCACGGAGCAGCCCTACTATCGTGGCTTTTCTATCATTCCACTTAACTTCTGGAAAAATTACACTGGCAAGCCTAGAAAAGTACAAGCTTTTTTTTTTTTTTTTTTTTTTTTTAAAACTACTACATCCTACCCTCTTCCATTTCTTTTTATATTCTTTCTGTTTTATTCTTACTATATGTATCTAGCCCAAATACATGGAGTTTGATCTTGCAGCCCCTTCTCATAACAATATTCTACTCCGTTAGCAGCAGCTTCAGATGCCCAAAGGATGCAGAAACAGCTCAACAGTATATACTGTTTCTTCCACATGAGAACCTAACACATTGGGATTTTTCCCTTATTTTCAAAGCAGAATGACAACAACAACAAAATATTTATTACCCAGATTAATAAACAGTCTCAATATACACACTGACTATTTAAGCCCTTGTGAGAACATCAGTTCTAGTCAGTCACTCTGGACCCAGCATACCAATACTTCATAGATGAATTTCTCACTGAAGTCAATGGGTGCTGCCAGTGCTGAAGGATAGGAAGGTATGGCAAACTAACGTCACTGATACGTTCAGACGTTTTCATAGTTATCTGAACTGAAGTTTACTTTAACCCAGCTGCCACAGATAAATGAACTTTAAAATCAAAAGTACTCCAGAGAGCATTGCCACAGAGATCAAGAGATTTTAAAATATTGAAAGTAAACCTGAATTAAATTTAGACCTCTGATTAACTAACTAAATTAATTGCTTAAAAATCAAAATACATATTAGAGGACAGCAAATAAATACTGAGCAGCAGCATATAAATCAAACGGAAAAGCCATGTAGTTAAAATCAGTTCATCTTCTGTTCCATCTGCTGGTCAAAGACTATTACACTTACACTACCATAGGTGCTAATCATGCCTGTCACCTTATTATAACCTGTTAGCTGAAACAAATAACATGCTTCTGTTTCACAAAACCACCCAAAACAACAAAATTACCTTTATGTTCACTTTAAAAATTTAGGTTCACTAGTACATTAATGCACTCTGCCCAAGGTACACCAGCTGGGGAACACAAAACAGCTGCCAACCTCTCTTAGCTCACCTGGCTATGGCAAAGCAAAGAGCAGGTTTTGCAGCCCTGACCTGGGGCAAATCAGCCCTTGCATACTAGAGAATCCAGCCCAGCAGCCCTTCCTGTAGCATGATTATGCTGTACATGCACATGATCTTTTCTTACACCAAGAGAAAAAACTTTTGCAGCTCCAGGAATTTTTACATAGCTGCACAGTGATGAAACTCACGGAGGAATGTATTCAGTCACTGGCTAGTTAGGACAGAAGACGTGATTGCATAAGCACACTCAGATCACCCCGTGATTTTACGAAGCATCTGGGTGCCATTAGGATGGCTTCTTTGGGTCTGATTATATTGCCAGCCAAGTGGTTTCCACATAACCTGCATTAATAAAGCTCTTCTGCCAGATAATTGTAACAAACCAGACTCAAAGTACCAAAATACGGTCTACTTTTTTGCCAATTACACTGACCCAGTTACTGACAACAGCATAAAAACAAATGATGATGAAGTATCATGCCTTTATTATATTTTCATTACTGCTGAGCCCGGGAGCCCCACCACTGCAGAGGACCCCACTGGGCAAGGCATCCTACTAACAGAGGCAAGACATCTCCAGACAGAAAACAGCACTCTGCAGAAAACCAAAGAGGGCAGTTAAACAATAATAATTTACATTGGAATGAAGCAGATCCAAAGGGGGGGGGGGAGAGAGAGAGAGAGGGCTTCTCCAACAATATTAAAGAAGAAGAATAAGCAAAGAAGAAGCTGTACTAAGAAAAATGCTCTATCGAAAGGGGAATACGAGGCAGAGAACGTGACCAAGGGAAAGCCTAGAATTAGCACCTAGTAAGACTTCCAAACATTTTGACTTTTGTCCATTACTCCTAAATACTCTGCTACTACTTAGTTTAGCTCTGTCGCTATTTCTCTCAGTGGGGCAGAGCTATTTCCCTATCACACGCAGGGGTGAGCAGCCCTGCGGGGGGTGGGGGTGTAATTCCCTGTAACGGCCTCTTCAGCGCAATGCACCTTCCAGGAGGACGTTAATCAGTGCAACTAATACCAGTCACAAGCAGTTTGTTCTCTCTCTCATTATGCTGCCAGGGGAACAAGTGAATGTGCAGGGTATGTTTTGCGTTAGCAGCATTTAAGTTTTCCCACCCTTGCACAGAACATACTTAGCTTATGTAGAAGACAAAGTCAGGTGAAGAAACGCATTTTACATTTGCAGCAGAAAATGCAGAAGCTTATTAAAGTCTTGCATTCCTGTGGGAGCATCTTTGAGGCTCATGCCTTACCATATGCACAAATCACTACAGAAAATAAATTCTGCTTTTGAAAATGGGTCAATGTTTTATTTAGGAGTCATTAAATTATCTTAGCCTTTATATCTCTGAGAGACTTAGACCTACGGGGATATAACAAGGGCAGACACTAATCAAGTAAAACAACCACAAGACGGTATTTTCTGTTTGCGTATGTGCTAAGTGAACTGATAAGACAGGGAAAAATACCTGAATTCTGTTCCTCATGCAGCCAGTAATGGAAAGATGTAGTAAAAATGCAATCAGTGCTGTAGAAAGGGCCTCAAAGCTAGCAGAAACTCTGATGGTTGCTCCCAGCAGACAAGCACGCTATTGCATCCATAGACTAGCACCTGTGCTCTGAGCAGCACAGCGTACACGGTGATGACCCAAGTGCCTTCAGCCTCAATACCAGGGTGAGCACTTGTGCAAAAATGGCACTTGTGAACAAAGGCATGATCTGCAATCAGCCCCTCTATGGGCTGTGGTGGTACTGGCTGGGTCAGTGGGTTAAGATACTTGCTCAGGTAACCATTTTGTTCCCTGTGCAGTCCTCTCCCAAAAAATCCACCTTCCAATATGCTTTGCAGTCGCAGCAGTGTTCTAGCTGTCACGCGCTAAGGACACAAGCAAGGTAAAGCATACTGAGAGAAAGGTACCAGCAACATTTTTATTAAACCAGTTGATGCAGCTGAATACCTTATCTTAGTCATTCTTTCATTTCCTGCGGTTCCCCTCCCACAGCCTGTTTTGATTTAATACTATTCATTCAGGCAGGAGTACTTCACATAGGTAATGTGAAGTTTATAAGACATAAAAAGTGTGTGTGCATGCACGTGTAGGTGTATGCGCATGCACACTTGCCCAGTATTCCCACACCATCCATATCTGTAGTCTAGACAAGGCTATAAGAGCCAGAAGTGGGGAACAGGAGAGGAAAAAAAAGGTGAGGATTGCATCAGTGTCGCCAAAGCCTAAACCAGGGAAAAAACAAAGCGAAAACCTGCACATTTCTTACAGAGCTGGGATCTGACCTTCCATCAACCTTGGTCTACAAAGGCCCAAAAGGTATTAAATCACCTCTGTGGCAGCAGCCCAGTAATCAAGAGCCACAATCCCATAAGAATTAGGTTGAGGGGCTAATTTGCCTTTGGGCTGCAGAAGGGCATGCTTTCAGCTACAGGGTCTGAACAGCGGCTGATGCTGTGCCACAAACAGCTGCGATGAATCTACGCAAGAATGAGGGGCTGCTAGCAGTAGTAGCGAGGCTTCCTGAGAATTGCTTAAAGTCCACAAAATGAACCAGCCCCCACCTCTCTGGCCCTTGGAAAAGGGACAGAACAGCAGATCACATGGGACCGGGGGGGGGGGGGCACAGTATTAAGGCACGCTCATAAATTACTCTGAGTATGACCTTGGTTATGGAAAGTGAAATTTAAAAAAATTACATATTCTCTATTTTATTTCTTTGATTTACCCTGCTGGAAAAATAAAATAGGCAGTACAATTTCCTAAACCACAAGATTTCACCACAGACCGTCTCATCTTTGTACTGGTATCCAAACACAACAGGCATGGAATATACCCCTTCATCTCTTTGGGCGGTAAATTGTTACACAGTCCATGGAAAATAAAAGGAACAGATGCAAAGAAACAAAATCACAGTCCCCAGTTTTGCAGGTTGGATGAAGCAGTCCCATCCCTGCAGCACCACTGCTAACCCTTCAAGAGCAGATATTTGCCAGGAGGGTGCTGGTGCAAATGATTGACAACTGCCCTGCGGTAAATACACATTAACACTTTGGGTTGCAAGTGGCCAGGTTGACAAGGGCTCCATAGCAACAGATGAGTCAGCTTTGACCGGATCCTAATTGAAGACAGCAGTGTGGCTGGACATTTTGCACCAATGTGCTGGCCACCTGTTTGCAGGGCAGGAGATCTGCTAGGAGAAAAGCTAGACACGTTTGCAGTCATCTTGAAGGGAGAATACTTTGTACTTATCTTGAAAGGAGTACATTCAGTCTGTCGACTGAGTGACTTCGACGGAGCACAGCCATGGGATCTCCGGCACATTTTAGCAGAACATCACCAGAGTATAAATACCATTGTTATTACAGAATATGTTATCTATCAAGTAGGGGAGTAAACACGGAGGATAAGGCTCTCTTGAAACCAATCTAAAAATCAAGCCAACTCATAGCTAACAACTAGCCATTATTACAAATGTGGCTGCTTTTTGTTTTAAACAGGGCTCAAGGAACAGTAACCACCTCAGTATTTTGGTTCATCTTCATTCAAAGGCAGAAGGAATTGGACTGAATTTGACACAGTGCCCTGCTGTCTTGTTCAGCCATTTGTAGTGGGGACATTACTGGTGATAATTTAGACTCGTTCCAGATGTGAGAGGAGTGTTCACTCATTTCTAAGATTCCCGACTTACGGAAAAACACACAAATAGAAATTCATACCAGAGGGCGCAATATTTACCATTTTCTAGTCAACGAGGGAAGAAAAATAAAAAGCATTTGGCATAGACATAACGATACACATGGTTAAGAAAAAACAGATAAAGTTACTCATTTATTAGACCCCTAGTCCCAAGGACAGGCAAACGTTGTTAGCAACTGCACCTACTGTACTATTTTCTTTCTGATATGAGCTCAATTATTGTATATGCTATAAGCATTCTATTCTGTTAATAGCTTGTCTTTGAAATTGCATTTTCTGATTAAAGAAAATGTTTGCATTTTTGATTGTATTGCTGGTTTGAATTTTCAGCTTTTTTCGCCTGCCAGTAAACTTCTTTGTGCACACAAATGAACAGTTTCAGGTCGTCCTGTTACTGTGTACAGCAAGAGTAATGTTACGAGCAAAATAAAAATACAACAGCAGATGTGTTTTTCCTTAATTACATAACCTTATTTAACAAAAGGCCTAATAAGTTTATTCAGCAAAACAGTAGTAATTTTGTAAGGGTTCCTGTTTTTACCAGCTGTGATGCTTGCAAAAATGACACAACTATTAATTTCTTTTTCGTTTTCCATGCAACCCCCCACCCCCCACACACACTGATTGAAACGCAATGCTTGAAAATGACTGTTTTTTACATCTAAGAGCTTTTTGGAGCTTTGTAACTTGCTGCTTATATAACTGACATTTGACATACGTTCCAGTGATGTGATTTCTACAAACACAACTGACTCATAAGATTGCTCTTCCTAATTCCTCCTTTTGCATCTCACCTGAATGCTTTTACATTTGCCGTCATTACCATCCACAGAGAAAAGGATTCAAATCTGGACTCTGTTTGAGATAATAGTAATTTGCGGTATCAAAGAAGGATGACCCGAGGATAATTCACTTCCAAACTGAGCACTTATATATGTACAGATTTTCCAAATACTGTATCTGAAACTTATTTGAAATAGGAGAGGTAGAATGGGAGAGCTAGAACAGGGACAGGGAGGAAGAGAAAGAGAAGGCCACGATTGCAAAAACTGGCAATGGCAATTATTGCAAAAACAAACAAACAAACAAACAAGTTCCTCAGCTAAAGTAGTATCATTTGGCTTTTGAAATGCATCAGTAATCCTTGAAAAAATCAGAATAGCAATCATTAGCACAGATCCACCCTGGGTAAAGTCTCTTACCAAACATATCTGGAAATTTTCATGACTTTTAGAACGAAAATGTAACCATTGCCCCAGATGCATGGTTCATGCCCCTTGAAGCTACAAACTGCCTCTGACAGACCTAAGGCAAAGAACATATAGGGCTGTACTCTCTCAGCAAACTGCAAGACGGATGTTGTAGTTGCTGTGGAAAGGTATCTGTTGTTGTTCTGAACAGCCCAGGCAAGTGAATTATCAAAAATTACTATAAAAAATTCCAGTGAATCAGAGATCAAAGTAAGGTTTATGACTGATTTCCATGATGTCATCCAATTTCATTTAAATTGACAAATTATCTAATTTTTGTGATGTAAAACATCATTCTGAAATACCTCCAGAACTTACTAGCCTAGAGTTCAAGTATTAGGGGAAAATTGCTTTAAATAGGTGTAATTCAGAACACCACCACTAACTCTATTGGCAGTGGACTTACTGGACAGATTAAGCTGCTTCTTGTAACAAGGAGCAGAAATTCACATTATATGACCCTGACTGAACAAGTTACTTCAGCATTTGACTACTCTTTCGGTACAAGTAAGAATATGGGTGAGGTAGGGCAATCAGAAGGAAAGGAGAGATCAATGTGCAAGGCACGCACACTCCTCTGTTCTCGTCCATACACGCTAGGTATTACAAGCGGCATACTGTCAAAGCCCTAGAAGGGCTTGCAGCAGAGAGCCTTCGCTCCATCCTCCTCCCTGGACACTCAGCAAGGTCCAAGGAAGACAAGAGATGGACAAAGGTCTCTAGAACATTCCTTCACCCCTGGTGGACTCAGGCGGATTCACAGTTCCCACTTACTGTGCATGAACAGCAACTAAGTTTGGATTTTTTCTCCAGCCCCCCGTCTACCGACTCCCAAAGAGTTGACACTGCCCTTCCCAACAAGGTCACGGCTGCTGACTCAGTGTCTCAGCAGGGACTTCTGCCTCCCAGGTATGTTGGTGCTGTTCTAAGGTAGCTCATCCACGGGAGAAATTTCTTACCTCTTCTCTTCCTTTGTAGTGCTTCTGTAGAAGAGACTGTGGGACAAAACTTCCTGCTCCTTTCTACCTGATCCCAGCAAGTATAAGGCTACTTCTGTTTCATATTTGCCCTTATCCTTCCCAGTCTCCAAAACACTTTTTTCCCTTTCTACAACTTAACAGTTCATACCTGCTAATTTGAAGTTTTATTAAATACGAATCTGACCGAAAAATCTGAATTTGTAAGTGTCTCTAAATTCAAACCTTGTTTTAAAACTGCTTATGACTGCTGAACTGCAAACACTCAGATTGAAATTATGCTTGCTTGTTTTTAAGACACTGAAGGCCTGTATTCACATTTGCTGTGCACCGGTGTAATCCCAGGGTAGTCGTACTTACACTAGCACAACAACAACACACGTCCTATCAGAATCTATTTTCACAGACTGTATTCTTTAAAAGGTTCGTTCCCCCCTGCCACGAGACACACTGGACTGAATGTTTTAATAATTAGCATTAAAAAGTCTCAACTTTACAAAATACAATAAACATGCAAGTAACACAATCCACACACAAGACAAAAAGCACTTGTTCTTTCATTAGACTGACTTTTCCTTAGATGCATTTAAAATATCACATCATAAAATGCATGTGAGGAGACCTTTTACTGCATGAACAATTGAAGTTTTTTTCTTTCCTCCTTTTTTTATACAGGCAACTGACTAACCCGCAAATCACTCGGCCAAACAACCTGTTGGACTACTTCCAGAAAGCATAGAGACACCCACCAAAATATCAAAGACTGTAATGACATTTTCATTGTATGTTCCAACTCATCCAAGTATAGTCAAGAAACATTAAAGACGACAATCTCATCTGAATCTAATTACTGACAACTAGCTCAATACTGCCTATAGAATTCATCATCTTTGATATGCTTCATTAAAGAAGGGTCTAATCAGTTCCCATGTTTCTCAAAGTATTTCTTGAAAGGGTTATAATTTAGTGGTGATGAATTCCATGTCCTGGATTTCTTAACATTTTTGGACCCTGCTGTCCTACTAGGTTCTTCATAGTGAGCCAAACTTTGGTTATAACTCTATCAATATAATGGCTGGTCGAGAGGGGAGGACGAAGGGAGATGAAACAAAAAAGTTAAAATTTAAAAAATATATATTTTTTTCCAGATAATAAAGGAAAGATTTTCCAGTTAAACATATTTTATGGTTTCTTTTTTCACTGAAAATTTCAGGATGTTTAATAACTTTATGTTTCCTGACAAAAACTTGGACGCGAAAAAAAGTACTATTGTTCACATTCTACAGATAGGGAACGGAGGCACATAGGAAGTCTGTGGCAGAACAGGGAGTTTCAGCCAGGTCTCCAAAATACCAAGCTAGCATTCAAGCTACTGACAATCCTTTCCTACTGCTGTTCTCTAACAGCAGCTGCAGTAACTCCAGGCTAACCACATTCTGGCTGAAGTTTTGCTGGAAACTAGATTAATTAAACTAAAGGAAATGTCGCTGAAAAGATTTACCTAACCAGCCCAGTCAGGTAGTTTTCAGGGGATTTTCTTCCCCTGAAAGAGATGCTGGACAACCTATGGAAAAAAACGTGTGTGATATGCAGCTTATCTCTCGCACAGCTTGTGAGCATGGAGAACAGAAAAGGAGCATTCAGAATCCCAGGCAACACACACAGAGATTTATGAGCCCTTTCCGTGCACTCGTTTCTTCCATGCTAGCTCAGGAATGTGCCTGCAATCTTCGGAAGAGATTTCCAAGTGGGTTTTTTTCTCTAACGCCAGTCCCTACAGCCTTAATAAGGTCTAGTTTCTTTTGTTTTGCTATCAATGCCTCTTCACGTTCTGCTCAGTCTTTTTCTTTTTTGTGAGATAGAGAAGATCACACAAAAGCACAAAAGGTAGCACCCAAAAGGAGATTCTTTAGCGTGAAAGTTTGAAAGTTTGTCCTACAAGAGCTACTTGGGCCATCCCCAATTTGACTGAGCAGGCATGCATTCATGCCATTCCCAAAAGCGCATTTTCGGGAGAGGCTGTCATTCCCATTCAATTTGAAAGTCTGTTCAGCTGTGCTCCAAAACCAGCTTCTCATCTTCCATTTCAGGGCAGATTTCTTTAGTTTTGTTAGCTAAAACTAACTCTTCTAGTAATTTTATCTTTATGCCATCATCAGCAGGAAACAGGAATCAGTACTTCCATTTAACACACTGCATCTTTGTGCTATCATGTAGCATGAGCTACTGCTAAACACAATGAGATATCATCATCTGGCAAAAGGTTTACTCAGTTAATATCCTGTGTGTGTGTGTGTGTGTGTGTGTGTGTGTGTGTGGGCATGTGTTGAAGGAGAAGTATTTCACTGTGCTATAAAAATTATTCAAGTCTTCAATGGTATCAATATTGTTTTCAAAATATAACATGAAAAAATAGATAAAGAGCAATAAGTCTCACTTCTCCCTTCAGTGATTGCTTTGCTTAAGTTTAAAGTATTCCACTTCTTTGTAAAGAACATGATACCTACAGGAGTAAAACTCTGTTGACACCAATCTCTTTGCTACTTTACAGCTTCAAAATTGGTCAAATTTCTAAAGAAACAGATTTCAAACCAATACAAAGCACCAACTCAAACAGCACTCAAACCTTAAGCAGATGACACACATCACAGAGCACCATTAACATATGTTGTTCATAAACTCTACTACTACCAGCTTACATTTGGAGAGGTTTATGATATGTTCTACATGGAGTTATCTTGTCTTAAGGTATCATACACATGCATCACAGTAACAAGATCCACACCTAAGAGAAACCATCAGTTTCCTGGCCAGCTTCAGTTCTGAGCAATGGTAAAGAAATAATAGTCTTTCCAATACATTCAAGGTACAGCAGAAAAGGCCCCAAGAATTCCTCAAGGCTGCCTGTCCAAACGAGTGTCATAGCCTCAAAGGAGGAGATCAGCCGCATCCCATGGCTTTTTTGCATCAACCTTGTTTTGTTTGGACTAAATATCATCATTAGCTTTTCCATCCTCCAGTCTCCTTTAAACAGGGTGGGCGGTCATCCAGCACAGCCCCTGCGAAGTTATATCAGCAACAGGATCCGGCCAGACTTCGCACCTCAAAAGCAAAATCCTCGTCAGTAATTCAAGGGAGATTTGCCATTTTGCCTGGATTTTACACCACACATCAGATGCTCCCAATTAAAAAGTCTCAAAACAGTGGAATCTCTGCAGTTGTGTGACTGGCAGAAAGAACAAAGAAGCCGGGCCCATAAAAAAGGAGGTTTGTTGAAAAAAATGAAAACGTGGATCTACAATCCCTCATCTAACATGAGTTCAACTTCTGATTTCAGAGCAAAAGTCCTAAATTTGTTTTTTTTTTTTTTTTTTTTTTTTTTTAAGAATAAGACTATTAATTGCAGAATCAAATTCTCTGAAGATCACGCATTTTGCCTTTACCCTGGTATTTTATTGTTGGACTAAGGCACAGCAAATTTTGCCAAGGTAAGATCCTGTGTAATATAGCTGCTCTAGGGATGGTTAGAGGCTGTATAAATCCTCCCAAAGGAAAGGATTTGTATTTTTGTAGAACTATAAATATAAAGCAAATGGAATCACTTAAGAGCCGCCATTTGTCCTGTTGGTTTTTGTTCATCTTGTAAACTAAACGCAATAAAAGAACAAAGACTATTTTCCATTTTTAAGGATTGTTTCTCCATCAGAGCTCCTCAAATGCAGTTTATTTTCCAATTGGTGAATTCATATTGCAGAGATTTCTGTTCCTCACCACTATACTTGGCGTAATTCCTCTCTTTTTCAAAAACGCAGTATCATGTCAATGCTTGATGCTATAACTTTAACGCCAGGTAAAACTCTGAACTCTGCCTACAAGCCTGCTCAGGAAAACCAATAAAATGTCCTTAGAAATTTGCTCAAGAATAAATTAAAATCATTTATTTACTCCTTTATGGGAGTTTTGGGGAAATATTTTAAAACAGCAAATATGGTGAAGTTTAGCATGCATTCAGTAGTACATTCCTAATTTACTTCAGCCAGCAGATATTTTCAAAATAAACCAGCAATCTATACAACAAATAATTTAGTAGGAGCTACTGAGTGCTTTCTACCTGGATAAAAAGGAAAGTCAAGCCATTTATTTACGTACTGAGTTGTGGTTCCGGTATGCTCAGCACGTGTTTTGATTTTTCAGGCTTTGACTAGGGTTCTTTGCAATCAGATCATGGTTTTTCCGGCCATTGTATTTAAAAATACCTGTAAAAAGCTCTTAGACCCCATTTTAGTTCTTTTTTCTATGTATGGGGACAAAGTGAAAGTTAAAGACTGAGTTAATGAGAATAACTTTATAGTACTTCAGCAGTAACCCATGGCAAATGTTAACCATACAGTTCACTCCCCTGGGTTCTCCTGCCTTGTTTGTACTCAGTACACATATTGATAACGATGGACAGGCTTTACAGAAAGGAGGTAGAAAATACGCAAAAGCAATCCATCATGCAGATCTGAAGGAAAAGGAAATTTTACCGCTAATAAACACTTTACATAAAACACATTTTCCTACTGGTCACAATGTATCCAGTCCCTGTTCTGGAGAAATATCCAACCCAGTAAATATAGAGAAAAACACAGCCCAGATTCATCCTCACCATCATACACAGATCTTCCTTGGTCCATTTGTTAGAAACAACGGTGATGAAGTTTAGCAAAATGAAGTCTTGAATGTGGCTTTACATACAACCAGTGAGGAAGACTTTTGTTGCAAGTTCCATTTTATCCCTTCCTAAGCTCGCACATCAATGTACATAACATAACGTACAAGTTTAAGCAATCTGAATCACATATGCTAAATGAGAAGCAGGAAGATTTTCACAACATGCACCACTGGACATTGTACATTTATACACTTTTTAGAAGTTACATGTTGTGGTACGCCTTTCCCAGATATACCTTGACAAAGGAAAATAATTTTGGATCCTATTAGTTGCAGAAAAATATTGCAACATCTTTTTAGCAATTTGTTGTGACCTCTCATAAATCAGAACAGTGTTGTTTAGCAGCCAATGAAAACATCTGTATAGCGGACAAAGAAATTAGTCCACACTGACATGCAAAGTTGATTAAAATCAAATTCAGACATCAATAATGGTTCCCGGGTGTCCCTCTATTCTTTGACCCATAGCTGTCAGTTGTCGCTGATGCAGTTAGTTAGAAAGCTTTTCTTCTTTTTTTTTTTTTTCCAAGGTGTTTTGGCAAGTTTTTAAGAGCTTTTAAGAGTCAAATCTAGGAATCCATGCAATAAATAACATTTGTGTGGAAGCCATAACAATTAGATTCTTTTCCCAAGAATCTTAAATCATTTGACCCAAAGCATTAAGACCATAAAAATAGTGCTGATTTGGATAAAAGTTGCTTGCACTTTTCCTTTGGATACTATCCATAAGACCAAAGATTTTTGTGACAGTTTGGGAACAGACATTGGAGATATGTTGTAAAGGCAACAGTACGCTTTGACCATTCACATACTATGCATAGATGCAAGTACTTTAAGATGGTAAGCTTTTTTCTTTACATAAAGTATAGATAATTTCACAGTCACAGGACTGAGTTCTTTAGAATCACTATGGGCCCAAAACACACTTATTTTCTTAGTTCTTGGGCTTGCTTATTTGTTTATTTTTACTGTTGCTCCTTATTTTAAAAAAATTAGATCAACGTGTTACACACGGGCTACTAAAATCCACAGTTGAAATTTTGAAGGGCAACCCCTAAACAGCATATGGGGAGGGGAGAAGGGGAAGAAAACTAAAAGAAGGCTCTGTTTTGAGTCAGCAAAGACCCAGGAATGAGCAAGCACTGCTTCCAGTTTGGTGGTTTGTATCAGTAAGGAGTTATAAACTGATTAATAGAACAACAGTAAAAATGATATTGGACCTTACAGGGGAAAAAAGTACAGATTACCTGTCAATTAAGAGCTGTTAATATAGTCTCATCTTGCTTTTATTAGACTCGCTTAGATGAAGACTGTTGACATCTAGACAGCAACGTTAACTCAGGATCACATTTGTTCTGTTAAGCAAACAGAACTTTTTCACGCAAATAATGCACTTGCAATCAATTTGTCAGACAGGAATAGGATAGAGAAATACTGTTTTAAATTCTTATTTGCTAAGGCATGACGAGGACTGTGCCAAGATAGAAAGGAGAATGGTTACTCTTAAAGGTCTTGTTACTTAAAGGTATTCTCTTTAAAAAGGGTTTGCTTATAAGATGTTTGATCCCCATCCTTTGTCCTGCTACCAAACTCTAGTTCCGAATTCAGGCTTTCCCACTTACTCTGGAGGGTGAGTATAGATACAGGCAATAATTATAACATAATTTATTTAAACACTGCATATCTGTATATGCCGAGCTGGACATTTTTGTTTAGTTTTGGATTATGATTTGTTTCTTAAAGATCATATTACATGACTTACAGACTAGATACACCAGTATGAATCTATTCTGGGCAGAGTTTTTTCAAGGACTCTAGTGGAAGCAAGCATACCAAGAGGAGAAGCAGTGATGCTCGACTGTTGTGAAGATCTGTTGCTTTGCTGTAATCACAAGCCTGAAATGAATTTACAAGCCCATCATGTGCAAATGGCTCATTTTTTACTTGCTTTAAAGTGGAGGCACAGGAGCAATATTTTTCATGCGTTGTTAAATGCTGGAGTTGCTTTCTCAGCAGGTCTCAACTAAAGAATATGAAAGATTAGAACGGAGCTCTTCCCCTAGCCTCTCCTAAATTCCTGGCTTGTCTTTTTTGCTCTAACCCTCACTCTAGCACAAAATATGTATACTAACTGAAATCTGAGAATATACAAGAGCACAGCTGTGGAGCTCCCATGATTGTCATCATCTCATCAGTCTGCTTGTCACTTGTATATCCTATCCCTCCCTTTACCTGTTTGTCTCTCCTGCTTAGGCTGTAAAACTCTTCAGAGGATAGAATGAATGCCTTTCTCTTAATTATATGAAATGATGAGCAAAATTCGCAAGTCAGGTATCCCATCAGGCAGATCATCACCAGGATGCTACAACACTTACTGAGAATCAAAATAAAGATCGTTGTTGTAACAGAGAAAAAACTACAGAGGTCAGCACCTTTGCAGTTAACAACTGACCCAGAAAAGAGATCCACAGGGTGGACCTTTGTGCAGATGCAGGTCTCAAGTTTTGTTTTGCAGTGTATCCTCTATTCAGGCCACGTTCTCAACCTGTTACTTAAAACAGAGTTTGGAGAAATAAGCCTTAAAAGCTCATTGCCTGTATGACCAAGTCTTAGTCTTTCTTCATATAAGAAAAACATTCATGCAGGAAGAGACATCAAGAGAGACAAAAATGACTACCCTCAAAAAGTAGTGACACTGCAGTAATACTACAGTCACGTCACACTTTCACTTGTTGCACTACCAACTGAGGCAATTTGTGGACTTTGCTATTCTTCCAAAATTCTTCACAGAAAATCTGCAACCCACTATGCCTGGGAACTGCAGGCTGCAGTCATCCAAAACAGAAGACTAATAATGGTACCAATCAACCACCAAAGGCAAAAGAACTCAAGCTTCTACGCATCAAAAAGTCCTATTTATAGTAAAGGTACTCAAAATGCTTGGTAAATGCTGAGAAGAAAAGAGAAGTTTTGTTGATGGGTGAACATTAACACTTCTGACGTTTCCTCTTCCCCCAAAGGCCACATGCCAGACTGCTACACAAGCGGTCCAGAAAACAGTAGCAGAAAAGCCTTGCTATAGGAAGCACTCTGTTACATCATTGCTCACTGTGGCTTACATAGAAAAGAGACATGTACTTCTTAATGAAAATATTGAGCTGTGCTTGCAGTGAAGGAGTAAGTGCATGGGAATTTAAACTCACTGCCTCCTAACTTCACAGCCCTAACTATCCCGGGAGGTTCCAGATTCTTCTGCTTTTCAATACCCAGCTGGAACATCACACAAAGGAGAAAATTTCCATGAGATAATTAAAATCTTACTGGATATTAGCTTTTTTTTACAGACTGCATAAGTTTAAAAGCAGAGGCATTCAAAACGATTGCATGTTTTTGACTCTTGGAGAACTTAAGAGTCTTTTCCTCTACAAGCTCTCATCATTGTGCATAGAAAGGTCCTTGCAATTATCACAAAATTAGATTAAGGCCATGATCTTTCTACTGTGATCACAGTGGGTGCAGATGTTGAAATTATACAGGGCAAGGACTGCAAAAACGGGCTAGGGTAAAATAAATACAACAGCGCTGCCAAGTAAACCAGGTTATTAGTAACTAAAACTAACACAATAATGTCATCCGCTCTCAAGATACTATCATTTGTATCTGATTTGATATACTCCTAGTTAACCTTACAAAAGGGAACATTCTAGGTGTCCTAAAAACATTTATTGCCATTTCAGCCTTTGGAAAGAATTTGCCAAACAAATATTTCGTTTTTAAGGTCGAATTTTTCTGAACAATATTGTCTAAAACAGACCGTTCCTTAACCTTTACAGTCCTCTGAATTATTATCCAAGAGGTTCTCATTATGCTTTTCAGTAACTGCGGGCAGATTTTTTTCAGAAGCACCACTAGAGTTCATGTTAGCTTTTTTTAAGCCTAGAGAATGACTGCAACACAGCATGGAAGTATTTAACATGCACAGAAGAATTAGGTAAGCCTATTTTACCCTTTTTCCTTTTTAGTGCCTAATTGTATTCAAACTCCTGACACAGTTAATTAGACAAAAACCAATTTTTTAAAAAAATGTGTACTGGCATTTGGAATTCTGAAGGCCCTGTTCTTAATTTCCTCCATTCTTTCATGCAATAATAGTTTCGGTTAAGCCTCCGGATATATGGTAGATTGGACAGAACTTGTAGCCCTACTTCTTAATAGCTTTTCTTGTAAAAGTGTCCAATTTGAATAAATACAATAGGTCCCTTTAGTGCAAAGGTATTTGGAGGGGAAATCACAGAGCAGAAATTGACTGAAACTTTGAGAGAAGATTCGTAGCTTTAGAGAAAAGAAAAAATTATTTCAGTGCTCTGCTCTGCTCCCTTGTGATACACCACAACGATTCAAACCCACCAAAGTGCACACACAGACAGTAAAGCAATACTAGTTCCTTTTCCTTTCAGATAAGTGTACTTGGGAGGTAATTAGCTTTTGAGCAGTGTAGCTAGGTAGGTGACTGAAGACATTACATGCTTTTTTACAACAGAGGTGGCTTAGCAGAACAGACCAAGAATGAGGAACAGCTTCCCATGACTAGCAAAAAGAGAAGGTAGATAGTAACATACACTCCTGACCACGCTCAAATGCTTAAGAGTTGATCTGAAATTTGAGTTTTCAGAGGACTACAGGAGCTGAATCTTATCGCAGTTCCAAATGAATCTCTATTTTTAATTGTTATGCTCATACAGACAACAGTAACCTGTTAAATTTAAAAAAGAAAAGGTATTACATGCTGTAAGTCATAAGAACACCCTCAGTCTCTCAGGTACTCTCCCTCCAGAGGATACCATCAATTTTCTAAAACCCCAAGCTGATAGAACAGAGCTTTTTCCCCCACCTTTAATCTCTGCTTTCCACTTTTAATGACTCCTTTCCTATCCCACCCCATAAGTACCTTTGACTCTCCAAAATGCCCAAGTAACCCCTTACTCATCTCCTTTGCTTTTGCACTTTACGGACATCCATACAGCTGTCGATCCACTTAGTTTCTGGCAGTAGTACTGCACCTGAAGAGGTTACTGTCTCCCACGGCTCATTGCTGCTGCAAGTCATCCTTCTGCTGAGTGCCCTGCGGGGAGTGTTCTTGAGCTACTTTCAATCAAAATGAGACAGGTTACCAAAGACAAACTATTTAAACTAATTAACCTAGCCTCGATCCTTTTTGCGCAACCAGGTGTGGGGTCACCTACATGCCCAGCTCAGCTGGCAGATATGAGAAGATGAAAACCCCTGGGAGGAAGGATGTGACAAGCAGCTGGTAACCGTTGCACTTCCTCTTCCAGCTGCATCCACAACCCTCTCTCTTAATGAACAGTCCTGATCCCCCCAGTAACCTGTTCTGATCCCCCTTGCTGAGGGTTACGTTTTCTTCTATGGACTAAATGAACATGTAATTATTACTAGCAGGCTGAAATCTGAGAAGAGAAACTCCAGTACGACTCTTCTTTACGCTCTGTCCCAATAGCTCTGACTAGTCTCTGAGGACCTCCTCTGGCTACAGCTTAGCATTTGTAGGCTGCCCATTTTCTCCCCATGTGTGTTACCATCAACATCATTTGCACATTCATCTTTCCGACTGTGTCTCCTTCCCAGCTTTCCATAACTGTGCTCTGGTCCTCTTCCTGCCTAAGTGCTCCAGTGCTGTTCCAGCTAAATGAGCTAATTTGGGTATCTTTACAGAGCAGTGTGCAATCAGCCTCTGTGACCACCCCTTCCAGCTTGTTCAATTAGACTGAGAATAATTTGAGCAGAGACTTAAGTTTAAGATACTTGTAAAATACCAGCTGTTCTGAGGTCCATAGTTACCAGGCATCCCTGAAGCATTAACATGCGTACATAGACTGAAATACCCTTTGCAAACGGACTCATTATGCTTCTCTTGTGAACCAGTGCAACAGCGTATTTTATTCCTTAAGTGCCTTAGTACTTGCATTTGCTACTCTTCTTCTTCTTCAAAAAAGTCGTATTAAATCCTTGATTAAAAACCTTTTTTCTCCTACTTCCAACTAGGTAGAAGTGCAACGCTCTCCTTTTCCCACTTATAAACAGCCCTTTCCCCATTTTTGCCTCTGTATGAAAACTATAGAAACATCCTAAAGTGTGCCCCAGAAGTGTCATCATCCAATAAAGTTCCACATGTGCAAAAAACCAGCCCTAAAATAGAGATTCAGTACTGACAAAATTATAGCCAGCAAGAGGAAACCAAAGGTAGTTATGTACAGCTTGAATACCGTTACCAGCCACTGAAGGAGAGTTCACGGCATATTTCAGAAGTTCAAGAACAAAATCTGCTGGCCTATATTATAACAGCATTCCCAAGCATGTCCAAAACAAATTTTTATTTCATTTTGAGGAAGCACTGTGACTGTGCCTCTTCAAGTCCCACTACAGGACTCTCAGCAACAAAACATCTGTGAAAACCTTTTGTTCCGTAAAGCAGAGGAGGAAAGACCTGGAGCATATCTATGTGGCACGAGGGCTAGGAAGAAACCCATGCAGGGCAAGCAATCAGGAGAAGGAAGCAGTCTTTGGTGTGTTTTGAATCAGCATAGGTGTAGCGGCATCAGTTCCTAGGAGGATTTGTGTCTTCATAGACGCGCAATTAAGATCTCAAGAAATCAAACTTCATTGTCAAACACTGCAGAGAAGGTCTCCGTTCAACAAAACACAGCTATGTAACCACACACGCTTCAGATATGGTAAAGGACAGCAGCACACAGCCACACTCTTTGCTAAATCAAAGCCAAAATAAGAACGTTATCCTTCACAACACATTTCTGATGCATCATTTTTTTTCTAAGTCCACTGCCAGAAGCAAGGACTAACATTTCAACAGGAAAATAGTCTTAAGCATTAAGACTCTGTCATCAGACTGGTCACCCTACCAGCTAAGGAAAATCAAGCGTCCTCAAACTGGTCTTGCTAAGAGAACAATCGAGACGTGATGAACAACATGCTCTAAAGCCAAAGATTATAGTGCTTTAAAGCTAAACCCTGTTCATACCAAAACGAATTGTTCCAGGTACAGGAGCAAGGGGGAAGCCCAAATTCTTTCTCCAAGTTTGCTCCCCTGTTCAAAGCAGCATTGAAAGTAGGAAACCACAGGTGATGCTGTTCCTCAGGGATAAAACTCCTAAGCATAAGAATATAGACCAAGTATATATTTGCAAGTAGTACAGCATACTAGAAATCGACCTTTAGAGTCAAACAGCTGGTGCTGAGGATGAGATATCCCCAACTGTTAGATGTTCAGAGGGTTTTATTTCAGACTAGCAGTAGCCTGGTCTCGTGAGCTCAGTGCCCATTAGCAAGCAGGCTGGAAGGCATTTTTTTACTTAATCACAGATGAAAGAAATCCAGTTAACATACTCCCAGATTGCTCCACACAACACCAATGCATGGTAAGCGGGAACACGCAGAGGATGAGTTTCAAAGTGCACTAATACACTAGTGCAAACGCAGTTGTTAAACATGTTAAAACACTAACCTAAACCTTCTTCAGGTTTTAAAATCTTCAGGCCACAAGATATTCAGTTTTCTTCTCCCACTAGTGGCCATCCTAGTAGATCTATGCATTACAGTGATAACTTCAGGAATGCCTTAGCTCTGAAAACAAAGCCACTTTTATTAGGTATCTAACTTTAGGACACTGTATCTGATAATTTTTTTTTTTAAACATATTTTAAGAAATGGAAAAGCATAGCTGAGGTGAAGAGACACAGTAAGACTACTCCAGATGGCCAGAGCTGTAGGGGAAGGAAACTGGATAACACTGGTGCATTCCAGACCCCACTAGGAAGAGATTAAAATGAATAATTTAATGATAAATTATGAGTAAAGTACGTGTCATGAATATTAACCACACACATTGTGTACTTTGTGAAGCTGTCTATCTCTGAAAGAATAGCTTTGTAGACATAAGACAGCATCAGTTTATTTAGGGAAGATGGGAACACTGTAGGGAATAGGCATCCCACAGAGTTAAAGAAATTGTCCAGTGTTGTGAAAAACAGAAAATTATTCCTGACTTATACAGCACACTAAATAATAAAGACATTAAAATTTTATGGCACTCCTAGGGCTGGATGGAAGCCCATTTCAACAGCAGATTTAATTCTCCCCAGTTATAAAACATGAAGATTTACACAAACTTGGGGAAGAGAGAAAGCCAAGGAAATATACAAGAAGCGTCACAGCACAGCACAGCATTAATTAATAAATTGTGGAAGTGTCCTGAGACTCCAAAAATGTGGGCAGAAGTATTAACGTCAGTAAGAGTATTTTTGGAAGGGATACCTATGTGACTTCAGAATGGTATGTTTTTAAGCTTTGGAATGAGACTTCCACATGTCAACAGTAAAAATGAAAAATAAGTTGTCACTTTAAAGTTGCCTTGCTAGGCAAGTGCCTGTATTTCAGACCTTGTTAGAGGAGGAAGAACCCTCTTTTTGAACTTTTTAGGGATGTACAACAGGAAGCATAAGCAGTTCTTGAGACTGTAGCCTCCTATCCCTTGATAAAGACTAAACAGCAGTGTTAGACATGAAGACTGCGCTGGCATGTGTCTAGAATAGGGAGTCTGAAAGCACAACACTCCTGACAGCCCTTCCTAAGACTCAAGTACTTGTGGTCAAACACTTCCTGACACAAACATTCAACTTTCCAGATTTCCACTGTTCTGGCACGCGTACACAGCAACCAGGAGGATGTAGCCTTGGAGGCCCACACTGGCCAAGGGGAGAGCAAAGAAACAACCCAGAAACATCTACCGATGCCTGGCTCAGGAACAGGATTATCAGCAGGGTTCCCTCTTCATCTATTTTTTGCAGCAACAAAGAAGCTGAGATGAACCAACGGTGGCCAGAACACAAGGTGCCTAGGTTATGTGTTGTCAGAAAGTATGACGAGCCAGGAAGCAAGGAGCTAGCTAACACCACGCATTTCATATTAGGAGTTAGGGCTGAGCTGCTCATTCTGTGTACGTGCAACAGGTAGGAAGCAGCTGAGATGCAACATTGTGTACAGACCTGGGAGCGGTAGCAGACAGACTCTAGCACCTAAAGAAATGAAACCCTTGCTACAGTGCTGAGACCTCACTGAGGTGTCTTTTTGGTTTTGTTTTTTTTAAAGGCCTTACTTTTCTTGCTTGAAATGACATCCTTCTTCAAGGCATCCAGAAGACTCCACGTGTCCAGCCATTGCCCTCCAAGTGTCACACAAACTACCCCAGTATCAAACTTTTATTCTGGTACAAAAGTCTTAGTGCTAGCAATGTCACTTTTAAGGCAGAACGTTTTAAGCAGAACATTTTTCCACATACATAAAACGTTACACAAATGATACCACTGGCATAAAGGGATAGCAAGCACGAATAGTAAATTTAAGAATGAAAAGCCTGAACTATACATACCCTGAATGAAGTCAGTGTATGTATAGCTTACAAGGTTGTCAGCCATGCAAAAAAATGCCTGTATAATGTAGGTGTATATTGACAATAAAGTTACATGCAGTATTAAAGTGACTTTCTCCTTATTTTACTTTCCTTTTAAAAAAAAGGTTTTATCTAGATACAGTGCATGTGCCAATAATTTTCTAACCTAAGTTGACTTCCACAGCTTCAGATAAGGATGGATAGGTGAACAACAATCACATTAAAAAACAAAACAAAAAAACTCAACAAGTTAACTTGACACAAACTGTCAATATTAATCTACTCTGCAAACACTCAAAGCTTGTTGGTTTTTCCATGTAATTTACTTTCAGAAATGGCTGTACTATTCTGGCATCAATTTATTCAAAATATTTGCTTCAGCAAGGGAAGATAATCCTTTTGGCTGCTTTCTGTTATTATCTATGCTGAACAAACTTCTACAGATATTTTATGGCTTTGCAAAGACTTCTTCCTCTGAAGAAGGACCTCAAACCTGGAAACAGGCTTGTGCTGGTAGGAAGGCAGTAATGTCACTGGATAGCATGCTGTCTCTCTCTTCAATACTATTTTCCACTCTGCATACAGACAAACAGAACGATGATTACAGAACTTGCTACTGTATCTCTAATAGTTTAATCTTACTAGCAACAGCACCAACTATTCAGTAGCACAGGCTTCAGTGCATGTCTCTAACGGCTTAGAAACTAGTGGTTCTGCACACACGCTCAGACGGTCAGGAAAACCTACAGCCTGGGTCACAGCCTCCTGAAGCACTGTCAGCCATGCCTTCACGTTGCTGGAAGAGACCCACTGAAACGTCGCCGTGATATACTTATCTGTTATGCTGAGCTATTGTTACACCAGGGAAAAAAAAAGAAGAGCTGAAGGCAAGGAAAAAGAGATTCCTAGACCAGCAGTGTTTTAAAACCTATCTGCCTGAAGCCGATACAGTGAAAGCCGGTACAAGTTCAGGCAGTTCTGCGAGTCAGGCAGCAGAGCTGGGGCGAGCTGTCGGGGGGGCTTGGCTCCTGCACAGCCTGACCTTGCTGCGCAGTTTGTCTGGCCGGGGAACCGGCATCTGCAGCCTCCAGGGATGCAAGTAGCTCAGGCGGCCACGTACAGTTTCTACTGGGTAAGACTTACGGTGAACTGTGCTCGCTACCCTGTTTTCCCCGTGACATCAGTGCTCATTAACTATTTAACTTTCCACCTGTCCACTTGTTGTCACCTTTTAAAGGAAGTCCTAATGCTATCTAACGCATATCAGTAACGCAGATAGAGTAACTGTGTTGGCAAGGATAAGTTAAGTGAGTTGAAACAAATGAGGTGTTGCAGCCTATGACACAGCAAAGCAACCAAATGATTAATAGTCTAGTGAAAGATTATCCTCATCTGATATTTCCACACTTGTGAGAAATCCATCCCAGCTGCAATTTAATGCAACTGTTGTCTATTTAGAGTTCTTACCAACTTTGCCTCATGTATTTTTTTAATTATTCACATCTATTTTGCAGTAATCTTTAAAAATTAGTAAACAAGTACCTCAGAGACCCAAAGATTTTAAGCAGAAGTGTTCAAAGTACTTTGTTTTTTTAAGTTTAGATAACAGACAGTAAAATCTTCTAGTTGACAAGACAAAGTAACCTGCCAGATGACAACGAAGAGATAGGTTGCTGCTAAGGCAGCATGAAGCTGTACTTCAGTGTCAGACTTTTTCTGTAGTATAACACAGAACCCCAAATTATGACAGTTGCCAACAGCCACAGAGAACGAGCATCAGTCAGACCGTGAAGGAGATAAAAATTCCTTTCTTATTCACTGCACTCCAGTTCTACAAAGCAGGAAAACCGAAACAAGCAGGTTCATACCACCAGAATATTTTCGTACAGTAGCATGATCCTCCTTCTCTGCTTCTTAATTGTGCAGTGATACTGGTGATACTGATACAGAGTATCCAGAACACCAGTGCATCACACCCAAAAAATTATTAAAAAAAACATCACCAACAAAAATCACACACACACACACAAACCCCTTACAGAACAAGGTGGTGTCTATAAAAAAAAAAAATCACACTGGAAGCTTCAAACATATCACCCGTTATGTCTCATGCTTCTCTGAATGAGGCTTCTCTGAATCCTTCCCTGCCCACAACAGAGACCTACTTCTGCAAGAGTTTGCCACTTCTATGTTCATGGTCAGATTGAGCAAACATTCAGGACTGTAGCAATAATTAGCTTGCTGTTGAGGACTATATTGACAGGCAGGTTACTCAGGAGATGAAGCGAAAGAATCCAGGATATTGTCCTTTCAAAAATACAGGTTAACCAAAAACATTTCTAAACACATTTGTTTTGACAGGGGTCTAAAGCTTGATATAACTGCAGGAGGGATTAAGCATGTAAGCAGGCAGTGAAATCATAAATCTATATTCTGAAAGATTTAAAAAAAAAAAAAGGCAGAAGAAGCACCAAATAAAAACCCCACAGAGGAAAAATGAAGTCTACTGTTTGAAGGCAGCGGTAAATGGCTGGCTTATGAAAATCAAGGATGGATTCCCCCTGACAGACTTCCCAGTGATATAATCTGATCCCCCAACATCAGAACTTCTGTAAAGATGGACAATGGATTGAAGCCACTGCCTAGCACGAAACTTGCAATTTACTGGATTAATCATTAATCCTCTGTTTTTCTTTTCATATCTACAGTGACCAAAGGTTTCAGGAAATCTTCTTTAACTTATCTTTCTCCATTCATTTCTTACATAGCCCAAGGTAAGTTTGCGCAAACAGATCAGGAACTCTTACTGAAACAAGAAAGCTCTTCACGAAGGGTATACTGTTGTTGTATACAAGAGGTAATCGGGGGGGAAGCATCATTAGTAAGTCAACATAATAACACTAGATTCTTATAAGATAGAGTGTTTCTTTTTACAAGTTCCACCATCCCCAACTCCTCTCCTACAACAACAGGATTTCTGTTGCTTTCTGGTCTTAAAGGTGGGGGGGACGGACTTCTGCACAGAGAGAACGCCAAGATCTGTTGAGGTTTGTCTAGTACAGGAAGTTTAGAAGGTCAGAATTTATAGGGGTAAATAGTCCCTCTCCCAAAGAAAGCTCTGTTTCTAGAGAGGGAAATCAACTGACTGCTCCATCAGTTATCTAGGATGACAGATCAAATCTTCCTTCATTTCCTTCCTCTTTTCATTGCACTTCGTATACCTTCTGATATATTGCCATTGTATGTAATAACAGGTGTCCTACCTTACACTAAACTTGCTAAGGAAAAGCCCAAGGAAAACATCTGAAAAACCTGAAGACGTAACGTTTTTGGTACCTTTGGGGGAGAGTCTTATGGGAAAAGAATTTCAATCTGCCTCCCACCTCTCACTTGAGTGGAAAGACTCAAGGAGAAAAGACTTCAAGACAGGCTTCTCCAGGGAGCAGGAATACTGCACCTGCAGTGAGTGCAGAGAGAATGCTTTATGTCAGTATAGTTATTAAGACCTGTGTGAACATTCCCATAACCACAGTCCTGGTAAGAGTTCTTTATTTTCTTTAGTTGTTTTTTCACTATCCTTTTGCTCTTTATCTTTTGGATTGAATAAGGCCATGGATGCGGTAAAATAATTAGCTCGGTATTGAGTGGATTTAAGGGCAAGTTACTAATAGATGATAAAAAAGATGCTTTGACTAAATACCATATAGAAGTTACTCAAGAGGCATAAATAATTACAGACACAAAGTGTGTGTGGGGGGGGGTCCCTTTGAAAAGCATTCTGTAATGATCATTTCTCTTACAGTTAAGGAAATAGCATGATCCTGGAAGTCAACCTTTGAACCTGACAAGCAGTCACTTATTCCTACAATCTCTTTGTTCGACCTTTCAGAAAGCCAGTGATGATGCACACAGTCATAGCTGGGAGTAAGGAATAATCCCAAAGATCACTACTATTATATTTACACATTATTTAGTAAACCGGATGCCTGGAGAAAAAAAAAGTCTTAGACTATCACAGCATTTTCTTGGAAATTTCATAATGTTTTGATTTCTAAGGTTGTGCATTAACTATCAACAAACTCAGCAAATGCAACAAACTTAGCAAATAAACACATTGTATATGTAAATACTAAATCCGAGCATTATTCCTATGTTCAGTCTTATGACTGGATTAGTCTTCAGTTGCTACCTTCACGCTGCTTTTAAAATGTCTCCTCCTTTGAGTAATACAAGTTGGCTTTGCACTGCTGGGAAAATAAGTTTTCTTAAGCAAGTCCTATTTTCCTGGAGTCTTTTAAAACTTTCCTTCCTCCAAGTCAGCTAGAACTACCAGCTCTCCAGATCTGATATGAACAAATTGTGGGTTGGATATTTTCTGAACAAAGAGTTTAACAGGTTGAACACAGCTGAAGAAAGGAAGTTCTATAGACTAATATTTCAGCTAATGCCTTCTTCATAAGGCATTCAGCCAAAACATTCATCTGTAGAATTTCCTTCCTAGTTATAGTGAGATTTACCCCCGAGTGTTTGCAGTGATAGATATAGCTTTCAAGAGACAGCTCTCACTAACAGTCTCCAAGGTCGACAACAAGAACTACAAACAATATATAACCTGCACCATGAACATCTGTACCCAACGTCTTTGTAAGTTTTCCATCATTTCGTCTGACTGTTCATCTTTCTGAATCATTTTCGGGAACCAGCCACCTTCCTTCAGGGAATTCCCTTTCTTTCATTCCTTGTGAAGACTTCAGCTGCAGATGGCAATGACAGCATTTCAGTTCACATGGGTTTTGGATAGTGAGCACTCACTATTTTACCAAACTTGAAGAAAACTTACGTAAGGCTATATTTCACCATCTTTTGGTGTTTATTTTGGGAATAATGTCAGAAGTGTATTTCAGCTCATTTGACAGTTATGATACAGAACAGTTTTCATAAAAAAAAGAAAAAAGAAAAAGGACATTTGAGCCTTCTCTCTCAACGCTTGACACACCACCATTCACTTGAATAAATGACTTTTAAAAAGTATCTTCTGCTTTTGATCGAAATATCTGAATTTTAACAGTTAAGGTCCAGTTCTGCTCTTGCATCCAGTTTACACTGAGGCAATTCTGTGGATTTCAGTGGAATTATTCTAGCTTTCAGTCAATATGCGGTCAGTATCAGAACATGGAAAAAACTCATTTTCTTCAGAAATAAGGCCAAATGTTTAGACTGAGAATTAGTTTATTAATATAGACTTTAATTATTCAAAAGAAAAAGCAATTTTTAAAAGTTACTCCACCTAGATTAGATCACAGATGGTGTCTCCATTTTAAACAGAGTAAGTACTTTGCAGAGCTAATATCCAATACTGTGGGTAAGACAGGATTATATTGGAGACACTGTTAATTTAAGTGTTGAATGCTTTTAAGAGTTGAAAGTGTTTGCTCTTAACTGTTATGAATTCAGCATATGTTATAAATCATATGCTTATAAGGTCAAAAACAGATGAATTATGCACAATGTCTTTTTTCAATTAAGAAATTGATTGGCCAACATCTTAAAAAAAAAAAAAAAAAGATTAGGATAGGTGAAGCTGCTCTCTAGTTAACAATAAAGGTATCAAAGAACTAAAGCGTGCCCTGGTAAAATCTATTACTGTATGGTGGGGGGGAGGGCAATCTTTTGATTGACTGTCTAAAGTCATTTATAAGTTTTTTTTTTGCACCAAATTTTTACAAACATACAAGTGTTTACATTCTTGGTAGTGTTTAGTAACTGAAAATCTCCTGCTCAAATGCAAAGCCACAATTTTTCCATCATGAAAGAGCTGGACAGCAACTAGGCATGCTATCTTAACATTATTTTTATACCCTACGTGGACCGTAAAGCATTCAAAGCCCATTTAAGAGGGCAACGGATTTATACGGCCTCCATTCTGCACCCATTCTCTTACTGAAAGAAAACTATTACAGAATATAACCCATACCAACTTTGAGTATTTTTGCCTTCCAGACAAACCCCTCCCATAACAAAACAAACAAAAAACACAAACAAAATAAAGACAACTCCCCCCCCCACACACACACACCACACAAACACACAGCTTCTCTACACCTATAACAGTCTGGCAAATACAAGTCAATTAGGCAATGACATTTCCCGGCAAAAGAAAAACAACAAGAACCACTGAGCAGTGGTGAGCAGTATTTGTGATCCAGACTGTTAGATAAGTAGAGTTACAAGCCTGTAACACTCAATGACAGTGAGCTGTAAATGAAGGTCAAAAATGTTTTACATCAAAATATACACAAAGGAGCTGTAAAGCATTGCCCCATATACGCTCTGTTCAAGCATACGTGAAATGACCGCTAAGTCTTGCCGCAGTGCTTTCCACAGCGTTAAAAGACCTTTCAGCCAAAATGAGCAAATGGGATATACTTTCTTCATCCAGTGTCCAAATGAAATCCAAGATTATCTCCCTCTTCATCCTCCCTATCCCCCAAAATTCAAAGAAATTTGTTCCTCTTTTCTGGCTATTTTCAAGTGTTTGTGCATTTCTTTTCCCCTCCAATAAGTTGAAGTGTAGATAAACCATAAGAAAGACTGCTCCTTGTGGTATTGTTGACTTTATGGAAATCAGAAAATGCTGAAATATATGGTTCAATCTCAAGATTTCCAGCCCATGAAACTTTGCAAAGCACAGAAAACTATTGCCCTCCTCTCTGGTTTGAAGCTACCCAGTAACACATTCTTCAACAGTCATTAGCAATGAAGCATCTTCTGGAAGATGAGATTAGGCCTTCAAGTCTTCCTAATTGCTTTATACAATTAAGGAACTGATCTTGAAAAGAGACAAGTGCTCTCTCCTATTGCAGAGATCTCAAGAAAAATAAGTGAACAGGGAGCAAGGACATGGTATCAAAACACTTCGTATAATAAGGTTACCATTCACCTTACAAAGTTCACAGGAGAGAAAAACCGAAGTTAGCCTCATTTAATTTCTCTATAGTTCTATAACAAGCAGCAAAGTCTAAAATAAGGTACAGGCCTTCTCATTCTCACTCCTCTATCCAAGCCATGAAGTCACAGTTATCTGAATTAGATGTACCAAGGAAAGGTTGAACTCCAGACTGCTGCTCCATTTAATACACACTAGAAAAGAGCTGAAGCAAAAGTGAGCCCTAGCACAAACAGCATAGCCAAGTGATGAATAAGCTAGGTTTTTTAGACCCAGATTGAACTGAATAGACCAAAACTCTCTTTCAATGGATTCTGAGTGAAACCCTTAGGGTGAAATCCAGGTTCTGCTGGACTCAGTTGGCGCTTTGCCACTGACTTCATTGTTTAAGGAACTCAGATACCACAGAGCTGACTACAGAAAATACTCAGGGCTTCTCACCTCCAAGTTCAGCTTTCCCATTTAAATTCTCCTAAGGATTACTACTGTAGCCTGCAAATTTCAATCTGCAAGACAGCAAATGGAACCAGCCAGACTCCTCCGCGCTGGAGACAGTATTTCAAAGCCTCTCTACTCTCATTCGTGTCTTTTTAAGTGTTGGACCACCACTTCTGAGTCACAGACGTAGCACAGGAATAATTCCACTCACTTTGACAGAGATAATCAGACTGCTACGATAAGGATCACAAAAGCTTATGAACAGTAAGAAGAAAGTCTTCCACACTTCATGCAAACAGAAGGCACTATCCTGCTCCCACAAAGCCAGGGAGAAAACTCATGCTGACGTCAATGGGAGCACATTCAAGCCTCAAGTTAAGCTAAGTTTTGGGAGAACTGTTCAAGCAGTAGTTCAGCCTTTGTCTTCCCCTTCACCCTGTAAAAAAGAACAACTTCATCCTTACTAAATCATTCTCATGTTTGTCAGCTTCCTGCCCCTCCCTGCGCAGTGGGATCCAAGCAGCCAAGCTGTTTATAGATACAGACAGATTGTGCATGATTTTAATTTTATTCAGCTCCAGAGGAGAAAACTAAGGCTTGCCAGGGGTGGCTTCTGACACTACAGGATTCACTTATTTTCTTCATTTCTCTCATGTTTGCAAAGCAGTGGTAACACATTTAAACTATAAGCCTTCTGTGGGTGTGGCATGATAGAGAGTCCATGAATATTTGTGATAACTCCTAGGAACACTCTGTACAGTTTTAGAAACTTAAGATGAAGACTTTCACAGACACCTTAAGAACATATTCAAAGAGATCCCGTTCTCCTATATCTGTCTTTAAAAGCATCAGGGCAGGTGGATACATAATCCTCCACTGATTTCAAAAGGAACTGGGTACCTAAGCTCTTCCAGCAGAATTGCAGAACTTGATAAATCCTGCTAGCATCCATTTGCATCAATACTTACTAATTACTTTGGAAACGTGGATTGAGGATCTCTGTTCCCATTGACTTCACTGAAACACAGGCGTCTTGGGACTTTTAAAAGTTTATATCTGTGATGCCTAACTGCCCTAATGGGATGAACTGAAATGGACTGATGCTCCCAGATACTGAAAGCTGTCCCCCTTGCTGATGTCCGTTAAAAGTTAAGTACTGGCTGCTGAACTTGGATATTGAACTTCAGTTCAGAAGTCACAGCTTCAAAAATTTGTTTCCCAAATATTTCAGTCCCAATTGCATTCACCTAGAGATTTCCAACTACTCAGTCAGCCAGGTTCCAGTGCTCATCTTACTTCCTTTGATTTATGAGTCTCTAGTAGGAAAGAGTTGAGGCAAAGCCTGAACATCATGGAGGAAGTCAGAGAGATATCATAAAAATGCTTGTGTTTGTTTTGGTATGTGGCATTCACTGCTTGTTCAGCGAGTGAAAGTCTCGAGGACTATAGTAATTGGAAAATGAACAAAGAAAACAGATAGGGAGCAAGGCAAAGCTATGAGCATATTGACCAAATATCTCTCTCCTTTCTCACACATACACACTTTTGAGACTAAAAGAAAGATACGTTTTATGCGTCAAAGTGCATTGAGCCTCTCCACATCATTTGTCTTTGTTGTCTAGTCATCTTACTGCTCAGGATAACGCTGCTCTTTGAGAAGTCACTCAGTGAAAATCTTGGTACTGTTTGCGCTTAGTATTGAGACCAAGTTGTCTGAAATATATAACTTCCTGAATAGCTGCACATAGTTCTTTGACAGCACTTTTGCCTCAGAGATGTTATGGGGTATGCTCTTCCCCCATTCCCAACTATTTCCTTTATAATGATCTTAACTTCAGAGAAAGATCCAGGAGAGTAACTGTGCATCAGTCAGGCTCCATGCTGGCTCTCCTCAGCAGTGGAGAGCAGGCACTCCAAAGCTATCCTGCATGGCAAGCGGGGTCTGCCCTAATTACTAACAGGCTGACACAGCAGTCACCAAGTTATGTGGAGATCTGAAAATGATTAAACCTTCCCGACATCACTCCAACAGTTACTCCCCCCACTGCTTTCATAGGTGTAAAGAGGCGATGGCTAACCTTGCTGCCTATAAGTAAGGATAAAAACTAGAAGAGAAAGTGACTGAGCAAGCTTCATGGCATAAACTTGTTCATGAACATACAGCATTCCTGAAGTACAATTAACATCAGTTTTCTAAAACTGCTGGCATCTGGTGATTTATCATTTAGTTAGCTTACCACTATTTCAAAGGCTCATCTTCAAGGAAACAGGGCAGATGAGCATACTGTCTGTTGTCTCAGCTTAGCATTTGGCTTTGGGTGGCTCTAGCTTATTCTCTATTAAAATAAAATGAATCATCTAAAATAAAGCTGAATTCAGTTTCGACCTTGGGCAAGTTCACTAGTTTTGCCAGGATTCCCTGTGCAGATAGCTTTACAGTAAGAGAGCAAGTTGAAAGCCTCCAAGCACAGAAACCTTCTCAGATTCATTGAATTATGAACAATGCTGTACTAATGTAAGGGACCTGTCCAATTTGGGCTGACCATCAGTAAGATTCCCAAGGGACACCTGTTCAACAGAGAAAACAAGCAAAAGCTGGGAAGAGAGAAGACTTCAGCACACTGGATACATTCTATACAGTTACGTCAAAGAATATTCACAGGCAACCCAAAGCAAGCCAGCAGAAACTCCAGTAACTTAAAGAGCAGGAGACCACAACGTAAGCTGTTGGCATTTACGGAAATTGCAAACATAAATCAGATACACAAAACGGCACTTTTAAAAAGAATTTTTATAAACCATACCGCCATAATCTAGACCATACACACAGCACGGGCAGAAACCTATCAATTTTCACCTTCCCATTTAGGACAGAATTTATAGTACCAACTTAAAAGAACATGAAATTAAGATCAGCGTCCAGTGAGTGGAGCATTTTCTTTAAATAAATAAACGCCAACAGATAAGTCTTCATAAAAAATAGTTAAGCAGAAGGCAACGCAGAGTGGTTTGTCAGAGATCCATAACATTGTCAGAGAACTGCTGGTTCTCAAACTTTACTGAACATTTTCCAGCAATGTACTTAGCATGTGACCTTTCTGTGGCTCCACAGTTTCCCCCAACTGTTTTCATAGCTCATAAAACGTTTAGGAAGTGTTTATAAAAACTGCTTGAGGAAACCGTGCCACAAAGAACTTGAGCTTCACGTCTCAGCAGTCCAGCTTTGATTTAGTTCTCTTCGATGGGATTTCATATTGCAAATGCCCCACTAACATCTGCATACAGCTCCTCTTGGGATAGTACTGAGACATAGTCCAGTTTAATGTATATTACTTGGCCAAGTTTCTCCAGCATGTGATGGTTGACTTGCCTCCCTCATGAAATCACACATGCAAGCATTCCCCCCACATACATTTACTGATGGCCACTTTCAGTGATCTGACTGTATTGAGAAGAGATATTATGTCATAAACACTATCGCAACATCTGCAAAGGATCCTTCTGGAACCCAACACATGAACCATCAACCCAGAGAGCACTCTCGAATCAGAAGTCCACGACTGACCGTGCTTGACCTACTGCCCTGTAAGTTTGCATTTGCTTTCTTATGTATGCTCAAGCAGTTTATTTGGAAACGCATAGCCACAGAAGCGAGTTCTCAGCGTATAGCTCTCTAGAGAACGATTGGAAAGAGCAACAACGCAACATGATCATACAAGAACAATGAGGTTTAAAAACAGTATTTAACCATGCTTAATTAACTAAAACCAACATTCATAGCGATCTAGTGGGATTCTGGTCTTCAGTCACAGACTCATGACTTCCTATGTTTCAGATATTTATTACTAATTATCAGTAGCTAATAAATACGCTCACAACAGGGAACCTTGCCCCCACAAAAAGACCCTCCATTCATTTCCTGTATTTTAGCTTTCAAGTTAAACGTAATCAAAACATTCTACTGAATAAACACAAAGAAATTGTTCGGCCATAACCTATTCTCCTTATAAATTAGGAAGGCAACTCTGCTGATAAACTGTAAAACCTCAGTACAACCCGTTAAATATAAGCCATCTTTAATGTCTCGTCAGTATAAGCAATAACAAGAAGACCATCACCTTGCCAACTGATGGCCTAGTCCACTTAGCTAGTTAGTCATATGCTTCACCAAGACCTTCTTACAAGAGTTAGTTTACCCAAAAAGGCATTTAAAATGCATATATATTCCTACCTCAATATACCTAATCTAGTTACTAGGACAGTTTGTGGGGGAAAAAAAACACCAATACTTTGCAAAAAAGTATATTATCAGTTTGGTAAAGGTTTTGTTCTACTTTACTTGTAGACATGCAGTAACCTTCTGCATAATAATCCATGCAGAGTAAGAGAAGCTCTATCTGTAATAAAAATAAATTACAGCATACTCATAAAACTTTTAGCACATACTTTTGACAATAGAACTTTTCCAGTTCAAGGCTGTTTTATGACAGAAAAACAATGTTATTCAATCCCAGGAATCACCTATGTGATTTTTGAGTGTCTAGTCAAGCATGCACATTCTCACCCCTGTTAATTAATTATCCACTCCTAAGCAGTAAATAAGAAGCAGTCATTACCCCTGAGGAAAAAGCATGACATACATATCAGGTGTTAAATATAAAACACAGTTTCAACTGGATATTTGGTTCCCAGGCTTAGCTCAGAAACTTAAAATGAAGCAGTCAATGGAAAACAGCTACACGGTTCCTAGTTCTGAGGATTGCAGGACCCTTTAGGAGTTGCCAGATAACATAATGGTGCATCTATAAAGCTCAAGTCATTTGGGTTTTGACTCCATTTAGGCAGCTGCATGAAAGGCAAGGGAAAAGCAAGTACCCCTTCTCCACAAAGACTTGCCATCGTTTATAGTCATGAACAAACTGTGTTTGTACATTAGGAAACAATCAGGAGAAGTTGCAGTCAGGAGCCTGCGAATCATTTTTTAAAGTCAGTTCAATTAATTTTTTCAGACATCTGTTATTGGCTATCTTTTATCAAGAAAGATCTTTCAGTAGTGCACATATGTTATGTCAACTGCTTTACTGCATCTTTCTTATTCTCCCTTCCTCACTAAAAAATAAAAAGGCCATAACAATGCTCTCAGCACTTTCCCCCAAGCACCCATCCCTCAACTGGATGATCCAAATCAAATATTTCCTATTATCTTACTGACTAAACAGAGACACAAAAGAGACAAACCCTTCAGACTGAGAAATAAGGTCAAATGAAAGAAGTCTGAATTGTGGCAAAATGTGACTTTTATTACCTATATGATTCATAACTTATTTCTCTGAGCAATTAGCCACGTACTGTGCTACAGGTGGTTATGCATTATTACAGTCTACATGCTTGAGTACATCCGACAAATAACTTATTTAACTTCACAGCTATTGTTTTTGTACTGGAAAGAACAGCCAGCATACCCTTTACAGCTGCAACGCTCAAGTTTATAGGTTCTGAAAAGTCAGTTTTTGTGTGTGCTTTCTTGTTGACGAGGGCAAACGTAAGAGCATAACTGAGAAGGCCTACTTTGCAAGTAGAGAGGAAAACAGAAAATATTGTTCTAGAACAATGAAAGAAGGGTTCAGGAGATAATCAAATCCCTGCCTATGGAAGTTCTGGAGCAAGAGCTGATATATTAGTAAGTACAAATGCAGGTAACAACCTCTATTTTACAGCAACCCAGTCTCAAGAGCCTTGTTTTCTAATGGAAAAAAGAAACCAGGTGAGAGTAACATCTGCCTTCTTCAGTGGGATGGAGTAGAAAGGTCCAATATTTTCTAATAATAGAAAGCCTCAGACTATTCCTCTGGGGCAAAAGTCAAGGTAGAAACTTAAGAAAACAACAACAAGAAAAAAAATCTCCCACCCTCAAACTTTAAACAGTTATGGACTAAACCAAAAAGCAGACTTCTGTATTTATAGTAACAGTACAAGGCAGCACAAACAACATTTCCCATTAAAGAGGACAGCCTTATTTGAGGTGGCATCATGTCTGTCCAGTATCCATTATGTGACTGTTTATTTGCTATCCTTCTGTTTTCAGGAGACAGTGCAGCGAAGACGTGCGCATACCCATGCTCTCAAAGTCACTTTGCCCATCGCTCATCTTGAGAATTAATGCCTTTTTGATATTTTGAAGGCGTGTAATTAGACCACAGGTGAAAGTAAGGTAATATCAGGAGTAAAGGGGACACATGCCAAAGTAGCATAGCCTGATCTCTCATTTCTTAACAAAAAGTCTACTGACAACACTACCCTTCTCTCCCTGTTATCCACTTCCTGTGCTCGACAGTTACTGAGGCAGACTGAACCTCAGCAGTTCTACATTACCATCACATCGCAGTTTGTTCACTTCATTGATCATTAGAAAGCTTTAACAACATAAAAATGAAGAACTTCAAGGAACTTCCATTCAAACATACATTTTCTCACAGCACTTGTCTAAATACCTGAAGTTTATCTTTGCGCTTCAAAATACACGGCTTTGTCAAAATACAAGCCAACCTAAACTGCCTGCAAGAGAGAAGATACCCAAAGCATGTGATTTATACTTACTAAGCTCAATGGGATTAATACCCTCTTCACTAAGTTAAACTACAGTCTTTCAAACGTTTCCAAATGGGAAAGAAACAGGCAGTCAGCAAGAAACGTTGCTAGATGTGGAGAGCAATTCACAGAGGAAACGCTCTGGGAAGGCTCTTTGATCTAAGGCATGACCCTTCATGGTCACAGTGAGATCTTCTTTCACACTACTATCATACATACTCAGAAAATTTCTCCTTACACTAAGACAGAGCACTGATACTTACACATTTTCTTCTTACATGAGAAAATTTATGCCTATTTAAGAAATCCCCCTTTAGGTAGCTTCACAACACATTTGCTTTATTACTATGCAGTTATTGCTGTAGGCATACACCAACACATCTATAAAATTAACTCACTGTCACACTGCAGCTGCACTAATAAGCTATAACTCAACAGTTCTCTTTTAGAGGTAAAATAGATGGAAGATTATTTATTTAAAGCAGATTACGAATGTGAATTATGAATAAAAGCTTCTAAATGAACCTCTTTCACAAGGGAATTAAAAATAGCAAGGTTAGACAAAGATGCAAGAATGAGTACTCCAGCAGGATCAAAAGCTGCCTGAGGTACCACTCACTGTGTAACGTTTCTGCAATGCTAGCAGAAGGAGCATGAACTCTGCTCCCATGAGCACCCACCTGATCGTGCAGCCTCTTTACTCCATTCTAATAGGGGAGCTACATAGCCCCTTCACAGCTGCTTAGCAGCACATGCCGTTTCCTCTGTCTTCCTGAACCAGCAATCAGAGCAATCCAGATTATTTCCTCGTAGTCTGCCCCAATCTACTAGCCTATGACAGTGATTGCAAGAAAGGGGTTCAGTACTTAACAAGACCAAAACCAAAACACCTTCCTGCCACCGGATTTGATAAAAGGAATGATACTGTGTATTAGACTGGAATTCAGATTTTTTTTTTTTTTAAACATGCCATTCCTCAGCTACGATGCATTTTCAGTCACTTACTTGGGAATTGTCTTAGAATTTTCTATCCCGCAAAAGTATGGCACTACAACTGACATAGAACAGGGTTCTGTCTTTGACTGGATGGCAGCCCACTACTTAAAAGGCACCCTCCCTGGTTGACGCAGTTATGTTTCTACCAGCCTTGGAGCACAGACAACTTGGCCTCATGTGGTTTCACTTGTGCATTTGTTTCCCCCTTTATTGCAGATTCCACACCTGAATATGTAATCTTCAGTGGTGTTGTTCGTGCTTGGCCAGAACTAAAATATTTTATGCTGCAGCCTTGCATTTCCCAAAACATAGCTGAAGATGAAGGATTTACACACAGTACTTCTGGCCTCCTGCTGTGAGTGGTATTTCAGCAAGATGTCCATTTTTGGCAAGAGTAGGGGAGAGGGGAAAGAGGGAGTTCCCACCTTGTTGCAATACATCCAGGACCTCAGTGCTTTAAGATAAGTTGACTAAATGACCAACAGAAATGCCCCATGTCTAACATTGTTGTAAGGTTTGATCACTTTATCTCAAATTTCTTGCTGTGGCTTCCACACTTTTCATTATACAATAATACTCATTAAAAGATACACAATAAAAAGAACAAACATACATACATTTTGGCTATGTTTGTTTTCTATGATTAGAATGTGCTTTTAGGAAGTATGTTGTGAGATGTCCATGAAACCAGAAGTGCTCTTTCACACTGTTAAATCTCATACAGCACCCAGCATCTCATTGACTGTTTTCACCAGAATAGATTTCTGCTCAAATAATTACTGGCCTGACAGCTATATACTCATAAGAGATTTACATGCAAAACAAGTGCAGTTCCTCTCATGATTACAATGGCATAAAAACAGATCAAATCTAACTCCAGTACCCAGCACTCGCATAGATATTAATAAAAGCAAAATGTCACTCATATACTCTCTCTACATTTCTCAGTTACTGAAACACCTTATTTTAGTCTTTTCTTTTGATTACACCATTGTATAATCAAAGAAACATACTGCTGATTTCAGTATTTCTAACCCTAATCAATTTATATATCAGTTACCTTTCTGGGGGACTCTTAAAAATGCCAAAATAGCAACCTACTTATACTTGCTTGTATCCTCATGACTCTATGTGGCAGCTCTAAAAGCAAAACTTCAGAGGATTTTATGACCTGACTGTATCTTACAAAAAGACAACTTGAGTCCTCTGCCTGTAGGGGAGAAATGCCTAGTGAGACTGGCTTACCCTTGCTGGAGTAAAACTCAAATCAAAAACTGAAGAATGAGTTAGAAGAGCTATGAGAGAAGCTTTTCCCCAGTACTAAATAGAGTTTTCTGATAAACTCCTCCTTTGTCCTGAATAACCCGAACACTACTACACCTACAATGATTACTTACAGGATAAGCTTCAGGGTGAATACTGACAATAGGTCCCAGTCCTGTAGCTATGAATAAGCCTTCAAAAACACAATCCCATGGAGCAAGCTTGATCAGGTACAGCCAGAAATTTGAGTGGCACGCAAGAGCCACTGCTTTGAATGCTTGACCTCAGCATATTTGTATGTTCCCAATGTAACAAGTTATTGCTTCCTGGCTGGTTGCCAATACATGTGTATGCTTGCATTGTGCCTGAGGGCAGTTATAGGTCTCCAACAGTATTTTAATAAAATATTTTAATATATATTTTGTGAATTCTATTCAGAAAGTTTCCATACAAGATAGACTCCCAGGAAAACAGAAATGAAAAAACCTGCATGCACCACAGAGTCTCCTAATGTCAATATAGCTTTGAGGTTACATTGGATTAGACTATACTCAGGAAGGCTGAGACCTGCACGCAGGATAAAGCTGCACATTGATGATGCTTTGGTCACCTTACACAGTTTTCTATAAGACTAAAAGTCCTTTCAAGACACAGAAGGCATGGAAAGCTGAGGAACATGGGGAACATGGGTAACTGGGGTGCCCTTTAAGGCTACGTATTTGCGCTGTTCACCTATGCCGGCCTCCTACCTCGGAGCCGCACAGGCACAGAGGCCGGCTCAGGCGCCAGGCTTTGCTCCGCATGAGGGGAGTGCCTCCGTCATGGCAACCCCTCTGCAGTCCTTCCCCCGTCCATCTTGCCTCTTTGGCACCAGAAATGCTGCAAGGCTGCACACCACGCTGGGACCAGTCAGGAAAGGCGTCGGGTGGCCTCAGGAAAGTTTGCCTGGTGACCTTCCTATGTTTATTTAAAAGCAAATAAATAAATAAATAAAACCCATCTAGCTTGTTAGGTCAGAAAAACGTAGCAGTTTCTTCATACAAAATCAATTTTAAGAGGAATTACACGCTTCAAAGCCTGATGAACAGCACAAAGGCAATGAAGTTTTTCCAGTTTACCTCAGCATATTTTTGCCTCTAGACCCTTTCATTGCTAGAGGGGAAGGTACAGGGACATCAGCCTGTATACAAGACTCCAAGTCATACCCTGCCAAGCAAGTGCAACCCTGGTCATCGTGCCATGTTGTCCCAGGACCCAACTCACAGGCTTCTGCTCAGGAGAACATGCCTTCAGGACCAGGCCCCTCGGCACCACAGCAGCGCTAGTATTTTATCCCCCTTAAGCGAGTTGCCTTTTAAGGGTCAGTGACCCAACACCAAACTGCTCACGTTTAACAAGTCGGCCTGCTCTCCTTCCCCTGCAAGGGGTGGCGCTAGCGCCATGCAGCTCCAAGCTATCACCCGGCACAGCAGGGCCCGTGGCCTCAGCCCTGGGCCCCTGGGCGCCACAGCTTTCTGCAGAGCAGAGCTCCTCAACTGTCCCCTGCCCAAAGGTGTGGTGGTGGTTGCTAGATTGCCACCCTTTAACTTAGCCTTTTTCTTAAGCAAGTATTATTTACAAATACATCTTCCGTTCATCTCCTTGCTAGACTCCACTCGGTCCTTATCCATCTCAGTGAAGTATTAAAGCCTAATAAGTCCATTGGGACTCCTGAGACCGTTTTCCACCATTTGGGTCATAACTGGTGCCTATGGTCTCCTATGAGGTTAAAGAAACTAAAGAGAGAAAACAGTTGAGTACAAATCCCTCACAGTACAAGAAAAAGGAACCCATTATTTAAGAAAACTACACCCAGGATTTTATCCTTTCTTCTCTCACTCTTCCTACTCTTTTCTTTAGCAGCACTGTTTAATTTTTTACCTCATTTCTCCAAATGAGAACATGATTTAAGACTTAAGTAAAGTCAAATTCGACTACTTACTTGAGGACTGACTCAAGTGAGCAGAGCAGAATCCCATTCTTGCAAATTCTTGGGGGGCTTTATCTCCCCCTCCCCACCCCCCACCTACACAATGTAACAGGTGGCAGGGGGAGGGAGAGGAGGGGGAACGACATTTGGGGGACACAACAAGTCACCTGAGAGGACTGCAATATTTGGCAAATCTAAGTTTGCTGATTCTAGGACCTAATGATTCTTTTAAGCTCTAAATGCTAATGAAATTATCACAGTTTCCCTGCGGAATTTCACTTGTTCCTTTTGGCATCACACAACCCTTCTGAAACAGCTTCCGGTGACTGAACACCACCAGCCTTTGAGATAAGCAATTGATAGCCATTTCCTTTGTGCACAGGGCTGCAAAACAGAAAAGGCAACCTGCAACTTCTGTTCTTTTTCCATCCTGCTCACCTTCCCTCTGCTCCCCACCCTTCCTGAGGTCTTTTGCTGTGCTAGTTTATTCCTGAAAGAATCACAGTAAAAACCAAGTAGGTAACTGGACAGTTTACAGGGTAAGATCTTTTGTTTTAAATTACATAGTCTGGTTTCATGCCCACCCAAGGGTCTGAAGCGAAGGAAACCTGGTGGTCTAACCTTGGTCCTGTGACAGAGAGACTTGACATTGCCAAAGCAAAACACCTGATTCCACAGAATTTGAAACAAATCTGCTGCCTCTTTGCCAAGAAGAAATGAAAGCTGACATGAATGGAAATTAAATTAACTCTTTCCCCTAGAGGCAGTCATCTTCCCAGGTTTCCTTGCTAAGGACAAACGAAAGAGTTCACATTTCATTGCTCGTCCCATAGCTGTGACTAGACAGACAACATCTTCTATTTTTCCTTCTGCCTGCCCCCGACTTTGATTTTCCAAATAATCTTCCTAATATAACTATTAAAACAGAAAGGGAAAAAATGCAGATTTAAGCAAAGCATTAATTGTGGAAACGTGTTGAAATTGAAAATTGTGTGGTTTTGTATAAAGGAAGAGAATATTGTCACATAACCTCACTGGGACATATGGTTTGCATCGATTCTCAAAAACCATACACAAACACTAGGAAAATCATTATGATGTTTTAAAGAAATTTTTGGTGGGAATTAGGGAAAAAAAAAAGAAAAGACATATCAAAAGAAAACAGACTGTCAGACTTGCAATTGCAAGCTAGCTGAGAACACATGCTTTTAGAAACAAGCTTATGTTTCACAAATATTTACAGTAGGCGAAAAGCCTAAAGGCATTTAAGCAAAAAAGCAAGAAGACAATACAATTACTTCACTCAGGCCACCATGAACATTTCTCGACTTTAATGAATTAGCAGGCCCTGCATTGGCCCTTTTCATTGATTTAAGCAGAATTCAAGTTTAGTATTAACACAGATGAGTTCTACTACATGTGTAATCTGTAAACATACATATACCAACAAATATACCACAAAAACATTTTAATGCTTGGAACGCTTATTTTCCTTAAAAAACGCGAATTACAAATTACCTTCTAGATGACCAGGAGTTTGCCTTGAGAAATTATCTTTGTTTGATAAGCAATGAGAAGCAGCGAAAGTTCCATGACTCACCATATTACTTCTTCCAAGTTACACATTCCTAGTTCACTGAAGTCGCAGAATTAAACGTTAGCCTAAGATACAGTGAATATGACTCCATTACTTAACATCATTTGATTTTTATACTAGCATAAGAATATATCCACAGCTAATGAAAAGTAGTAGCAATAGCTCATGAAGAAACAATAACATAATCACTTTCCATTATCTATACAAACCTTTCCACCCTCAGCCAGTAGGTATGTAATAAAACATTTTTATCCATAAGTATGTGAACAAGGTTCATCAAACTCATACGCCTGAATGTTTTACTGACTTGACTGGGTAAGACAGGTTACCCACATAAGACAAGACACCAACAATAAAGTAGCCTAACATAACGGAATTCTTCATCTTTCACAACATTTAAGAAATAGGCCTTCTGTTTAACCCACGTAGACACATTTTATGTAAACACAGCACTGACATTCGTTTTCTTTCCCCTTTCTTGCTTTAAATCTTGCCAGCAACCTACTAAAAATACAGGAGTCTCAGAAGCTTTCATAATAACCTTCACTGATCCCATCAGCAACATCACAGAACAACAATTCACTCTCTAGCCCTTTTCTGCATGTTCATGTTTCAGTCCTATCACTCAGGAGAGAAGTTTTACTTATTCTTATCCAAGATAATTTCCACTATAAGTACTGAGATGCTATTACTGGTTAGCCTGCCAATTTACTACTTGTTTTCATTTTAATTATGGATACAATACAGGCTATGGAAGATAGCTGCATTTTTTTTTTGATATTTCATTATACAAATAGCACTCTACTTCCAGATAGGTAAATGGGGTTGTGAATACCTGCCAACAACTGTAAAAAGGAAACAACTGATGACTTTTGCTATGACTCTTTTATACAGTATTTAAATAAAAATGAGCTGACACCTTGCTCCCAACCATGAAAAGTTTAACACTTGACTATGGAGTTAAGAATTTGTGAGCACACGAGGAGGAGTTGAGTCCTAGGGACTTCTACATCAATAAGAAAACAACAATGTCAACATGGCAAAAGAAACACCTTTCAGGTAAAAAAAAAAATGCACACTTTTAAAAGCTTATTTCCCTGGATCCTTTATGAAGTGTTTTAGATTGAGGCAGTCAAAAAGATTTTGATTTTACTTTTCCTTTCCCTAAGGAGTCCTGGGGTCAGAACAGGAGACATGCAGCCTGTAACACAGAGCTCAGTTGTACGTCAAGCTGCAGTGGACTTATGATTGTACATGCAGAAAGAGCTTGTCTACCCACGTCTTATCTTTGGGGGTCTTCTATGGATGGAAGCTGATGACAGCTCAGACAAGTAATGGCTGGGTAGATGAGGGGAGAGCAGTGGATGTTGTCTACCTGGATTTCAGCAAGGCTTTTGACAGTCTCCCATCGCATTCTCATAGGTAAGCTCTGGAAGCGTGGGTTAGATGAGCAGACAGTGAAGTGGATTGAGAACTGGCTAAATGGCAGAGCTCAGAGGGTGGTGATCAACAGTGCAAAGTCTAGTTGGAGGCCTGTAGCTAGCAGTGTCCCACAGGGGTCAGTCCTGGGTCCAGTCTTGTCCAACATATTAACTGGATGAAGGGACAGAGTGCTTCCTCAGCAGGTTTGCTGATGATACTAAACTGGGAGGAACAGCTGACACACCAGAGGGCTGTGCTGCCATTCAGAGGGACCTGGACGGGCTGGAGAGCTGGGCGGAGAGGAACCTCCTGCAGTTCAACAAAGGCAAGTGCAGGGTCCTGCACCTCGGGAGGAAGAACCCCATGCACCAGTCCAGGTTGGGGGCTGACCTGCTGGAAAGCAGCTCTGCAGCTCTAAGCGTGAACCAGCAATGCACCCTTGTGGCCAAGAAGGCCAACGGGATCCTGGGGTGCATTAGGCAGAGTGTTGCCAGCAGGTCGAGGGAGGTGATCCTGCCCCTCTACTCAGCCCTGGGGAGGCCTCACCTGGAGTACTGTGTCCAATTCTGGGCTCTCCAGGACAAGAGAGACATGGCGCTACTGGAGAGTCTCCAGCGGAGAGCTATGAAGATGATGAGGGGACTGAAGCATCTCTCCTCTGAAGAAAGGCTGAGAGAGCTGGGCCTGCTTAGCCTGGAGAAGAGAAGGCAGAGGGCATCTCATCAATGCATACAAATATCTAAAGGGAGGGTGGGGCCAAACTATTTTCAGCGGTGCCCAGCAACAGGACGAGAGGCAACAGGCACAAACTGAAACACAGGAAGTTCCATCTGAATATGAGGAAAAACTTCTTGACTGTGAGGGTGACTGAGCACTGGAACAGACTGCCCAGAGAGGCTCTGGAGTCTCCTTCTCTGCAGATATTCAAAACCTGCCTGGACATGACCCTGTGCAATGTGCTCTAGATGACCTTGCTTGAGCAGGGGGGTTGGACCAGATGATCTCCAGGGATCCCTTTCAACTTCAGTGATTCTGTAATAGTGCCCAACTTAACTGGGGTATTTCTGGGGAGGGGCAAAAGGGAAATCAGTCAACCCTCTCACCACTCCCCCCCCCCGCCAAAACCATGCCCAGGAAGTACCTAGATTCTGCATTGCTGCAGCAGTACAGCTCTTTGTATACTCGAAGACCATCAGGATAGGGGGATCTTACCCTGAATTTACTCCCTAGCACTGGACTGTGGATCTCATGAGAATGGTTTTATGTTCAAAGCATTCTCAAGGCTTTTTTTTTGCTTTGCGCCACATTCTGTATCCATCAACATCAAGCCACAAACTCCATTTTTCCCTTGTTAATTATGCCTATGCTGCTCTGCTCTGGCTTTGTTCATTGCAGGGCTTTGATAAATGAGCTCTCTGCCCTCATCATTCTGAGGACACAGAGAGAAGTCTCATCCAGTTCCAAATTAAATGATGAAAAGTAAGGAAACGAGTTGGGGTTTATATTAGAAATTGATGAAGTGTGCTTAGGCGGGGGAAGGGGAGAAGGAAGGAAAAAAAAAGAAATTCCAAAATTAACAAGATGGACCAGCAGCTCTGGCTTTCTGGGACTGCTGGGTCAGCCAGCTCTGGATACGCTTCCAAGTATATAAAAAAAATCCCAAAACTTCTCACTTGATTTTTGCACCAGTGCAGCCTTCCAGTTTCAAAAATGGTAAATCTCCTCACACTTGATAAAGTTATGACTACAGCTTGTTTACCCAAGAAGGGTTGCACAAGTGCAGTTACTTCTATGTAGTTGCATTAGAGCCGCAAAACCACTAGGAGATGTCCTGGTTTTGCAACAAGTTAATCCCAAGTGACCTGTTTACATTTAAAATTAACCTTCTGCTCAGTGTTGTATTTCAGATACCACAGTTAGTCTGTCTCAGCTCAGTACTACCTCTACTGAGCTCAACAGGAAAAACCAGTCTTCAGGTTAGTTTTGCAAAGAACAGTGCCACGTCTCCTGCCTCCACTCCAGCAAAGGAGAAAAAGCACAGTAGTAGTATCGGGGGGGGGGGAAACCACAACAGTCCTAAAAATGCAAGCTCATGGTTAGTCAGTAATAATTTAATGACAAGCTCTTTGTAAGGATGCCAGCGCCTGTTTCTCATGGTACAAACTCGTAAATTAGTGGCCTGCACAGACTGATTACAGGGAAGCAAAGCAACATAATGAAAAGTCATTTCAAATTACTTTACATATCCAATTAAGATTTCTGGCTTAAGCAGGTGTAATGTGATGGCAAAACATACTTAAATAATAATAATCACCTGGCCATTCTTTAGACCACATCCTCTGTCCAGGAGAGAAATTCTCACTAAAACTTTACACTTAGAGGTCAGTTGTAGGACAACTCATTTCAAGAAAGTACAAAAAAAGCCTATTCCAGTTCTTCACTCATCAGAAGTGGCATTTGTGAACCAGTGGTTTTCTGTGCTCTTTTCCCAGGGCGTGCTAAGAAGAAAGTGGTGGGGAGCATTGTGCACTGCAACAGTCATGTCCAGAGAGCAGTAGCCCAATACCATGGCTAAGGGGGAGTACATTTCTTTCACTTATGATGTTAATTCCCTCTTTTTGTCCGTTTTGTATCAAACAAAACGATCTTCTCTTTTTAGTAATAAGTTACATGGAAACGTATCCAGTGGTACCTAGAGGGATAACCAGCTGTATTTTAAGTTCACTTAGTTTCTTTGTTCTCAGAAGTACTTGGAAGTTTCAAGCATGGCATGAATAAGACAACAAAACAAACCTGATTCAGAACCAGAATTTCAGTGTTCCCCTGATTTGGTTCCTTTGTCCCTCTCCCATTGCTCTGTCTCCATCTGATTCTTCTGAAGCTCCTAGTAGTATGGCACTGCTCTTTCTCCTTTGCTAGCTGCAAGTCATCCTTGCACTGGACAAAACAAATGCCGGTTTCCTTTGGACTCTGCAAATTGCCAAGCACTTTTAGCTCCTGGCCTCAGACTTGGATATCCCATTGCAACTAAGGCAGGAATACCTTAAAAGTCAGGTCTAAAAATGGGTATTTTGAAAATAAGCCTCCCTGGGACAAATTCTGTACTGAGATACATATTGTTCAATCTCCCAAGAATAAATGGGCTCACCTGTATATGCAGAGCGCTTTGTATTTTTGAAACACAAAGCAATTTGCTTTGAAATAACTAAAAGAAAAATGCAGATTTCTGGGGTGACCAGAACTCCTGCAACTGCAAGTCTAATTTCTTCATGATCAGGTCATACAGTCCCTTTGTGAACTCATGGCGCCTTCATCTCTGGGGCTGCAAATAGGTCTTGCCTCTCTCCTGCCATTCCTCCCTGCTAAAGTCATCTGTTTAGTCATCTGGGCAGTTCTGATGAGAGGGGCTAAGGCCATTCTCTGCCCCTTCAACACGGTCATCGGTGCTTTCTGTATACGTGGACTTTCCTGGCCTTATGCTTGAGGCTCCTGACATATGTTTCTCCTATTCTCATAAACGGCCCTCTCACTCTTTACCTTTCAGGCATTCGGATTATCCTCAGTTCTGGGACACTCTTATGTTCCCTGGTCAATTTTACTAACCCAGAACTTTTATTTTCACATTGGTGCCCTTAGGCTGCTCTCCAAGCTTCTTCTCTTCAGCCACCACGAATGTGATACCTAAATGTCTAACTTTGTGGAGAATTAGCTAAGTTAGTTACATACATGTTCATGAAAAAATAAAGCAAAACACATAATTACAGACCACCATCTACCAAGCTGATAAACATGGCACCAGCTCAGCAATTATCCAGTTTTATAGCTTATTACAATCCATCTTGTTCCATCAATTTTCTTCATGAGCTTGTTACATGCACCTACTAGGTGCTTATGCTAGTTATGTATGCACAATAGAGGATATGGCAGGGGTAGGGGGCAGCTCTCTGGCAGCAAAGAAGCAGGGAATAAAAGCTGGTTAGCCTTAGCAAGTCATTATCTGCGCTAACATGAAGCTCTTCATATTACATTGTTTTTCAAATACCTAATTGGAGCTGTAGTATTTCCTTGTTTCACTGCTGAGTTCTGACATCCAGATACACGAGAGAAGTCTTAACAGTTGAACATTCCCTTGTGCAAATACATCTACAGAGCATAAAAATCAACTAACTGTTCAGCACAGCTAATCCCAGAAACATGGGAAACCGCATGAAAGTCCGAGTAGTCACGTATCTAAGCACCTATGTAAGCAACTTTTCTGGTGCCTATGCCTTCTTTCAAATAGGTACCTCAGAAAAAGCCCTGAATTCACCCTTTACTTAAGGGAACAGAGTGGAAAAACTTGAAGGGATGCCCTTCCAAAATAAAAATAAGAGTTTGCAGAGTGCGGTGACTTGTGTGACATGCCTTCTGTTTCACTGACATGCAAGCCAGACGCATCTGATATTCAGCTGTTTTTTCCACACAAGATAGTGGGATTATATCAAACGCTGTGTGGCTTGCCACAGCAGAAAGGGAGGTGTGCCACATGACTTTCATTTGACCAACATGAATAAACATGTCACTAAAAGCTTTCTTAGGAAAGACAGTCTTCTTGAAACAAAAAACATGTTTTGAAAGGGAGCCCGCAACAGAAGTCTTGGAATCTTTGGCCTTCGCATAACATGGAACATTCTGCAGGGTAACTATAGCGGTGCAACAGAATTGAAGGCCAACAACCAATACAGTCCTAACGTAACAACATACATGCGTTTTGGATGCTCTGTTTGGCAGCTGGAACAAGGTACCTTGAAACATCAACAACACTGAAGTCCAGACACACTGACTAGCTATTACTTTTCTTTCTGGCAGTGGGTCAAATTGTGTTCATTTTACTCACAGGAGCCATCCAGCTGAGGTCAATGGGATGACTCACTTGAGTAGAGCATGCAGGACTTGGCACAACATGTTGCAGAAGCGCAGATGTGGAAACCACTCTACAACCAGGGACAAACAACACGACTCTGCAAGGCAAGAAATGATTTGAATTTGTTTCTGCTGACCTGTTCTTGCACTGAGACCTAACCAGACAATCAGATCTCCCTAACGGTAGAGTTTATTGCTAATATGTTATTTACGATTTCAATAACCTCTATTTCAAGAGGAATTCACTGGTTCAACAGGACCCACTGATATTTTCTGATCATCTCCTGCAGGCTAGATCCAACTGTTTGGACTAGAATAGGGAATGTCATTAAAGATTCATATTTTGCACAAGAGTACATTGGGATATGAGCATTTCCTTACAATTAGAACATAAGAAAAAATATTTTCTTAAAATATAATGCAGAATCCCAGATAGTTTTGAGTAAAGACTAACCTTCAGGTTCTATTCATAGTATATTCCCTCCTATACTTTTTTTAAAAAGCAAAATTGTGGAAACACTGAGCAGTTGTATTATTTTCTAATACATTTTTTTCGAATTCATGCATCTCTTCACTGTGAATAGATATTCTCAGCTGGCCCAGCTTCATCTGTAGGATGAAGGACCTGGAATAACTATGCGGGGGGAGTGGGGGGGAGTGAACAACTGCATTCTTACATGAATTTGCATTCCATTTGGAATAACTCACAGACAGCAGGTTGGAAACTCCACTGATTCTGACTTGCGGAGTGTTCCTGCGATTTTTCTCTCTCCAAGGGCACATTTTGCTCTCCCCAAAGAGACCAGCATTCCTCCCTACAAATCCACATAGGTCACTAGATGTAGCAAGCTATAGTGCAGGTGACCTTTACATCTTCCATCCCCATAAGCATACACTTCGCTTAAGTGCTCCTTTCAGGTCCTTCCCTGACTGTGGTTTTTCCAGAACATCCCTTCAAGAGGAAGTTCCAAACCACAGAAAAGGAAAACATTACAAGCTACTGCAGAGTCTGGATTGCCCTATCAGTCTGGGAAAGGGGGGAAAAGAAAGAAACAGGGAGGGAAAAATTTGGCAAAGGCACATTCCCAATTCCTACACCATCCAAAATTTGCATATGAACTACAGAAAAAGAGCACAGGAGTAGATCTGAGAAGAACGAATATGGCATTTATGGTACGAGGGGGAAGTCTTTCAACTACGCCAGAAGACTGGCTGCAAACTGGATCAACCACATCTCATTGACATGTTGTGACTCACCACAGAAGTGATTTTTTATTTCATATGGGGTTGCTGTTAAGCCTCATCCATACACACACAGTAGCATGCTTGCTTTAGTGGAGGTGCGATTAATGGCATCAAAACAAATAAAGCAAGAAGATTTTTGTAAACATAAAGCTTCCTCACAACTAAACTCACTGAATGCAGGTTCTAGGCTTTCTTTACATGATTTAAATTCTAGACCATTTTGACAGAATGACTGGTTGCACTACTGACTTCCCTGATGCATCCTTCAGTCAGTTTACTTGGTCACTAGTTCCGTGCAGTCATAGCCACAACATTAGCTAGTTTATACCACTATGCACACCACAGTGATGGGCTTGATAGCTGAGAGACTGACATTGTTACACGAAACCTGGTTTAATCAAGTGGAAATAATCACGTTGTCAGCAAGCCAAGACACATACGACACGAAAACATGCTTTTTGAGTATGCCTCTATTGCCATTTCCTCATTTTTTGGGTGATAAAAATTGTTTGTATCTGGCCATATGATGAGCATCAGAGAAAGTTCTTTGTGTCTATAAAGCATCCTAAGTAATATCAATCTATCATCATTTCCCAGCAATTTCCATTACTTGGTATGGAAGCTGATTCTGCATATAGCTTACAGCCATCCATTTGCACTCTCTGAGTAACTCTGGGCAAACCAAATAAGCTCACCTGCTCTTAAATTTAAGTGGGCTTCCAAGATACATTTTGAATGTATTTTTTCCACTTTTTTTTTTTAAAACATTTTTCTGTACGTTCCAAGTTACACACAGCTTTGCCTCAGCACGCATAGGCTAATTACGGGGTAATACAGTACAACGCCAGCATCTGACACCATTGGTGGTTCAGCTCTGCTTTTGCAGCAGTGTAACAACCACAGTACGTCCTACTAGATGTGCTACAGGCCTCCCACTTGCCAGGCAAGGCCTGAGGAAGAGCCTTGAGCTAATCCCAAAGGGCACTCTAATAACTTAGCCCTAAGCAAAACTCACGCTGATCCTTCACACTGCAATCAATCTTTGTTTAGTTTTGTAATCTAAGTACAACAGTGTCTGCCTTCTGTCAGCTACAGAAGGCCATATGTGACATTGGGCACCGGAAAGCAGACAAGTTTTGTGTTTTCATACAAAGTTATACCACGTACCTCAGGATACCATAAGTGAAGAGATAAGTTTGCTTACTGTTAATAAAGGACAAGATTGCATTCAGTTACACCAGAAGTTTAAAGACTTGATTTAAGCCAGTCACTAGAACATTGTCCATTAACATTTGACTCAATTCATGAAGTGACAGCTCTTCTGTCTTAGTGAGGGTGCGATTAATTGCACTAAAGGGCTAGAAATCATATTTGGAATGTATTGAAGGATCTATCTAAAGTGCTTCAGCCTTCTGAAATTCTTTTTTAGACTTCTCTGCAACTATGACTTTCCTAAATCCTTCCCTTTGTGTATTTATGAAAGGCGGTAGCTGCAAACGCATTATGGTGGCGACATTATTAGCTATTTGATCACATCTGCAGTGTTGGCAAATAGTTCATAAAGCAAAGCATTTCGGAAGGTCTGCAATATTAATGTTTGCATACTATTTTCCCTCAAAAAAAGAAGTTTTACCAGCTGCAGATCACAACTACTATTTGTTATGTATCAGCTTGCCAGCTGCACCCAGACATTCCAGAATCACTCCAGATCCCTTTTAACAAAAAGTAAGAACAACAGTAGAAGTAACAAGAATACTCTCAGTTTAATAAGTAATAGAAAGAAACTTGTCTCTTCAAATAAGGAAAATTTACATAAGCCCTTTTGAAAGGAAAAGGCATGTTCCTCACGCTGAGCCAAAACAATCCGTATTCAGAAATATACAGTCATTCTGATTAAAATAGATATATCTATATAAAACGAGCTGTTAAAAACGTATAAGGCAATGGTAAAGCAGCTTAACAGAGAAATGGTTTTGTTCAACTGGCGTGAACTAGCAGTAGGAAATGCAGATTTCTCCTTAAAGCAATGATTTAAAGAAAAAAAAAAAGTGAAAAACAGTCCGCCTAATACTCAATCCAAGACCTTCTACAACCAGATCTAAAGACCTCAGTCTGCAAATGCACATTTACTTTATTTTCAAAAGTTTAGGGCCACCAAAAACCTTCAGAAAAAGTCAAGATATCTTTTCCCCCCCACTCAGTAAACATACAAAATTTACTTCGGAAAACTACTAAGGCATTGCCTAGCCAAGATGGCAGATTTTTTCAAGGGCCATTATTAGCCCTCGGATGAGGTGATGATCTAGGCTGTGTGAATTTCTTTTTTTGGTTGGTTTTAATTAAAGCTCCATGGGTCCATTCACTTGTTCCTTCAGTGTTTCTGCTCAGCATGTCAAATGGGTCCATCTGAATAAATACATATCACTTGCATTCCCATGCAAATTATGGGGATGACCATATCAAATGTAGTCAGAAAATTTTTTTTCTGATGAATAAAGTCCTTCTATCACACTAATGGCTGACTCTAAAGGGAGCAGGTATCAAAGCATCATTTCAAAAGGTTTATTCTTCCAAACTTCAGCTTTGCGGTTAGTTAGAGTCCTGCTGATTGTGAATTTGCTCAAGAACTCTCCAATTTTTCTTTGTCATAGAGGAAGAAATAGTACCAAGCAAAGGGCAGGAGGAAGAGATGCAAAGGAGCGCATTAAAGTTCTGCAGCACAGTGTTGATTTAAGTCAGTTCTGAGTTTAGCTAAGTGCAAGACTTGGAAATGCTTTAAGGTAAGGCTTAGTTCCAGGAGCCCACCTTGGTCATGCCCCGTTTCTGTGCTGGGGTAGACAAGGGCATTTGCTATCCTTTGCTGTTTCTCACACACTGGTTTCCATAAGGTTGCCTTCAAATTAGACACCCAGCTTGGGCATTGCAGCACCATCTTGGGACATATCCTCGCATACTCCAGCAGCACATATAAATATAGGTTCGGTTATTTCTCCTCCAGCCCAAATATAATCTCAAAACATGCAGGAAGAAAAATTGCTGGTCTAATAAAGAACTCATTTGATTTCCACTCTCAGAGGACCTCACTGTACAGCATAATCTGTCTACACCTATAATAATAAATATCATAAGCCAGGAATTGTTTTTTAGCCTTAAGGCTAACTAGTCCAACGTGGTTTGCATCCCTGTGGATCAGCTCTTAACTTACAAAGTGATGGCTGCATCCAGCTACCTATAGGGAATGATCCATAGCTAGCATTTACCATGGCTGGGAACTATGTGGGAGACAGCTCCCTGAGCAAGACCAAAGGCCTGCCAGGGACCACGCTAACTCTTAACAGTATGAGCGCTCATGCAGGCCAGCACTTAAGCCTACGCTCTGATCCTGTTTAGTATAGCGATAGCCTGTTTTTTCCAAGACAACGTTGTCATAAACATCCGAGCTACCTCTCACAAGCTGGTTCAGAAGAAGCTTTGGGAGGGCATTTTCAGCCAAGTTCAGTGTGATGAAATTGATACTGCTTCTTTACATAATTTGATCACATAGACCCCCCGTGCAGCTGTAGCTAGGTTGTTTCTGACACCTATGCAACTCCATACGAGCACAGTACCTCCTTATATTAGAGCACAGTACCTCCTTATATTACACTGCCCTTTCTAGTGCAGCCATACTCAAAGTTTTCTTTTCTGCTCCAAGATGTGATTGCTTATTTTTTATGTGCATATAAAAAATGCCATTGTGTCTTCCACTAACTGTTCTAAAAGTTTGGAAAGTTCTTCTTTCCAAACATCTTCAATTTCCAAACGTCTTCATCTTCTAAAACAATTTATAAGCACAAGCCCTTGTAAATGTTGCCCTTCATATTCATTGTGCTGTTCTAATTATAATAAACTTCCTTCCTGGTATTTCAAGCAGCCTCTCTCTATACCTTGCCTAATAGCCACACGCTGTTGCTGACATCAGCATAAATTAAAAATCTTTTTCTTAGCGGGAAACGACGCTACTTACAAATGGCAACAACAATAATGAATTCAAGGAAAAAATGCAAAAATTCTCCATGACCTTCCTGACAAACTGCAGTAATGGTCTGAAAAGTGCAGATGTTTTTCCATTAAGTTTTTACAGTGTTTATTTTGAAATGTTTTCTTCTTCTTCTTCTTTTTTTTTTTTTTAAATCATGCTGTTTTCCTCTTGTAATTTCTGTAAAGCAGATGTGACATCTTGAGCTTAAGAGCTTTGGGCTGATTTTGATAGCTCAGACTTGATGCTATTCAGGCAGCACAAAAAAGCCTCTTGCAGTGGAAAAGCATCCACCACATAAAGAACAAAGAAATCACCTGGGAGGAAAGGGGTTGTCCTCACTGCATCAGCGAGGAGACTTGAACCTTGGATTTAGTAAATGGGTCCATCTACTATGTAGTCCCACATGGCTAACCCTCAGCATTTGGAGGAACGTGATGGGCCACATAACTGGCCACATTTCCAATTCTAGCAGCCTAGGCCACTTATACACATGCACTAGTGTTACCGCAAAATTGGGTTTTGAGTACAGCAGGAACATGAATTCCGTCCACAAAAGAATTACAAGTTTAATTCTTTATCCTAAAAGTCATAAATCTGCAGGAAGTTATGCATCTGACCAGACAGGTTAACCTTTTACTTAGCCAAGTTACAGTCAAGACAAAACTAAAAGCTCCCCTCCCATTCTCAAAGAGCCATTTATGTAGATAAGAATTTGCTTTCAATCTTGTTTAAATCAGGACTAAATCCTCTGAGCTATAAGTGCAGAAGACATAATAAAAAAATATATTTAGTGCAGGTCCTTATGCATGGAATAGATTGTGTTAGATAAGGACACACAAAATACCCGTTTCAGGGAGCAATAACTCCCACACCTGAAATACTTGTGCTTTTCCTGCAAACTCTGAGAACTGCAAACTCAACCGACACTTTAAAATAGAAGAAGCTAAGAACTGAAAACATGAAACAAACAGCTGGTAACAGCAAAACAAAGGCAAGTTGCCTCGAGTTCCTACACAACTCTGGTTTTGTTGCTTGTTCTTGTTTGTTCATTTCCCTTTAGCTCCCACAAGTCGTCTCTGTCAGTCATCCTTCAAAGCTTACAAGTGTGATGGATGAACAGCCTTCCTGAGGCATGGCAAAGACTAAAGGAAAGATACATTCAGCTTGGCTAAACGATGATAATTTTGGTGTGCAAATAAAGTCAGAACTATCAGCGACTCTTTCTAGAGGAGCTAGACGTATAACAAGAAATACTGAAACGGGACAAAAGGAAAATTTACCCAGGAAATCTTAAGAATGATGTCAACTGAAACAGTTTCCCAAAAAGAGATGGTGAATAATCAGTTTGGGAAAGGTTAAAGGAAGCAATGTGCCCTGACAGGTATGAATTAGATGTCTTGTCAGCCATACTCTACACTTCTACAGAGGTCAGGATTTACACAGAAAAGTCAGACAGGTACATGAGGGTAGCCACGCTGCCATTGCATTAGCATTTTTTTAAATTTTTCTTTTTAATATTAGATTCTGCAGAGTCTGCAGAACAGGACAAAAAAAAAAAAAAACAAAAAACCATCATCTGAGTGTTCAGCTGGTGAGAGCGACCAGCTATCTTAAATGCCTTGTCCACCTACCAGTTAAGCTGCAAACTGTTTCAGTGAGGTGCTGAACAAACTCTTGGTTTTCTTTCGTTTTACATTCCCATATTTCACTATGTCTACAAGATAGGCAAGTCGCACAAAACCAGATGGCGCTGGCCTGCCATCCAACCCTTTGCCCATCATATCTATCCTGAAAGTAAGCTTTTGTGATGAGAGGTGGTACCATAGTGTTAGTCTGGATTTAGTCACAGACATTCTAGCTAGTACCTAAAGACAATTAACATTTACCCGCGTTTTCCTTCCACCTTGCTTGCCTTGCCCTTGGCCCTTCAGGTGGCATGACAGCACCCTGCAAGCCCATACCCTATAAGCCTTAGTCATGTCAACAGTATTCAATAGCTATTTACTGCTGGCTCAAATGTGGGGAATTTCCTTGCTCAACGCAATCAAGTCACAAAACTTCTCCATTTTGTCAGGCAGCTGGATCACTGGACAAACTATGCTCAAGTATTTCTCTCTTGATTCTCAATTAATAACCTCAGACCTTTTTGGCCCTTCCCTGCTTAACGATTATCTACAAGCCTACACGTCTGCAGAAAGATTGTGTTCAGAGCTCCCAAGGGGGAAGCAAAGCTGCGTGTTATGCATTTATGTACTCAAATCACTATGCCCAGGTGCTAGGAGATAGAGGGGAAAAAACAAGGTAAATGCTTCAGAGCTCATGAGTAAATGCTGCGAGATGTTCGAAGTAAAAGGAACCCGCCATTGAGTGCCAGTCAGGTGCTGCTCATACAAAGGAATACATTTTAAAACACTCATTAATCATTTCTAGCATGCTGGGAATCTTGAAACAGATGTTCAGTGCAGGACAGATCAGGTGGCTCACACAGCCCTCAAACAGTCATCTGTCTTGGCCTCTTAAGGGACAAGATGTTGTTTTATAGTGTTACCTCAGAGAATTTGGGAAAATGGGGTGAACATTATCACATATTAAACACAGTTCCAGAAACTGATTAACATACCTCATGTAGGCAAAATGAAAACAGATAATAATAGATATCTATCTTCAGTCCTCAGGCACTCATCGCTATGGCATCCTATCACAACTAAGATAATGAATATTGCAGAAATATTAAAAAGGGGAATTTCAGAGCTGCCTGGATGATTTAGATTCCCATTCCTATTAGTTTTCGAGGGCCTTTGACAGCCTAAATGTTCCCCATAAATTCTTATCAACATATCAGGAGCCATAAAGCTAAGACCTACAGCAAATTATTATCATAAATAAACTGTAGGGACTAAAATAGTAAGCTAGCCTAGGAAAGCAGACAATGTACCCAGAAGGAAGGTTTATTTGATTTTCCAGTATAAATCTAATTCTTGGCCTGTCACTTCTCTTCCTACATATGTTCATAAAGAAGCCACTCTAAATGGGAATGGTTGGGCCATGCCTTCTACTGTGTACTTGATTAAAAGCTACTCGTCGAATCAATTTCGACAAAATGCTCTTACTGGTGTTCAGCTAGCTCCAAATGAAACATTTAATTCAGCATGCTACTCTTTTTGCACCTCAAATCAAATATCTACAGAGAGAAGCAAGCAAACAATGTAGTCTCACAAAGCATAAATAAGGTAGTTCTATAATCAAACTTTTGAGACCTTCACCTCCCTGAAGATTGTTCTCTCCAAGCTGTTCAAATATTGAATAGCTCCAGAATACAAGTAATTAACCCTTGTATTCCATCATGTGCCAAAGTTAAACTAACAAAGCATTGTAATGTAACGTGGTTCCTTGAACCAGCTAAACTTCCACGTTGTTTACATCTCTGCCATGTGTAAAAGGACCACACAAATAGAAAGTCAGGTAAAGGCTGAAGTCCCTACTCTGTTAAAGGAGGGGGCTATTGAAGATGCTGTGGATAACATGGTACGTAAAGTTATTCAGTAACACACAAAAGAATAATAAAATCTAGGCTTTATTCCTGTTTCGAGCCTCTAACAGCTGTATACAAAGTATTCTCATAACTTGTTCATCCGTGACTCAGTACTTTTTTTTGTAAATTGGAGGCAATTCCATCAAAACATGTATCTGTTGCTTCAAGATTTTCTGTGGCAGGAAGAGAAATGCAACCCTTTATCACAATAAAACTAGAATTTACTTTTGGAAATTGGAAGTTTTCTCTCAGTGTTAAGCATGAGAAAAGGAAAACACTACTTCTAAATAGCCACAGAAGCTTCATTTATCCAAAACTAACATTATAGTTTGTTTTCAGGAAAAGTCAAAAGTCTTCAGTAAGTGAAAACTTCCCATTCACTAAAGCTAGTAAATATCTTTATATTTTATATCACTGAATAAAATTTCAAAGTAAGAGACGTTATTTGAACTTGGGAATAGCATCTGCTATTAAGAGCTTTTTCCTTTCCAGATAAACATCCAACTTTGAGGCATTATGAAAGTAAGAAAACACTAGATCTGTTCAAACAAAAGAGTTGCATTTGTTCATAGATACCTCTTTGGAAAGTGTTTTAAGACCATGTGGGGAACAGCTGATTAATTTAGCAGGATATTTTTTTAGTATGGATTGTATTAAGGACTCAGGGTCTCTTAAAAAAAAATTGTCAGCGCCCACTAAGTTTAAAATAGGGTATTTCCTGCCAACTTTAGCTCAGATCACTATCAGAGTCCAATTTTCCTGCATTTTCCCCAGCCATTGTCCGCAATACAAGGCAAGACAGAGTGTGAAATGGGTTTTCCATATGAAGTCAAAAAGAGGAAGACAACAATTTAAATGAAGGAAGAGATGTTATCAGTTACTGTCAATAAACAAGGTTGAACCAGAACCTCCCAAATTCTAATCTGGATTCCACTACCAACCCTATCTTGGGGCAGGTCACTCACATCCAAATCCTCAAAAGGTGGTTAAGTATCAAACTTCGACTGGAGTTCAGGGTTCACATCCTGGTGCAGAGAAGCACTTCATAATACTATGTGGTTTGCTGGACCAGGACTTGAACTTATTTGCTTTACTCTCACTCTATGCAACTCGGACAGCAACACACACCATGAGAGCAAAAGAAACTGAGGACCAGCAAGAAGATTTTCCAAAATACCTTTTAGGAGCCTAAAATGAGGCTCCTAGAGCCTCTCTGTATGCAACTCCAGGTTTTTGGGTTTTTTTTCCCCTCCCCTCTAAGCTGAGTCCCTAAGAGTTGTCTGAAGGAATTTCAAATGTAGCTCTACTTGATCGCTACTCCAAGTGCCCTCTTCTGCCTGCCTGTACACAGCTGAAGTTGCTAGGAAGAGCAGCTGCATATGCAAATTCAGATGACTTATTTCTGTCAGTCAATTACCTTTGCACTGAAATAAGTTTCCAACTTCCGAGCATTAAGAGACTGTACGCTCAAATAGCGCCCACGTGACAAGAACTATCAGGTAAGCCTCAGAAAGATCCTACCAACTCTTATGATTTCAGCCTTCTAGGTGGAAGGGTTAGGTGACAAATACGATAAATTCTTCAGATAAGCTTCAGCCAATCTACAAGCCTGAATGCATACACTGTGGAGAAGGCCTATTCCTATGATGAAGGGCCATCCCATAAAGACAGCTGATGAGTGGATACTAACTGCGAATTAAAGACAGAAGGATTATCCTATGCTTTGTAGGCCTTTAAGTTGCTAAAAGCACTTCATAAATTCATCTGGCACCAGGAGCTACATAAGGAAAACAAAGTTGTTTTGTATGAACATCGGGTTTTTTAAAGCTTTCAAGGAAAACTCAAAATCAGAACTTTTCAATTAAAAGAAAAAAGAGAGAGCGAGCTAAAAAGAAGAAAAGAGATTTTTGTATGCAACAGCCCATACAACAACCCTCTCCAATAGCTCGCTTCAGGCCAGCTGTACTCCCTGAAAGAATTTGGTATCCTTACATGGGACATTTTTCAAATGCCATGAAACTAAGTTGCAGGCAATGGGATCGGTGGCCGGTGCAATTTCAGATCAGTAGAGGAAAGCACAAAAACAAACAAAACAACAACAAAAAAAAACACCCCACCTACCCACCTTCCCCTGCTTACTTTCTGGTGCTCAACTCCAGAGCATACAGCAGAGAACATCTGTCCTTGAATTCTACTTTCTGTACAGCCCTTGGTTGACTCCACAGCCTTGAACATCATGTGCCATCAGAGATGACATAAGCATTTCTAAAGAGAAGAGTTTGTTTAAAAAAAAAATATTACCAAATAAAAATGAGTTCTTTTAGTTTCTGCAGGACAGTTTTAATCTGACAATTATTTTGCCATACAAAATGCCACCACTAACTGCATGTAACAAAAAAAAGGCTGTATTTCACTTTGTTTAAATCAAGTTACACCAAACTGCTTTAAGCCACTGTAGAATTTAGTGGCATTTATTCTCTCTACGTCTCTTGGAAACACATCAACGCCATAATTAGGGGTGGTAAATCACTTGCTGCTCGTTCCCCAAGAGAAACGGAAGAAAATTTGCATTGTATTTAAATTGACTGCCTGTTGCACGTTGAAGGTAAGCCAGCTATTCTCACCAGTGGGAGACAATCAAAGGCTACACATACATGTTAGTAACTATGCATAGAGATTTTCATTTATGAAAAAATTCAGAGTTAGAAACAAAGATATCTCAGAGAAAAAGTATCCGCCAGGCAATACAGGTTCTTCTCATCTTGAAAGAATCAAGCCCTGTGGCCACAATGCAATTTTTAATTCTTAAATGCTGTCTCTAACATTACCCCCTCTTCCCCTTGTGTGTGTTTATATTTAAAATCTCAAGAAGATCATTCTCCATCAGAACCACAGCTCTGAAGACTGTTAAGTGAGAATTCAAGGTGACCCAGGCCACCACAGCTCTTAAACAATAGAATGCATACACGAACATAGCGCTACATAAGAAGTGGGGCTGGAAACGTCAGTTACACTTGTTTTAATATACACATATTCTACTTATGAATTATTTAATTTCCACTTGAAAGTGTTGCTTGTGGTACCCAGAGCTTTCAGACAATGTGCGATTAAACAAATTCAACTAATGAACTAGAACATCTTCACTAAAAATCCCCTCTCTCCCCCCCCCCCAAATTAAGATGCAAGTAGGTGACCCTTCACTCCTTTTACAAATTTCTCAAGTCGTCATCTAAACAGCACATAATCAGCAGTGCTCCAATTCAGGGAAAAAAAAAAAAACAGACCCCAAGAGGGAGGACATTCTAGCATTTAGGAACCTGGCCAAGAAACAAATATGAAGCTACAAACATGAGTTTGATTTCTCGCTCTCACAAGGGCTTCCAGGGTATCTTGGATTAGATTACCAAAGGGATTCCATTATCTAAGTCAGACCTGACAACAAATTTAGCATCAGATTTTCCTCAAAGAGCTGCTGCTTCATTTGGAATATTTTAAAGCCCATAAGCATCTAAGTTTTCTACCTTTCAGTTAATGAAATAAGAAAGTTTGTTTTAGAGTACAGCATCTTGGCTTTACTGGTGATGAACAACAATTCTAGAGCTTCCCTATGGTATCCCAAATTGACTCCCTGGGAGAGCCCAGGCAGCAGACTCTCCATCACCTGCTCCAGACACTGAAAGATGGTACAGCATTGCACGCCTTGGCACCCAGGGCTGGTGGCAAATATGGTAGCCCTACAACTCTGCTTCGGTTCCAGAAGTTGAAGATACAACACAAACAGAATACGAACTTGCTGTGGCATACAACGGAAGCAAGCTATATGTGTATTTAGACTGCAATCATCAGACTAGCTCTGCTGCGTCTGTTCCTCACTTCTGAATCATTTTCTTTGAGAAGGCAGGAATGGTGCAGGTGAGATGCCTAGGCATAGCAGTGACAGGGTTACACTACACAGAAAATATCACTCTTCAGGGGTGTATATAGGTATGAAAAGGAATGGAGCCACAGGACTTGCACAGCAAGTGTTTAAAAATTTTTCTAGGTCATGGACCAAGGGGAGAACAGGCCCTAGACACTGCAGCATTTTCTATCGAAGGAAAAACTATCAGTTATTTAAAAGCATCCTGACAGTTTGACACACCTGTACTTTAGGTCTTTAGTGACTAACACCACACAGTAAAATAAGCTCTCTCTTGTGTATACAGGGTCAATACTTAGATTAATTTTGCTTGACATTTTCTACTTCATATAATGACTTTTTTCATCAGAATGAAAAAAAGTAATAAGATCAATTCCCCTTGAGAGATGTTTTTCCAGTGTGAAGAATTTATCAAGGATCCTGGCCAATGTGCAAATTTAGTATAAAACAATGTAATGTAATTTTGCCTGTAGCTTTCTACTCACCCCATCCTGGATCTGCTGAAGGTAGTTTCAGGTTTTCCATCTTCTATACTATCGAGAGTATGCTATAACTCGCTGTGGTATGAAAACAAATTATCTCATCTAATGGGTTTCACTTTATCTGTCCTTCAACTCTAGAGGCCTTAACTAAAGCAAATATTAACAGAGAGCATGAATTCCTATCACTAGCTTATTCAAGCTTTAAGGCAAGTACAACCTGTATAAACATGAAGCTGAAGAATTATAATGAAAAAATATTTTCAACTTCAACTTTTATTCTCATCTTTTCTTTTAGGACTCCCTCATTTCATTGTAGCATCTCCCTGCTTCACTGCCAGATGGACTATTGGAGTATCTGCAAGAAAACCATCAGTCAGGAGATTTGCTTTAAAGGAAATGACCCTTTCTAATCTTCCTGGGCTACCCAATAACCATATAAGGAAGAACCAATTTTGCCAAGCTTTTCTGAAGACCTTAATATGGATTTGCAGTAGCAGTCAGGGATGCAAAGAAGCTAGTAAGAAAAATGCCAGTTAGAGACTGGTGTTTATTTGGTGAGTCACTAGAAGTTCAATGCAACTGGCTTACAATTTTTATTTAGTTATTATGACACAAATATCATTTGCATAAAAAGAATATTGATTTCCCCCCCCCCCCCCCCCGACTCAGGCTAAATCTGGACCTGCTTTGCAGGCTGAAGGTCGACAGAAAGCAGGGAGCAGGGATGGTACCATGTCTGAGTTCACCCCGAACAGAGTTGAAACACGGCCACAGTGAAAGGGAAGTTGGAGGCACTTTAAGACCTGCAATTTGGACACAACTTTAGCACTGTAGAAGGCTAATTTCCTCAAAAAAAGAAGCCGTACAGCCATAACCAGGTACACCAAGGGTCAGGCATGGATGCTACAGGTACAGTTCTTCCTCAGTTGTTCTTCCCCAGAAGTGAAAAATCATAGGCATGAGTCAATACAACGAACAACTCCATGTTTTGACACTTCAGCTGAAGCACTGCATACAGATCCTCACTTTAATGTTCAATTCCTGCTGTTTTTAAGCTCTGCAACTTTGACTGTGCCTTAAGTTGTCTTAAGTTGGTTTCATTTTTGCTCACAGAATGACGACGCACCCTTGTGCAAAATACCAGCATTCCACCTCAAGATGATCATCCAGATTAGTAACGGGCTTTGAGAAGAGGGCTTACAGGTATTACAGGAATAGGAGACTACTGCATAAACACAGATTGAAGATAAGTAGAATGTTTAAAGTGAAAGGAGAAAAGCAAGAAGCAACATGGTAAGCTTTCAAAATAATAAATGATCTACAGAAGAGACATAATTAGCTAGTGGTACTCAGTGCTTTAGAGTAACATGGAGATGAAGAACACTGCAACATTCGTGTCCTACTTCAATATACAGCAGAATTTTGAACACCTTCCTCTTAATCTGTTATTAGTCAAACGAAGACAGAATATCAGACTAAAGAGACCCAAGTCTATTTCTAAGTCAGATAGCCATCTCCAAGCACTTCCATGTGATTGTTTGTTTGTTTGTTTTTTAAAACAGATAGAAAAAGCATTTGGTCACTTAATGACTTAAAAATTTTTCTTACGCTTTATACATACTCATCAGCCACAAACAGTCCCACACAAGCAGTGATCAAGAACAGGATACTCCTCACTTCCACACACACATAAGCCAGTCCTCTGAGCTATCAGCAACTCGAGGAAGTACCAGGAAGCGGTTGTTTCAACAGTTTTCTGATCTTCACCAAAAAGTTTGCCGCTAAGTGAAAAAGAATGCACAAGCCTAAAAGAAGCAGTATTTTCTGTTAGGGTTGCCAAGGAAGAACAGACTTGACTGTGTCTTCCTTTTCAGGGAAGCACTGTCTACGTGACGCACAGTATTACTTTATCTAGTCCAGGAGCAAACGCCTCTAGCATTCACATTTTAATGATCCTTTTCCACAACCTATTTCATTATCTAAATGGCCTTATTGTTGTAATACTTATTATGCTAAAGTCTAATTTCACTTTTAACTTTCAGGAATTTTTCTGCCTGCCATGAGCACTCATTACTAGGCAGCACTATTTAAAACTTGGCTCCAAGAATACAAAGTGTTCCTGAAGTATGCCATAAGCTGTTTCAAGGTAATGCCAGATTGAAATCACAAAGCTATGTCTGTGCTTTTCCAACTACTCTATCATATCTTCTCTGCTAAGAGGAACCCAAAATTTACATTTTGCTTTACTGCATTTCATATGATGCTTACCTGTATAGAGTTGAGCTTGAGGCATGCGTCTATGCTAGTTTTATCTCTGAGTTCTCAGATAACTAGATTATGTTTTACGCCTTTGTTCATTTGGATGTTACTTTTATGAACGGCTGGCCATTAGATTAACTCACAGAACAGAGCTCTATCTACCCGAGAAAGGAAATATGTGTTGCAATGAAGATGAATTAAATGAAGTCTAGTGGTTTAAAGCACAATATCCACAGTTGCGCAGAGAATATCTAGAAAGATCAGGTCTTTTTGAAGAAGGGGCAATTTGCACTGGATCAGACTGTGCTGGTCAGCAGGCAGACAGAACAAAAAAGCCCTTTCACCTTACAGCCTTGTAGGAAGCAAAAACAGCTCGTGCTCCCTTTACGGGAATGATATGGGAATCTTTTTTAAAAAGCCAAAAAAAGAAAAAATCCCACTACCCCCCCCCACCCCCCACTATGAAGTGGTTCTAAAGCACAGGACATGAGAAGCAACCAGCATTAGTTATGTAATTATTCCTAAATAATTCCTATTTAACTCAAATAGTTAAGCTAATGACTATGTTTCAAAAAAATGTTTTAATGTGAGCAAAGCTTTATTAGGGTACATTTTGGTAGCATCACTAAAATTTGGCAGTGCTGAAGGGCAGAAAAAAAATATAAACTAAGAAATTCCTTGAGAGCAAGCTGTGATTGATGATCAGGAGGTATGATGCTAATCATAGTGTTTTAAACAACTCAGGCAATCCCCAAAAGGGATTCAGAGAACATGGATTTTTGTGAATATAATTTTTAAAATCCACAAGGCCTCCCCAACCTCTACAACATTTCACAGAACAAATAAACCTAAAAATATAAAAGTTGGGACAAATATTTACTTTAAAAAAAAAAGAGAGAGAGAGAGAGAGAGAGATGAGTTCAGCTATTCAAAACATTATTAAATGTTAAACTTTGGATGACTGATTTCCTCAAATCAAAACTTTTGGAATTCTTGTTAAAGCTATATCTCAGTAAAATGATAATACTCTGTATCTCCACATCATTATATTACTATAGGAAAATAAGCTGCATAACAAAGTTTTACAGTTAACTTCATAAAATTTTAATAAAATAGTTATCTTTGAAAACTAATGAGGAACTCCTTTTATGGTCTTCATTTGAAAGGCTAGATTCCTACATTTTTGGTTCTCACAGGGAAAAAGAAAGTGGCAATAGTGGAAGTGGAAAGTAAAACTAAGTCTTGTAGCGATACATTTTCTCCTAGCTGGGACGCTGCCTGGTGAATCTTTCAGCAATATAGGAACATTGGCAAAAATCCTTCCCATCCCTTGAGAGAATCATCTGGATTATATCCTCACTAGCAGTGGGATTAAATCACTTGTGGAAAAACTCTAATGAAAAAGGATCCATTTCTTTACATCTACAGATGAACAAAATCTGCAGTCTCACAAAAAGCTACTTAAGCTGAATACACGAAAAAAAGGGTCTTAGCTTTAAGCAGTATTTCCCCTAGCACAAGCATTTTGAAGAAAGATGCTAAAACAAGTAATGAAGTAAATGAGTCAGCACACTCTAGATTAACGGATCAACCTTGATCCATTATCAATATCAAGAGAAAGACTTCCCTCCTCTGCAACTCCAGTTGAAAAGCAATGATTTCAGCTACAGTTTAAGCATGCCTCTGAATAGACTTTGGGTTGTCTATAACCATAGAAGATAGAAGTTTATTGTTCCTGCTCTGGTCTTAATGTTGACTTTCACAGGGCCTGTGGGAGATCCTTTGACAGCAAATAGATTAGAAAGCAGCTCTGATCACAGTCCCTCTGAGGCTGCCAAACATCGTATGTGGGATGAGGCAATGCCCCCTTCCACTTCGCTGTATGTTTTCTGCCACCTTTAGCTTTCAAGCTACCACCAAAAGTTTTATAGTTTGATAAGTAAAGAGCACAGGATTACAGTGTCAATCAGCATAAGAATGAAGGAAGGTGGGGTGCAAATCAGAAAAAACAAAAAACAAAACCCCAACGTTTAGGGTATAATGTGAGAGCGTATATACTAAACGGCCATATGAAACAGTACAAGATATTCCATGTACATAAAACGATCTAGTTACAGCGATGGTTGGGTACATAACAGTAATTAGGATTCAAGTTTTCAGAGTACTCGAACTCAGTTTTACAGTAGACTTTCCAAAGGGGTTCAGGTGCTCCTTCTTTGCACACTGACTTTTCACAGCACTGCCTCTGTGGTAGGTATTTCGTGGCACAGCCTCACAGTGACAAAGCAGCACTCCTACTCACATGGAGACTGTCCACTCAACCTTCTCTCCAGATATGACACACATCACTTGCAACAGAGCCACCAGGAGCACTTTGAAGTCAGCTCTGCTTGCTCACTCCACAGAGACCAACGGATTGAGATGTTTGTAAACTACATTTGGCACAGTTCTCTGAGTACATGTGAGCCGCCTTCCCTGCTGATCCAAATTATATCCTGACATTTGATTAATTCATAACATAACCATCTGTTTCATTAATCTCTCCTCCTGTCATTATTTTACAGTTATCACATATCTGCATGTCAGACAATTCAGTACTTTCTTATGAGATACTTTTGGACTTCTCTCCAAAATTATTTCCTCTCATTTGAGTACATGATATTTGCTAGCCTTCAGTGCTAAATACCTCACTGATCCATTCAACAATGTCACGAGTTAACAGAGGATGTTCAAATGGAAAGGTAATTATTTTGATTCATCATTCACCCCTCATTTGAGATGGCACTTTGCTCATTGAGGGATTTTGAGTCAGTTCAGAACACCTGAAGTTTTTCACATGCAAAAATGTTACAAGAAGAACAGAGGGGCCCTCTATTATTTAGCACTGTTTTAGTTTATCTTTAAAAAAAATTTAGGATAGAATTTATGGTAACTCATGAGAAAGTTACAGTGGTAAGAATTAACACTATTAAGACAAAAAAACTCCTGAAGGTTCTATACTGAAAATGAGGTTGCTGGACCACATTTTAGAGGTATTCTAAGTCTATGTCTGATCTATTAAATCCTTTACTTTGTTCTCAGATGTTACCTAGCAGTAATTAATCATCAAAAGAACCGTACTTTAATACCTGTATAGGTAGGCTCTTGGACAAAAGTGGAAATGAAGAAGACAAATCTCCATGTCAGCAAAGATTTAGCTGGAGAACAACTTGTTGTGTTACATGTAACCACAAGCCTTTATCACCACAATTTTTGTCCACTAAACTTGTGAAATGCATAAGAAAGGAATTCTGCATTGCCCATAGATGTCAAACTTGCCTGCTTGACACAATAAACTGCAAAAATAAAAATAAGAACTTAGAGTGCTATAGGATCACCTCAACTTCTCCAGGAGAAACCTTAATACTGGCTGCCTATCATATACAATTCACCAAAACTGACAAAGCTTAAGGACTTTTTACGGAGAAAGAATTACTTACCACATGTTTTGGAATCAAGCAAAATGGAGTACGACGTGGGCGGGTGCTTTATTGGAACAGTAACGCTACTGTTTCCCAACAGAACAGGGCTTAGTTTTTGTACCTGCTACAGTGCACAAAGCTGGATTTATAAATGACAAGTCACTACTCTTAAATTATAAAATTAATGCATTCCTAATGATTTTCAAAAGTCAGAAGAACGCTTATGTTTTGGAGTACAAGGCCTCCCTGCTCTGAGCAAAGACAGAGGAATTCTTCTTTGGAGACCTAGTCTCCACTCTGTCTGCCAATGCTCATACAGTAAGCCTCAGTTTTCATATAAACTGATGACATTCCCACCCCCCCCCCATTACAGTGTTCTACCCTATATTTGCTACAAGTTTAGAAGTATGTGTAAAATAGATAAGAATACTTATCTCAGAGAGAAAGCCTTTTAATCACAGAAATTTAAGACACTAAAAAAAGCATTATGTACTCAACTCAAAGTCAGAGGCTGCTGGCTCTTTGCTCATCTCTGCATCTCTCAGTACCTTCCCCACTATCAGTGTAATATACTGGACGGTAATGAATTAGACTACTTTCAAGTAAGGGAACAGGAGATAGGATTTGGGATTTTATACATACTTGTTTAAATATACCTGATGCTCCTTCTCAAACAAATAGAGTGTGAGACCAGCTAATCAAAGGCAGTGTCATAAGACAAATACACTATACGTTAGAATAAAAAGAAAGTGGGGCAGGGGGAAGAATCAGGAAATAACAAAGCTAAGTTTGAGTGTTTAACCATGCTACCCCAACACACCCTTAATATAATTTTAATCTGGAACAACAATGAATAAGAATACTCTCTCTTTTTTTTAAGCTATTTGTTTGGCAGCACTCTTCAGTCTTCCACCCTTCTTAATCATGAAGACTTTTGACAACAGATACTTGGCTGAAAAGCTGGAAATCAAACTAAGCGCTGCTTTAAGAGTTAACAGACAGTATTTTCATCTTTCAACATAAGAGGATTCCAGCTTTATAGTGCAATAGTGGACCTGCCTCAGAGATCATGTCTCACCCCTTCTTCTGGTCACTGTACTGCATAGGAGCATTCCTTCCTGAAGCCATATTGTCTACCGATGATTAAAGGTCGCAGTCTAGTTGATGGTTAGGTTAGAGGGATCCACGTTCATCATCTCCAATTCCCAGGTCAGATTTCTCATTTTACCAAATAAAGTTGTATTTTCTATTGGTCAACTCAATATGAAATCGGAAACAGAACAGTAGATGCCAAACAAAGATTTTACTAGTCAAATTATCTCCTGTGTAATAATTTGGCCTCTGTTGTTTCAAGATTTTTATCCTGTTGCACAGAAGCAAGTAAGTCGATTTTGTAACGGTGACCTCTGATTCACAGACTAGAAGCTGCCTCTTGTCCTATTAGGAAGCCAGCTCTCCAGTGTTTGCATGGAGTTTTAGAAAGCTCTAAAAGCCTCACCATTCTTGTCATTGAAGCAATCAAATTTGGGCAAAGATGACTGGCAATCCTGTTCCATCATGGAGATTTTGCTGTTAAACAGTGGAATTTTGGAAGCTTTGAACATCAAAGATCTGATGAGCTCGGGGGTGAGCAGCAGTGACACCTTTCTCTTTGGTTTCGCCTTCAGGTAACTTGCCAATAAATCTTTCTAAGCATCTTACAGGACTAGCCATGTTTACCAGTGACAGCAAGAGGTCTCCTATGCATCAGTGTCCACAGTCATCTTGAGATTAGACAGCTCTGTAATAAATACAAAGTTCACTACTACAGCCTACTGATATTTTACAAAAAAAATGGTTGAGGCAGCCATCACAGCAACATACGCCTCAATGAAGCTCTTAAATGTTAAACAAGTGCATTACTACAACTGTTATTTCCTGGAAAACTTCACTTATGTGTAGCAAGATACACTACAACTAGCTACTCTCTTCCCTGTAATATTTAGGGTGTTCAGCAATTACTGTTCACAGCATCTGTTTGCCTAAGCAGATCTCTCTGATCAGTCTGCATCTCCAATTACAAGTGGCACATAGGGGTTCCTACATGAAAGCAACAACTCTCCTGAATCTGACAGCAAGTAAAATGCATTATTTCAGGAAGGTATATACCTGCACTGTATACACCTGGCAGGTATATACAGTGCAGAGCAATATAATCTATCCTTTATTTATTCTTTGCTATAATCTGGGGATGGACATGCTCCAATTCTTTCTAGATATCACAAGGACTTAATTCGTTCTTCAAAAATAAAACACAAGTCAATTCATAATTACCGAGCCACCACCAGCCCTTTTATAACAAGTTTGAATTTACTTCTGACATCCTTAGTTCACTTTTTTCCTGATATATAACACACACTTCTGACTTTCACACACACACATATATATTACACTGCCAGTTATGAAGACATGCTAAGATTGTGAAACACATCAAAGCAAGGAGATTCAAAGTTTAAGACATTCTCATTTCCTCCTTTTCTGCCTTAGCTGCAGTTTATGCTGCACTAAATTCAGGCACCAGTCCGAGATTCTGGTAATCCATCAAAAGAATAAGATATAGACTTTTAAGATCTTTTTCAGAACTGCTGCTTGTGGGTGGACCTCAAAGGCATTGCTGAGAGCATGCCATGTATTTGCTAAACCTCAAGTTTTTATGACAATCTTTTAGGAATCAAATGGTATCTTGCTTTTTCTTCTCTCTAGTAATAACTCATGCTCTTAGAAATTACAATTGCAGTCTTTCATTCAGATGAAACTTCAAGTGGCAATATCTGCCTTGAATATCTGCCTTATTTGCAGCATACATTTCTTGTGAAACTTCAGGTATGAGTACATGCTAAGAGTAACCTTCAGAACTGGTAACCCAAAGCTTATATGTTGCTAAAGCAACTCTTTAGGTCATACACTGTCAACATCTGGACAGTCCAAGCAATATTTGTGGTTAAAGTTATCCACCACTGTTAATATTCAAATTAATTTTTAAACATGTTTTGTTAATGGCAAAGAAAAAAAATTTCTAGTAATGCTCTTTTTTTTTTTTAGTTACATAACATTTAAGCTAATGTTAAATTGCTTTAAAATATTGATTTTTTCCTAACTAATCAGCTTCTCTTAGCATCAGAAAAAGATGAGAGGTTCAAGAGACCTGGACATCTACAGAAGATTTTATCTATGTGCTCCTTCTTGATCGGTTTGCTGAAATATTTTGTTCATTGTCTCCACTTCTGCATCTCCAAATCTCTCCCCCTCACAGGCTGCTATCCCTTTCTTCCACAGGCTACTCAATAACAGCTTCTGATACTACAACATCAGTTGTGTCTCTTTTCTTTCTAATAGAGCGGTTCTATTCCACAGCACGCAAATGTATCAAGGGAAATGCTTTTGCTGAGTGCGTCAACAGCAGCATCCAATTAAGAACTACACCAAGAAAGCTAGCACACCATCTATAAAGTTTAACAGAGTTGACCAGCACTGAAGTTTTGACTCTTCTGGTTTTGATCTCATTATTGTTACAGCCAAGGTTTTCTTCCAACTCACATCCTACAACGACACGAGGAGTTTGCCAGTGGCAATGACCAAGGTGGTAGCAGAAGCTCAGTTAGTGCCTGTGTCGCATCGCAACACAACTCTCCTCTGACTTCCAGACAGTTGCAGAGATAGCTCAGTTTTTCACCACAGCTCATAACCCTGGCGAACGAAGCAGTGATACCAGGAGGCATCATGCATTTGCTGCTTTGAGATTTTCAGATGAAAGAGACATTACAACTGCGAAACAGGGTAAACAGATTCTTATTTCACTAACTGTAACGTATACTCTAAATGACCACTAACTATATGGGATGCTTCCTTCTACCACCAGCAACTTCTCTCCTCAAGTTGCTCCACAAAAAGGCCACATGCTCCACATTTAACTCATTTGTGAGTCAGGCAGTCTCCAAAACATCCAATTTATTATTTCTCCTCTGCTGCCACCCTCCTCACGGACCACCACACACAGGTAGCTCATATAGACTGGGTCATTTCCAAAGCCTCATGACAATTGTGTGTTAACATCTCTCTAAACATTAAGTGTGCCCACATCTTTCTCAACATTACTCTACTAACAGAGTGGAGAAAGAATCAGACTTAAAAGTGTAACAATAAGGGGAGACTTTGTCTTCATGCAATAGTCTCAGACTATTAGAAGGCTCATCAGCTGCTCCTGCTTTCACTCATTACTGAACCAAACAAACACCAGTTAAAGCTATCCCATTTGCTTAATAAGTGAATGGAATAATAAAGAGAATTTGAAAAACATTTCACTTCTGATAAAAATCTAATTAATTATGCTCATTATGAACTAATCATTGTACACTGCAGGGACAAAAAAGTTTACAGAATAGTTTCCCACAGAAGGCACTGGCAGAGAGCCTGATGTTTCAGTGCTAAGAGCATTCTTAAATTGCTTTAAAAAACATATATATGCAGCTGCTTAACAGACTTCACATTAGCAACCATATCAGTAAAACAATTTTATATTGCATGTGGCATAGCTTAACACTCATTTTATATTTAAAAATGAGTGGCTTAAAATAGAGTCCAACAGTGGCCAGACTTTCACTGACCTAATCACTTGTTGTCACATTTAAGGATGACAAGCCTCTTTCTTGCAATCACATCGCATTTTTCAGGTGGAACTCAGCTCTATTCAGAATAAGGAACTGGGTGCATGGAAGCAACCGGAGGTTTTTTTGTTTTAATGACTCCACAAATTATGTTTCTGAAATCAAAATGGAAGAATTGTTCAGGGGCCACTAGCAGTGCTCCCATTCACATGGGCTGTTTCTAACGATGCATTTTTGTCTGATAAAACTTTCAAGCACCAAGGCAGAGTGCGAGTACAATTAATATTTCACTTCACCCACAATTATGCTACTTTCTCTGTCCACAGTGGGAATCTAATTAATTATGTTCTTCTGTTCCCCAAGGAATCAGACTGTCGTAAGCATTTCCAGGACTCCGTACACAACACCAAGCTACTCACACGTGCTATGGTCAACACCAAGTTCTCTTCCAGGTTTACTTTTGGTCTCTACTAATCTGTTTAATCTGAGGGTTCTTTCTGCTGTCCTTCAGGATAGTCAAAACCACCAGACAAGATTCTCTTCAAAAACGTTAATCCAACGGATACTAAAACAACCTAAGTGACCAGGAGCCAGTCAGCTGACCAATAGCATATCAAAGTCCTCCTCCTGTGCCTTTTGTCCATGGCAGCAGGCACCTCATTGCCACCCGCTCTACATTGCTCAGGCTTGCATTGGGCTCAGGAGGCAGACTGCGAGAGGTCAGAGTCCACTCCCCAGATATAGGGGCCCTTGCTCTCCAGTACAAAAATCCTAGTTCTCTGCTATTCAGGGACTGACTGTATTGGTCTCCAAAGGAAGAAGAAAAAAAAAAGCGGGGGGGGCAGCAAGGGAGAAGAGATTTTTTTTGCTTGCTTTCCAAGAGTAACATTGTACCTCACCCATTCTTAGGGCATTTCCCAACATGTCCTAAAGCAATTTGATCATATTATGCATTAATTGTTTTCCTAATTTTCTTTTAAAAGTCAACAGCCTGTTTTAATTATGCAATGCAAACAAAGACAAGGGAATTTCAGAAGAAGAACAGCTAGGTTTTTGACTTTTTTTTTTTTAAATATATAAAAGAGGACCAGATGGATTTCTCATGAATTCCATTACATATATTTAGAAACAAACACAAAAATCTAATAGAGTTTGTCACTCTAAAAGACAGAGGAGCATAAGGAAAATGCTATTGTACAGCCCACTGGAACACATGAAGTTTCTTTGAAAAGTTAGAACAAATGTTTAAACTCCAGCTTTTCCGAATATTAAAGACATGTTAAGTTTTCCTATTGTTATTCCTCCCTAAACACCAGCATATCTATTTGTATAGCTACACAAAAACAACTTATTAGAAAACCAAGTGAAATAAAAAGCAGCAAGAATCCAGCTAACATCAGATTTTTACATGCTTTTCCAGCATTCTTTAAATCTATTTAGAACATCATTAAGTTCTTTGGTCTATTCATGGAGCAAGGTACAGCATGAATGAAGCAAACATAAATGACTACTTGCACGAATCAAGTATTAAAGGATAGCTCACAGTCCCCAGTTTATGAGCTCTTCTTCTACTGTACATCTAAGCTAATAACAGCAGCAACTATTTCCAGCAGTCACCCTGCCATACAGGGCACTTAGCATCGAACAGGTAGAAGAGAAACATTCTCCATCGTTTTAAAGAGGCCATAAATCACACTAAATCCCAACTAAAAAATAGTGACAATAAACAGTAAACATCACGGATTCAATGTATACTGAAGAATGCAAACTTTTATTTGGGAAGGGATAAAGGCAGCCAAAGCTATAATCTAGCAGCATTTTCTTTTTGGAGATGCAGAAGGAATATGTTCTCGACTGACAAAGATATGCTTCAGCTTGTGTCATCATCACAGAGCATCTATACAGCGTGCTCATAAAAAAATCAGAAACCATGCCTGGGTTTTGCTATGAAGAAACCTCTAAGAAAAGCAAAATCACCATGTAACTTTTTATTGATATGTGTATTAACTGCTGAGCCAAACTGCCCCTTCTTCCACAAGAGTAAGTTGCAGGATTGTTTGTGGTGCCTCACTGAGTCAAAATCCACTAGAACAAAAATTTTGCTGGGGGCGGAGGGGACACGAAAAGTTTATGGCAGCTAATACTAAATCCATACACAGACAGGACCAGCAGCCAAGAAACAACTTTGACAAACACTCTTTAATAAATACTAGAACACCAAAAATTGCAAGGCTTATGGATTAGCATAGCTGTGCCTTCTCCGAGGCCTTGAAAGGAGATGATTTTGTGGCACTTTTTATTTTTTCCATTTGAAGAAGTCCTTGAGCGAGTCAGATTTGCAGTTGCCTCAAGTCTGTTACCAGAGATATTTTCTACAACAGGTGGAAGTATCTGAAACCAGTTTAAAAATTGAAGGAGACACTGTTTCAGTGGCACAAGCTGAGGACTAAAGCTCATAAGCTGTCTCCAAGGCAGCAGTAAGAGAAGCATCCAACTGAAAAAGAATGCATCTTTGCAACTTTGATTCTTATTTCAAAGAAATTGAAACCATACTTGGATGGGATCAAACACCATTTCACTGGCAGGAGTTTCCTGTAAAGAAAATCTGAACCTCCTAGCACTTCCATCATAAGACTACTTTGCTCGCAATCACACAATCTGAGATAATAAAATTGAAATAAGGACTAAAGTGTATATCCAAGAAGAAAATCCATATCAAACATGCCTGAACACATCATAAAGAGTTTGAAATACCATATAAATGATTACATACAAAGAGAAAAAAGGTACTACAGTCCATTTGAAATTGAGACACACACAAGCTTACATTAATAAAAGCTGGCATTAAGAATGGTTTTTGATGTGAGGCCCTGGACTAAGTGACTCAGGAGCCCTGCTTTTAATTCTTTTTCTGCTAGAAAGGGCTTTGAGACTTTCGATTTTCCCCAAAGCTCTCTCTACAGAGACTGAGCATTACAAGAGGCTCCCTCTTCAAAAAGGTCCAGTCCCTAAACTAAAGTCCCAAGAATATGGTAGAATATACATATTTTAAAGGCATTTTGTGAGCAGGGAAGAACACACAAATCACTCACCCATACAGGTTTAAGCAGTGGCTTCAGCACTTGGCTGTCTGACCATCCAGAACTCATATGAAGAACATGGCCAGTTCCAGGCAATCAGAAATAATGAACTCATCCCCAAAAGACAGTGGAGGCAGGGGTGGGGAGTTTAAATAAGTAAACATAATAACACCCCCCCCCAACACATATACGGAATTCTTATTTATCTTACATTTTTAAGACTTGAGTTCCATGTTTCCATGGGACTTTTTTCCCCCTCTGCTTTTCTTTTATTCTTTGTAGAATGACAAGAGACTTGGTATAACCGGGGCCTATTGATCTACTGTAATTGTGAACTCAGCTGCAGTCAGCAAGATAGAATTACTTAAACATACGCTTAAACCTGTAACAGTAAATTTTGATAGAAGGGTGACAGAAGGAGACAAAGTCACATTAGTTCAAATCAAGAACATGTATGCTTTCAAAGGACAGCTGTCACTATTTTCCTAGTTTGCTATGAACTGCTCACTACAGTGCTTGACCCAAGAGCCAGAGACCAGTCCTCAGCCTGCTCTACCGGCCGTACAGGTAAAACCTCCAGGCACAGGTGCCACAGCAGGCTCCTAGCAGCTGTGTACAGCACCAGGGGCCCCACTAGGTGAGAAGGGCTGCGCTATCTGCAAGGTGCTGTAATGGGGGAAGAAGGAAGCAGGACCACCTCCATCTCAGGCACGTGAGGGACTCAGCAGGCCTTTAAGGACTGGATTTAGAAGGCATCTAGTAAATGTGAAGAATATGGGACAGATGGCAGTGATTCACCAATCACATGTCAATATGAACCCAAATAGGGAATGAAGCAATGGTAAGATATGTTACCTAAGGCTATTACCTAAAAAGGTTCTTCTATACACTTGCAAAAGAGCATTTTGGGGTCCCAAGTGAACGGACAAGGTCTCTAGAAGACAGAAGTTGCCCAAGGAGCCTGTCACCAAGAAAAGTTTTTGCTGAGTTACTACTTCTTGAAGTGATACTACAAGTGATCTACAGATTTTTATGAAACCTTTCTCTGCGGTCATGCAAAAAAAAAAAAAAAAGTGAGCAAACCTCCTCAAAGCAAATTTAATGGATGAAGAATGCCAGGCTAGTAATAAAAATACATCTTTAAACAAAAGTTTTTATTCCGATCTGTAAAATTCAAATATTTAATGGTTTTTTTAGTTAGTGAGGGCTGCAGTTTCTTATTCTTCAAATCTTTTCCAGTACTGGTTTGTTTATTACTGTTGTCCATTTCTTGCTAGCAAGAATAGATGAAGATAAAAATTAACGAGCTTAAGTCCCAGATTTCATTGAACTTAACAGCACTGGACAATTAGCTTACATCTCTCCCCCCAGCCTAAAGACCTAATCAAACCAATGCAAATTAGAATTTGCACTAAAAATATCCCTGAGACATGGAACAGCAAACAGCATTGTTTCTGTATGATTTGAAAAATGAAATGGAAGAAAGAAAAACAACTAAAAATTTCCACAATTACAATATCAGTGGAGGCACACAAGAAAAGAAGGAATGGATGTCTGGGGATTAAGGGCATTTCTTCTTCATCAGGGACCAGGTGCTGTTCCCCACTGCAGGTGCTGTTTGCTACAGCAGAACAAATGAAGTTCAGTATAACTAGTACTTCACTATTAACCTTATTCAGAAGCTAGCTTATGTTCAGATTACTCAATTGTTTACGAATTTACTACTCAGTTGTAAGCATGTCTCTTTTCAGAACACATTTTAGGTAAGTCATACTGTACATTTTCCATCTGAAAATCTCAACTGTATTAGTTAAGACACAGAAGATCTCATAACAACGGGTTTTAGGAGAACAGTTACAGAAGGATAGAAGCATAAAACCAAAAGGCAAGATAAAAAGCTTCTAAATAAGTACAAATACCTGACTGCGCAACATTACTTGAACATGATTACTCACAATCAAGAACTGTACATGGAAAATTTTTGAGGAAAACGGTGTTAATGCAGAAAGTAGCACTGGAGACTTAGAAGTTGGCTCTTGCACTTCTGTATTATTTTTCATTTAGAAAGTCCCAAAGCATTCCCCCAAATTATTGAATTTTCTCAATACTTCCTCAAGTCTCAGATACATAGCCATTGCTTCTGATCCAAAAAACAATCATATTGGTGGTGGAACATGGCAACTTTTTAATCAGTATGGAGCAACCCTATACAGCCAGTTAGGGCACGAAAAGGCAACATAATAATGCAAATCACAGAATTTAGCTGGGAGAATGAAAGTAGGAATTTTGCCTCTTAAGCAACCAAAATTCTCTTAGACTAACAGAGTGGATAGCAAGTCTGCCAAAATGACCCTGGAGTCCTGGCAGACAGGAGGCTAAACATCTGTTAGCAGCCTGCCTGGCAACAATGAAGGGCTGTACCAACCAGCGTCACCAATATTCCAGGGAAGCGATTATTCCCCTTTAAGCAGGGAATTGTAGATTGCATTTAGTTTTGGGACCTCCAATACAAAAAAAAAAAAAAAAAAACACAAACAAAAAAACCCACTGAAATCTGTTCAGCAGCAGGCCATGTGCCCATGCGAGGCCAGAGGAGCTGGGCTTGTTCGTCTTGTTCAGCTCAGGAGTTCTAGTGAGCCTCCTGGGACCTACAGGGAGATCACTAGGAAGACCACACAAGCTTTTAATAAGGGTGCACTACAGGGGAATGAGAGATAACAGGCATAAACTGGAACAGGGGAGATTCCAACCAGATATGAGTACAAACAATTTTTTCTACTCCCTTTTTTCTTTTAATATTCTGAAGATAGCGAGGCGTTGGACCAGCCTGCCCGGAGGGGTTGCGGACTACCTATCCTTGGACATTTTCACAACTTGACTAAGCAAAGCCCCTAGCAACTGGCTCTGAATTTAGTGTTCAGTCTGCTTTGAGCAAGGACTTGAACTGGACAGCCTCCTGAAGTCCCTTCCAACCCAACTAATCTTTTTTAAAATCAGTGCTACCACATTGCCAGAATCATGGCAATAGCTCTCTGATACATAGAGCACTTCCAGCAGTGCAGCTCCTGTGATCTGCTCCTGTGCACTATTGTGCACCAGGAGGTTTCCTGTTCAAGATCTAGCCTCACCTGGCCCTGCCTAGCTTTGAGATCAGACAAGATCTCTACATAAGGTAGTAAAATTATCATTTGGTATGTTTCTAACAAATGGCACCTATCATGCCAGTCAAGTCAATCAGTCTTAACAAAATCCACACCAGCATATTTGAAAGATTACATGTATGATTCATCCATTTAATACAATTACTGTGATGTTTTTATTGGAAAACGCTTGCATTCCTCAGATTCTCAATGCTAGTCTTTGCAAACAGACCTATTAGTGTGCAATAGCATTTCTTCTGTTGTTTCCCATCACCAACATGGCTACAATCACCTCAGTGAGATTTCAAGACATTGATCAAGAGTCAAACCAAGACCATGTAACAAGCTGTTTAGTAAAAAAAGCAACAGCCACTGTGTTTTTCAAACATTTTATAGAAGTAAAAAATGTCAACCTCGTGTAGAAATGCTTTCTCTAAAGACTACCACCTGAACTGAAGAGAAAGCTACTTAGTGTATCTATACTGCGTATTGATTTATATCCTCCAAACAGACACATGTGCTTAAAGCATTCTAGTCACCCATCATTTACTGCCACTTGGTTATACCTCTTGATATAACTGTATCTAGGCCAGTGTTGCTGCAGAAACAGTTAGTATCTTTTTCTCCTCCTGCCAAGGGGGAAAAAGGAGGGGAGGGGGGCAGAGGGAGACATCACAAATATTAAAAGGCGGTTGAGAAATTTGTAGAGTGACATTAGTACATTCCAGGTAACAGATTAAAATGATTTCATAGTTTAGGAATCTCTCAGTGTTTAAAGGATTACAATAGGTAAGTATTACTTTAAGGAAGCACCACATGGGATCACTTATTATGAAGTCAGAACTCCAAATTAAACACATGGAAAAAGAGAAACGCTTTGGTAATTTACTCTACGCCTACCTCTAAAACTCCCCGTTTCATCTTTTGTGCTGCCTGCATAGTTCTGTGTCAAACTGTCTTCTAATGTACTCATAAGCCCTGTCTGTATCTTGTTACTGCACAGGCGTGTGCCAGGCAGCAGGCCAGCTGGAGGCATCCAGTTCGACGGCTAACTGATACCAGCTGATTCTCTGCCTCCTATAGTTAGTATGATCCACTGTTGCAAAAGAATCACACTTCACTGGCATATGCTAATCAAAAGCACTCCTGCCTTACACCAGAATCAAGCTGTGATAGTTCTGGTCTTAAAGTTAGTGTGATTTTTATCCTGAATAAAGACTATTTTAATAGTCAGACTAATTCCTTTCAACAGGAAAAATTTTCATATGAGATTCCAAAGGAAGGATTTACTTGACCAGGTTTAATAAGAAGAAGAGCAAAAAATAAAGCTACTCGTGGGGCTGGTATACTTGCATAAATTGAAAAGGAATTGAATATAGGAGTGAAAAAAAACGTAGCACAATTTTTGCCTAACCAGTTGCCAGCATGTGGCATTTTAAGAGCAGCATGAAGAAACAGAGAGAAGCTCTTTGAAAAGCAGTTACCCCCTCACACACCTGTAGACCTTTCTTTTTGATTTTGACCTCTTCTCCATTACCAGCATCTCCACAGATATATGATAGACTGAGACAAGCAAGAATGGCAACAGCATACGTTAACTACTTTTCTTTATAGAATTTAGGCACACTATCACCAGCTTTCTCCCCCCACCCCACACATCACTGGATGCAAAACACATTACAGAGCTGTATGTACTTGTGACCACAGAGCACTTCCACTCAGTAGCTCAAGGACCAAATTCATCTCTGGGGTTACTAAGGCTCAGCACAAGGCATTTATCTATGTTAGGGAGATTAATCAACTATCCACATGCCAAAGCATTTGTGTGATTTAAAGCCACATGCTCAGAGAGCTGCAGAGCTCTAGAATAAAGTTATCATTCCTCAGGCAAATCTAAAGAGCCCTATCTCTCAGCTAGGTCTCAGGTTCAGGATTATGGGAGTCAGACTCTCAGCCTTGTCTTTTCAGAAAGCGTCAACCTCTCTCTCCGCTTCTTGTGCGTATGTCTGGATCCGGAGATAGCTAGTAGAACCTGGAACCTTTCTTCTCCTCCACCCTTCCCCAGGGGGCTGGTCAGGTACACAAAGGTATCCTGATCCAAATGGTTTGCACCTCTCCATAAAGAGCCTAACTGAAAACTGAATTGATAATGCTTCCCCAGGGAGTTCAGAAGTACTGTCTGTCAGCGAGGAAAATCTCTAGAGATTGAAGCCATTGAGGCCCAACCAGCATGTGAGTGAATTTCTTTGGCGCGCACGAAAGAGCAATAGTTTTCTGGAAACTTTACTGAAATGCTTCTAAACCTAGGAGAGAATTAGCTTCACTAATAAATCAGCTTCAGAGGCTCAGGCACTCCTGAAAAAAAAGGCACCAAACCCTCTAAACCCTAACTCACCCAACAGAGGAGCATAAGTACACAGACGCATCAAAATAAACAGGGACAAACACCTCATTCATAAGCAACAGATAGCAAGAAGCACTCAGACAGCTACAGGGATACAGAGCAGTTCAGATCCTTTTGTACCACTGTAAGCAGAGAACTGGTTTAACAGGATTCATCTACAGATCTTCCTCTTAACCTGTCAAGCACTACCATTCTTCTAATATCACAAGCCATCTCCTCTTTTTCTCCCCTCCTACCTTTGAAGTATTTCCTCTGATCTTCAGGCCCCTTCCTCCTCTTTCCATGCCTTCATAAGAAATTCTCATGCTCAATCCACACTTCCCATTAGCAGCCAGTCACCCAGCTCCTTTATACAATGCAGGAAACCAGAGACTACTGCACTAGAAAGGTCAGCTTCTCTTTTAGCTTTGCAGATGTAGAAGAGAATTAAGCTGACTGTAAATCAAAAATTGTTCTACTCTGGGGGAAAAAAAGTCCCACACAGAACAGACCTGGGCATTCACTCTCTCTCAAATAAAGGAGTAAAACCTTCACATGGCTTGCAAGCAGGTCACAGGTGCTCCCACTCAGTTTGGATGCATCACCTGTGTAGTCCAGGTGGTCAGAATCAAAGCCTAAATCATCACTCAGCAGCATTTTTGCTGATTAAAAATTATAACCGCATCAGATCAACAATGCTTTATAGCTGTTATGTTTCTGTGCAGGTCTCAAAACAAAACACGTATTTTCTTTCTACTGTTTCATTGGCAAGAGTATTACCAAAGCTGTTTCTTTTAATAGCGAAGCGAGGGGCCTTCCCCCTCAGAGCTCTAAAGCCTCCATCCTTTCCCGAAAATCATTTTGATGCGTGACCTAAAGAAATTAAAAGACAGCTACAGTTTCCCTTAGGAGAATTAGGTTTTCATCTCCTTTTCATCTTCAAATCCTCTTTTCTATTATCCCTCCACTGTTTGGTCATAAGGTTTATCCTAAGGAAATGGCAAAGCTAACCAGCCCTCTTCTTCCTGCACTCTAATTCCTATCCAGCTTGCTCAATCTGAGCCACTTTGCTTGAACTTTTCTACGCCTTCTGATGTGAACAACTATGGTAAAGTAAGAATTTGACGTTTTCCCCCCTAAACTGTTTTGCTGGAGTTGGTGTTTTTAACAACGGAGTGATAATATCACATTAGCAATGACATTCACTGCTGCTCCATGATGAGTGTGAAAATATTACCAAGACAGCACTGGAAAAGGTGGTGAGCTCTGCATTTTCTGCAGTTCTAGTCACATTACAGAAGTCTGGCAGTTCTCCTTGCTTAGATTATTCATTATCTTAGGCTTGATGGATTTTTCTCTGGAAATTGTCTCCTAAAGAGACGGAAAAGAGGAACCTCGAGAATAACTGGGAACAGTCAGTGTTTGAGAGCTCTGAAAGAAATGAATGTATTAAGAGTCAGGAGGGTTATTTCCACAGGAGACCAGGAATGTCTTAATATCATTTTGAAAGATACTGGTAGAATCTCATCTTCATTACCTTAGTAATCCTGGAAGGAGGAGAAGCCAAGAAACTTCCGTTCAAAATTTCAGTTACATAACTTCCTTCATGTGTCACAGGAGATAATTCTACTAGCCCTTCTTCATTTACCATGAGAGCCAGTATTTTCCCATGCATTTACTTGCAAGATCAATCTGTATTTTATACCTTCATTCGTATATATAACCTTCATGGTTATATGTGGTTGTACATCACTGTCCATTACACCAAGCAGTGCATTCTCATATTTTGGATTACGGCATAAAAAACAATGTCATGGCTCAGTCTTGAAATAAATTGTACAGTGAGCTGTGGACACAGACGCACATGATATAGAGTTTGAATCCTGAGCTTTGAGGTACCCTATGCTTTGTTAGCAAAACTTACCTTCTGTAGGGGTTCTACTCTTTTGGCTGGCAAACAAAAAGCTGTTGCCAGTTAGCTCTCAGAACCTATTTCTCATCTCTTATTGTTTTATTCCATTAATACCTACAGATTATTTGGTTGTACATGTACTTACAGGTTTTTTTTTCTCTTTTGTAATGAATTTTTGATGAGTGGTATAGTAGGAGAGACAGTGGAAAGTGCCTGTGTCAGGCTGAAAAACAGTGTTGGTGGGATGGTCTTCAGCATTTTTATTCAGAACTCCGTGCTCAGGAAAGGTGGAGCTGCAGGCTTGTCAAGGCTCCTTTTCTTCTCCATAGAGTCAGCCCCCTCTTGTAGCATCACTCCTTCTATAAAAGAATCAGGTCTATACCTGAAATGCAGCCACCGTCAGAGGGAACAAGGACAGGCAGCTAGAATATAACAATTCGTGACGGAGAAAAGATTGTCTGAAAAAAAAACTTCTCTATTAATGGTTATTTTGTCCTTCAACTTCTTTTATATATTGATTCTGACACCTTTTTGCCTTACCATGTTTTAGATTCTTCTCCTTCTACTACTATTGTCTTGCCCAACAAATGCCGCATTTGTCAATGGAGTTTATGGCCTGTTTGCTCCTCTTGCATATCCCTTTGTGCCACAGATCAAGGCTCCCTATAAACTAGACCAGTCTCCCTTAACAAGTGACCAGTTGCCCAGCATCTTGTGGTTTGAAATTTGGAAATTTTCTCTTTTACCACAGAATGAAAATGTGAGATGTGACTGCTTTGTCATCCCTGCACCGCTTTTTTTCAGAACTTGCCTCACTCTTGAGGAATCTTTGTATTTTGAGAGCAGAAGCAGAAACTTGTTCAACCACAAGAAATTTCTCTACCACCGATTTAAAGGCGAGTCCTCTACCACCACCAATATAAATATTTACAATCTTTTACAAACCATCACTTCATGTTAAGGTATGTCCATCTGTTAGTGGCATATCCATCTATTAGGGACTTCTAGTTCTCTCCAAATTATGGTTTGACCTAATGCATTTATTTAAATTTTTTAGCACTGCACCAGAACAGGATGTCCTACAAAAACTGGCAGTGAAACCTGCGATCACTAAAAATGCAGCATTAAATTTTCCAACAACACTTTTAATGAAACATAGGATAAACATTTGGTCTAAACATGATCGCTGCAAGCTTGAATTAACTTTTCCCAACCTATTTTCTTGTCCCCTGATGCTTTGATCTTGTGTAAAAGGAAGAATGGACCATAAAGTCACTTAGACAGATATTCTGGCTTCACAGAACATGTTTTTTACATTTGACAGTTTTTAATGAGGTTTTTGATTTCTTAAAGAACTGTAAAAAGAGAAACTGTGATTTCCCCCCTGCCAAAAAAGAAAGAAAAAAAGAAAGAAGGAAAAAAGAGGGATATCCAGAAGAGTTATAAAAGAGATTTGAGGGTATTCCATTTAAAGTCCACCAAAGCAAGTATCTCAAGATGTGTGTTATAAAATAGATATAGGCTCTATAAAGAACAGCTATAATTGAACACTGAAAATCAGGATTTTTATATTGTCATAAAAATCACACTTGGCTAAGATCTACAGTGAATGCCAGAAGTTTCACTGGAGACAGGGAAGGAAGAAAATGAGGCTACTTGTTGCTAATACAGTTTAAATGACCTCACTAAAGAAGCAACATTAAATATAATAAATCCAGGAATTAATTTTGAAGTTAGAAAATTGGAATGGCAGATAAAATTATGGGAAGAAAAGCACTGTGCTAGTTAAAAATCATTGAATTGTTAGTTTCACTTTCCACTAATACCTTTTTTGTTCTTAATTTTCTCTTGTAATGTACCAAGATTTCCACTGTTTTTTATTGATGGCTAAGCTCTAAAAGACTATTTTATACAGCTGTACCACAATTATCAGTTGTGAATTAAAAAAAAAAAACAACTAAGATAAGAGAAATAAAGTGTAGGATATGCATCAGAAGGGAAATGTACATATACATTTGTAAAAATAAATTTCCTTATAGATATTCTGGGTTTTCTGGCTACTAAGATAATAGCCATTAGTTCACTGAGGACTGGTGAAGCTATTAATAAAATGTATTTTAGTATTGTTCAGTTATTTCTTTTCTTTTTGAGAAACATTAAAAGGCACATATCCAAACCAACATCTTAAAACTGCTCACACACTTGTATGCTCTTCCAGAATCTAATTTGATATGGATACAATCCCCAAAAGAAAAAAGTCAGGACAACTGTTTGAATGCAGCGACTACTGCCCCTCTGTCCTGGCAGGTAGGATATGGACTGCATTGCTGCAGCTGTCTGTCAAGGAAGCCAGCAAGGCGAGCACCTTTCCCTTTTGCACCTCCAACACGAAATTTCTGTGCTGGGGACCATTTCCTTTGGCATCAAGGTACAAAACCTGAAGTTGTTCCAATAAAGAATCACGAGTAACAAGGAGGAATTCAAACTCGTCAACGGCACCAGTCTTAATGAGATATGAGGTAGGGAACGGGGAAGCTGATTTACAGTGAGAGAAGCACCAGTATTCACCAACACGCAAAAGACCTCATGATAGGAACAGCAACGCTTGGCTCTGTTTAACCTTGACCGGGGCTCTCAAATAAATAAATAAAGCCGGGACACGGGAGAATTCCGTTCCTCAGCACCACTAACTGAAATTAAATGCCTGACTGGGAGTAATGGAACCAGAACTTAATAAGAAAAACATTCTTTCCTAGGCTTGAAAAAGCTGTGAAATTTCTGTGTTGTCTGCTCTTCTTAATTACGGAATATCATCACTTCTTGTTCTTCTTTTGTATATGGAATACATGACCTAAGAGAAATGGGTACCAGGGGAAAAGCAAAGGCACTTCAAGATTGTCTTTCCATCACTGACAAAATATTTGTCCCTCCTTTCTTGAGAAAGGGAGTTTAGAAAAGTGCTGCTTTTTATCCTTTCAATAAATATTTTTCTCTCTCAATTCAGACTATTAAAAATAATAAGAGAAATATAATACAGCTTTACATGAGAGTTTATATATCACATGCTTTATGACAGCTGCTTTTATTTCACTTTAGATTAACAAAGCCTTTATGTTGAGTCCTCGGAGCTGACCTTACAAAGCAGCAATGCTATTAGCCCCGAAGCACATGTTTCCTATTTAATGCTTCTGAGGTAACATTCTTTGGGAAAGTGAGAGAAATCAGAATGCAAACTTGCAGAAAAAAAAAAATCATGTGTCCTTCTTTGGAACAGAATGAAAGTCAGTTTGGACACTTGGAAATATGAAGTGAGAGGTTATGACCTTACAAGAGCTTCTCAATATGATCCCAAGAGTTACAATGCTCAGCTTTCCTTAAGGATGCCATAGCTCACTGTCCTTTCCTCTTAAGAGCCTGAACATATTTTGCCATCTCAATTTGAAGTGAAAGGTCTCACTTACATCAGTGTTACTTCAGTTTTAACCAGTATAACCATACATACATGATTTATAATGATATCCAACCAAAAGAGCACTGCTGTCATTACAGTGGAAGAACCCAACAGAATTATTCCAGGGTACAGCAGAAAAAAATTTAGTCTACCATATTTGCAAGAGGTATGAGTTATGTTTGTGCATGGAAACTTCAACTGATCTTTTAATGTTATTTTACCATTTTCTGGTGGCTCAATGCAAGAACAACGTGCTTGCTTTTTTCAGGTTAAGCTTATCAGTGCCATGCACAAGTCCTCCACTCCGTTTCTGTTCTTTTCCGTACCTCTGTGTACTAAAGCCTGTTTAATGTTAAGATACTTTCACATCCACAATTTCACCCAAGCCATCCATAATGCTTGAAACACTTTCTACATTCTTGTTCAGTCAGCGAATCTAAAAAGCTGCAGACTACAGAACCTGAAAGGTTCAAGAGCTCAAAAGAGACTGACTAGCTGCAGGAAAGAGGTGGAGAGGGACACAGTTTGGTAGCCAATGGATGCTGTTTGTATCTGGGACTCAGTCAAAGAAAAGAGAAATTGAATGCACGAGAAAAGGATAAAAACTGTATGATTCAGAGGGGAAGCCAATGAATTCAGTGGTAAAATTCCCATCAATACCAGTGGAAGTTGGACCAAGCTTCTTGTAAACATATGGCGTTCCCTTTGATCATCCCTTTGAAATACACTTCTGCAATAGCAATGAGACAAGATTTGCTGGAGGTGCAGCCACGTTCAAAAGTCCTAGAGACTGTGACTGCATTGTGTTTTCTATGTCCAATCTAGAATGGGATTATTTTAAAAGAAGCTGAAAAGTTTGTTTGTTACATACATGTGTAAGCCCTTAAATTCACAATCCCAATTCAAGACTGCAAAACTTTTCCCTTCCTACTGACTCAAATGAGAATTATTGGATGCGGAGCACTGCTGGAAATTAGATCCAATATTTAGGAGGCAACATGATGAAGGAATAGCCTTCTTTTGAGCATCCACCTTTAATATTCTTGTCCTAGGCCTCAGAAGTGGCAGCTGCCTTTTGCTCCAGGACCAAAGTTAATTCTCAGAGAAGCAGCAGCAGCAGCTGCAAAATACCCTCTCCTAATCTTGCAGATTCTCTGAATTTACATTTCATGACATCAGATGCAAGCAGACACGCAGGTTTTCTAAGGCTTTCAAAAAATAAGCATGCTTATTTTAACTTGCACAAGAACCTGGGCACAAGAACTACTGGGACTACGCCTGGGTTTTCTTTAGACTCAGGTTAAGACTCCTCCAACGAACCCATGGTCCTCCTACGTCACCCATTTCAACCACATCCTTCAGTTCATAGCTTCTGCCCTACTTTGTGGTACTTTTTCCTCACTTGTGCAATCCTTCGTCCTTTTCTGCTGGGCCTGCAAACTTGCAGCACTCCCTTACATAAAAGGACAACATGTTCCTCCCGTGTCTGCACTCCTGTTCAGACACCCTGGGTAGGGCTTTTCTTTCTTTTCTTTTCTTCTTTTTTGGTCTTGTGCTGTTTGAATACAGTAGTAGGGAAGAGAGGATAGCAAAGGCATGATCATTGATCATATTACATTTTTGCTAACAGTTAGCCGGTATGCCTTGGCAACATTCCACATTAGAAACTACCCCTCTTGCCCTTTATAATCCACTAATGTTTCCTTTGGTAAATTTAATTTAACTTCTTACTCTAAATCGTTGTATAATATTTCTGCATGCTATTAAATGGTTGCTGTGCTTCACTGCAGTCATGGTTGCACTGATTCCCACCTCTAAACTTGTGTTTCAGTAAGGTTGGGTACAAAATCCTAGGGTATTCAGATCCTTGCGATCTGAAAGGTGAAACACTATAAATAAAAGTCACTGATGTGCAAGGGTAGACTGACATATCTAGCATGTCTTACTCATATTACATCATCCATGTACTGAGGTCCAAAAAGGCTAATGTTACCACTTTACAGTCCCAATTACAATTTTTCTACCGACTTTTTGTTCATAATTACATACAAACTGTGGAAAAGTCCCCTCTTTCCTTTCTTCCTTTTTTTTTTTTTTCCAATAGCTGGTATTGCTATCATCACATAGTTTAAAGTAGGCCAACATTGAGATTTCTGTACAGTTTTCTGCGTTTGAATTGGTCATTTTGACTTTGTCCTCTTTGATACCTAGAAAATTATCTTTCTTCATGCTGTTTGCATTCAAAAGCAGAAAAAAACCCTATGATTCCTTTGGTGTGCTATGCATAAGCATGGACATGTTGGGACAGGAAATGCATACATGCCACTAAAATTCAAAAAGACTAATTTGTTAGCAATTCTGTAATATTCCCCAAATGCAGAAATTCTAAACAGTGTGAAGTCATCTGTGTAACTCCTCTTTTCAGCTGCCAGGGTCCACAAGCTGCGAGTCTTTCATAACAGTGACTATCATGGGGAGCAAGACAGCATGCCAGATTTTGTGGACTAACGTCAAGTAAGTAACAACATAGCACTCATCAGTGCAATCTAGGGCATCCTTCACACAGTCATTCAATCTCCCATCTGCTAAAGCCGACCTTATCGTTTTTCCCCCTGCTTTCACATAACGTTTTCTTAAGCATTCTCAGCACGCATTGGTAGATTTGTTGTTCCTGATATACTCATTTATAAAGCTTGTCAGTTCCACACACTGCCTTTGGATGCTTACGGTGGCAACTTTAGATGGATGCTTTACGGTAGATGCTTAAGAATTGCAGCTTGAAGAAGTCATTTCTTGTCACTGTTTGAGAAATTGGTTCTTGTTTTTACAATGGAGTTACATTTTTGAAGGACAGAGAAAATAGTGCAATAGCGCTGTTCTTAACAGTCCCAACAGAATGACCAGATCCTCTGTGACATTCTGCCACGTCCAGTGAACTCTGTTACGTGCTACCAGAAAAATATGTTTTATACGGGAAGACTTAAGTGATGATATCAAATATGTACTATATCACCCAGGCAGAGACTTCTCATACTTAAACAGGAAGACTTCTCCTCTACCACCTTGATCCAGAAGAGGATATAAACATGTATTTAAGGTTGTCTCTTTCTAGCCACCTATTTAAGCCACTTAGTAAGGCTGGATTATAAGCCTTCAGTGCCCTCCCAGGAAGCCTTGGGTCACAGCGACTGCTGAACTCTCAGTGAGGAGTTGGCCCTTTCTGAGGGGCCAACTGACAATTTGGCCACTGAATCCTAGTCATATACATGCTAAAGAGAGCGTGCTTTCCTAAATCAGGATGGATTTATCCTTCCGCTAGAGTAACAATTGTTAAAAACATTGTTTAAAGCCCCAAACTGTCACAAAACACCACCACAAGGCGATCACAGGAAAGAATTTGTGATGCAGCCCTCTGACAGATGTGAAAAATGACACATCTTCTGCACAAATGCAGTAAAAATATATAATCATTCAGGTATTCAAATCTGAAACAGAAAAACAAAAACATATTTTCTCCTTACAGCAAGATTACCAACTAAGACAACACACTGGGTCTTGCGAGGTTATGGAAATGCTGACAGCTCTAAGTTTTCGTTCCCACATTAGGGGGGTTTTTTTCCCTTTCCTTTCCTTTTTTTTTTTTTTTTTTTTAAATCTGCTCTCTCATTTGAGACAAATATGATACAGTTGTGGGTGTAGGCTTAAAAAATAATTAGAACTCTCATTTTTTCTTCACTCCCCATAAATGATTGTGCTGACTCTAAATTAAAAAAAAATAGGTTTTGTAAAGTCTTAACCAAGGATATGGGCAAACACTGTCTGAGCTAGAGGAAAGCTAACGTAAAAATATGAAGTCACTATAAAGTTTATCTTTTCCATTTCAAAACTAAACTGCATTTGAAGCCTTTAATTCTTCCTGCTGGTTCACTTAACTGGTAGATACAAGTCTCTGTTAACATTTTGGAAGTCGGCACTTGGTCTCGCGGCTATGCGGCTGTTGTCTATGAAGTGCTGTGTCCTGTGCGCCTGTGTTTCGATAAAAGGGCTATTAAATACTGCATGACAATAATTTATAGCTAACTTTCCACCAATGTTACATTTGCATTGTGCTAAAAATGGAATACTCTCATCTCTCCCACAAAAGTTGGTCACAGCATGATATGTTTCAAGCTCTTCTCATGGTTCAGTGCATCATATTGTAAAATACGTGAGGAACTTAATTCTTTGCGTAGAATTAAGACCATAGCTGACTATAGGAAGGGAAGACGAGAACTAAAGAGAAACTGCTGATTTCCACAGAGCGGGTAATTTACCAAGATAACGACAATATTTGTTAGGCTTTGAAATATTATACAGAATAAAGCACCAATGAAATAATAACCAAGTTTGCACATGGACTGACTTCTAAATTTGAGTCATTGTAAAAAAAGTAAAGCATTTATGTCCATGCAGTGGAGATCAGATGAAAACTTGCACTGTATTGCAGCAGGTGATAGTTGGGTGAACTGCGCCGCAATTACTGCATGTCTGTAACCACACATTTGCTCTAACTTACTTCACCAGATTCCATGAACTTTACTGAGCAACAGCAAAACCACATAATCATCAGCCTCTGTTCTCACCCCAGTCAGCCCCCTTTGTACAAGGAGCCCAGAAGAGCATCAGAACGGGAAGCATTGGAAAGATACAAGTTTTTCACGATGCCAGGTACCTCAAAAAGGAGCAAAACCTCTTCCTGGTTCCTACTTTTATCTTCATAGGGTATTAGTACCCTTTACCCATACTTCAAAGGGTATCAATACCCTTTAAACTTCCAGCTTTTAATTTTTGGTAACTTATCCAGCTAAGGTGTACAACACAAGAGGAAACTGAGTTCACATCTTGCGTGCCCCAGTGAAGGGGGCTAGGGCTTGGGACCATTTATATCTGAAGAGACTCTGAAGAAAGTTTCAACAGCAAGTAGTTGATGAAGCCTGAAAAAAGTTCAACCTGCGCACTTCTCATTCCTCTGCTGTTCTCTCTCCAACATCACTGAAGCAAGAAAGTGCTACTTCCATTGCTCTGAGTTATGTTAGTGCTCACTGGGACCAAGTTTCAGGTCTGTAATGTTTGCATAGACTTTAAACTTTTCTTGTCTATACACAGAAAATTTAAATTTCAAGAGAGCAAGTGGTGACGCAGCTCTGTGTTTTACAGTACAATAGGTATTGTCTACCTGCCAACAACAGATAGATTTTCAGCCACCAAATAAGATAATAGTCTATTACACTTTCAGCCCTGAAAGATCCTAGAAATACCCAACAGTTCACAGAAGTACCATATTACTGAATGCAGCACATTACAGATGCTCTAACATACAACAAAGCACTGAAAGGAGGAAGCATTTTGAGTACCTAAATCGCTTCCACTGTGGAAAGTAGGTGGGGATTGCACTTCCATGTCCTCCTGCAAAAAGGACAACAATTTAAAAAGCTCCAAATTCAAAGTATTTTGTGACATAGTTTCTGTCAGGACATTAAAGCACTGCAGTTAACTACTAACTCACAGTTCTAAATCACGCACAAGTTTTTTAACCGTACACTTTGCACCCTTTAAGAATATATATGCATTATTCAGAATTTTAATGAACCAGCTATAACAGTTCCACCTTTCTAAATACGTACATTGCCAGAGCAAGCCACGCCAGCTTGTAAAATAACTGTCACAGCATAACTCTCGCATTGCCCATTTAATGGCTTGAAACCATGAAATATATTGGAAAATATCCTCAGATTCAGCTCGTTTGGAATGTTTTGAATATAAAAGGCATCTGCTTTAAACTTGATGTCCACAAGCTATCATGACTATCAGAAACAAGAAAGGGTAGTATTTCTAAATAGTATTCCAGTTTCTTAATTTATGCTATTAAGAAACACTCTTTACAATTGAGCAGATTGCCTATAAAGTGTAGGTATATAGAGAGAAGATTCATAAATGGAATTAAATATAAAAATCAAGTTGTTAGTTATTAGGTATTTTGAGTCCTCAACATGTGTCGTATCCTTAGAAATACAAATACCTCACAAACCCTGAAAATAAGAAAATGAAGCAACTAAGTACTAAGTCTGTCCTGAATACACACACATGTCCACGTTATTGAGCAGAAAGTCATTATTTTTACACTTAAGGAGAAATTTTATATGCTATGTATTCCTGACATCCTAGGAAGCATCACTTTAAGGATCAGAGTGCATACAAGTAGCATTGTGACCACTTCAACCCTGGATATAGTGCAACTTCTGAGGTTAGCAGAGTCAAAATGATTATAACCGTTCCAGATATCATAGGAATATATTTTGAAAGTTAGAAGTCAACTAGGTCCCTATTGTGCATCTGACATAAAAAAAAATATTTTTATCATATCATAACCAATGCTGTTACTGCCCTATAGAAATCTATTGCCTTCAGCTAAATCAGTCCCACCACACATCTTTAAAAGACGTAAATACTCTCCACACTATTTAGATGAAGAAAGTGAGAAATTGTGCAGCTTCTCAAAATAAGGGAATGAATGTTGCCGAATTAGCAGCAGGACCCAGGTTTCTTGAGCTTCCAGGTATGTTCCTCATTCACAGGATTTTTGCCCCTTTTCAGGGACAAAATATTTTTGACTCAGGGTAAATTTGAGGCTAACCAGAAGGTGGTGAATGAATATGGTATTCCATCTGACTCAGGTTGTCAATGCTGAAGACATACGGGGCCAGTCACAAGGCTCATCCAGATAAATGCAAGGGAAACACTATTCTTCCATAAGTCTGTATTTGCATAGCTTTCAGTTATTGTTTCTTTCCCAAACACCTGCCTTTAAAATCAACAGTTTATGAGTTAGCTATTTTCCCTTTCCTGTTATTAGCATTTCTGTAGTCATACTTTTAATAATACACTTTTTTTGTTGTTGTTTGGACATTTTGCATATTTCCCTGTGAAGTACTGAATGCAGAGACAAACATTTCAACCTTGCTGCATAGTCCTATGGCCAAACCTGCCCACTAGTGACTTATGTCCAACCTTTATACCGCAGAAAACGTATCATGGCAACACAGGTCAAAACAAGTCAGTTTAAATATCTCTAAGTAATCTGTTCAAGAGAGAGTATAGAGCAATATGGTATATTAAAAACATTCCTTGTATATTAAAAAAATTTGATATGGTGCCATGGGGGAAATCATTAGTTAAATTGGAGAAGGTGGAGATTAGTCAGAGAATTAAAAATTGGCAGCTTGTGACAATAAGTGTGACATGCTCCATCATACAATGCATCCCCCAGCCCCTTCTCAAGTATTTTGAAAGGCCGTCTCACACCGAACCATACTAACAGCAAACAAGAAGAGACTGTGCCCCTGTGTCTGGTTACAGAGCAGCACTGAGAAGCAGAGTGCTTGGAAGGACGTTACTCCCACCTAGGAAATACAGACAACGCTTTGGCAGCAGAGAGACTGACCCAGATTAACATGTCAAAGATACTTGTTTCTTATCTGGTATTATCTACTATTTTGCAGAGGATGAAGGGAAAGGAGATCTCTTGGATCTAGGTGACTCAGTGGGAGAACACAGAAACGATTTCTTGACCACGTTCTCATCGTGCTGATACTTCTGCTCAATCTCCTTTCAAACAGGAGGCTGGTCCTTGATCTGACTTTCTGCCAGCAGGATTTGTCCTGAACCCACGTCCTGCTGTAAGAAGTTCAGCTGAAATGGAGGTAGCTGGTTCTGTAAGTGTGCCAAGGGGCACTGTCCCAAGGCAGGTGCAATTTCAGCACTAGTCTGCAGCTATACCCCACCTCCTCTCCTCTTGGCAAGCCCAATCTAGTAGCACATAAACTATACAGCCACCTACACTGCAAAGAGAGGCACAGTCTTGTAGATCACTGGATAATTGCTTATTTCCGTTCAGAAATACTAAGAACGAGTATTTCTAAAGACTGCACTTAGCAAAGGGAAAAAAAAATGTGTTTTTGAAGAAACACTAGGGTATTTTCTGTGTGTTTTCTTTTAGTGTAAGGATAGAAAATTTTGTTGTGAATGCAATCCAAAAGGAATAGAGTATCAACAGACTGTCCTATCTTCCCCTCAACAAACAGTGACTTGCCTGGCTTTTCTTAGAAATTGAGCGTGTAACACAACTGAAGCCATGCCTTCCTAGATTTCTCATGCTGCTTGGGAAGGCTAAGAGCCTGTCTCTGTGTGTGGTAATCCATCAAGTGGCCTCACTGGGTTTTCTCCAACTAAGAGAAATTCATCAAAGCACATCTTAAATTACTTATTATGGCATCATCTTGGGCTAAACTGAGAGTCCACATAGGGAAAGAAACTGTAAGGGATGGGAAGGCGTGGGAACTGAAAGGAGACACATAGTGAGACACCATGTGCCTAAAGAGAAAAGGAGACACATAGTGAGACACCATGTGCCTAAAGAGAATCTATGTTATTTCAATTTACAACATCTAGTCTGCTTGGAAGACACTCAGCAGCACACTGGAGAGTTTGCTTAGGGTACAGCGAACCAACTGCGTGATCGCAGGATTACAGGAGAACAGCAGTTGACATGTTAATGTAACTAAGACGCACTGCAACTCTAGTTAACTCTGTACTATATACAAATCCAATGCTACTTGCAGATGATTTTGTTCGATTAGCCTTGTTTTTTCAAAGAAAACTGAAGAAGCTGGATACTCAAACTCCACTTTTTTTAAACAGGATTAGGGGACTTAACTTCCTTAGATCCTTGACAAGATTTATCCTTACTAGATTTATTTGGTATTTCTATGGGAACAGTAGAGAAGTTCCTTTATTACCAACAGGCAGCCTTCTTGCCTGCACCAATCCAATCCAATAGGTGCAGTTTTGGCTTTCTCTTCGCCATTTTTAAAATAAAGTTAAATAAACACAAAACCCCCAAACAATAGGCTTACCCACTGGTAGTGAATAGTGCTAAAAAATAAAGGCAACTGTTGTTGCACTCTGTACTTGTTCTTTGCTAATGCATACTGTGAGAACGCTAGTAGATTGATGACCTCACTTCCAAAGCCCCATAAATAAATGGGACCAACTCCACTAAAAAGCTAGGGAAAATAGAGGCCTCTATTAGAAAAAGAACCATATAAGGGCCAGTAAATAAACCTTTTTGTTTCTTAACTGCTGTCTCTGATGGGTTTGAACAGCAAAAATGCAATGTGCTGCGCTGTCTTTGTTTATGTTAAAAAAAAGTAAGAACTGTTTCTTGGGCAAAAGGAGGGAAAAATGCTTTCCACATCTGTTATTTCAGCAGACCTATGAAGGCTGCTGTAATTATTTTATATTTTCTAATGCTTTAAATTCATTTCCCACCCAGTATTTTATTTCAGCACAGGACTATAAAGCAAGGGGACCCCAGCCGAGTTGTATAATACCTGTGGAACAGGCTGATACTGCCACCTTGGGGAGGACTCTTTCCACATCCTTTGAGGAGCCTAAGCACATGTCATATTAATCAGTTTGTTTTTTCCCAGTCATATCTTCCCAGAAAGACTTCCTAAAGCCCTCTGTCCATTCTGTCATAAGATCTTCCAGATGTGTCCCACCTCAGAGTGCATTACACTAGTTACAGTACAGGAAAGAAATGCCTTTTTTGTGGGGAAGTTGTTAAGTTCTAGATACCATTAGCAGTGCCTCATTGACACTGCTCTTCGGTTTACAACCATCTTGCCAGCGTTAGAGCCCTGCTCCATCTCCAACTAGGCAAGCCCAGGTTCTGTGTAGGTTCTGCTTCTGGGATTTTAGCTTTCTCGGTAATTCCGAATCCTTGTCTATGCAAAGCTTAGACCATCTCCCGATAGGCTACTGGCTCAGTTGGATGTGACTACTAAGCCATATACTGCCTCAGATACAATAAGAGCCATTACTGTGCACAGGACTGGTAAGTTCAGAGCTGGACTGTTATAATCAGATCAAAATCAAGACTTCGAGGCAAATTAAGGGAAACATCTGGATTTAATTGTCACAGTAACCTTAAGTCTTACGAGACTGACCAACTCTTTCACTTTTCAAGTGAGTCACCTGCTTTGCAGTCGTCTTCGAGTTTGTACCCACTAGCAGATGAAGGAACCTTGCCATATACTTTAGATATAAATATGCCTTGAGACAAAGCCTGTGCAGCACTTTGTTGCATACAGCCTATATGGCTTTGAGCTGCAAGTTTTGTTGCAGCGAAATCTAAAACCTTGTGGTAGGTGCCTAAGCTACTCATACAATACAGGGAAAGATTTAAGGTTTCACCTCGCGCTAGAAGAGGCAGGCCCCAAAGCAGAAAACTGTCTAAAAGAAACTGCCTATGCAGTCTTAGAAACATGCAGCAATGAAATTATTACATAGCTGTCTAGAGCCAAGTAACACAGAAATTATGAGCTCATGCGAATTTACATGAGGAGGCTGTGAAGGCACTAGTTTGCCTCCATTAGCTCCTACCCCCTGCCAAACACTGGCTGTACTTGTGGCACCACAGTGGGAGACCAGAGGCTTCTGGAGGAACTAAACCTCACCGCATTGCTGCAGCAGGCAGGAGCAGCCTGGCACTGCAGTAAACCAAGGCTCCCAAGTGCCCACATAAAGCTATGCTTTGGATGACAAGATCCCTGGGCTCTGGAAAGCGCCTTCCCCTTTCCTCCCCACCACAGACAGCGTGTGTACCAGATTCTTGCGCTCCCCGTAATGACAGAGATCTTAACTTCCTTGGAGTAAACATCCACCCACCTGGCATTTACAGTCTGAGAGCAGGCGGTATCTCAACCTTCCCTCGTCAATAGACAAGCCAGGCTCACTCCATTCTTCTGCTGTATTACTATAACCCAGTCATTAAAGTACTAATTTAGATTTATTTTCTGCTAAGGCACACAAGATCAAAACAGTACTTCCCCCCTTGCAGGAAAACGTCTAAAAAGTAAGTGACAGGCCCTTTCTGGAGGGTCTTTTCACCTCAGCTTTTAATGCCACCACAGCACGGCAAAGAATGAACGTTTGCGAAAGGAAGTGTCGTGCCAACAGGAAGGATTGAGGCCATCTGGCTTCTAGCTACTGCACCTAACTGGCAATGCTGCAAACCTGCAGGGTTTTTTTGGCTGATTCACAAATAACTTGTATTTTAATCCACTACTGTTTGTTAGGCAAACAGCTTTACATCTGAATTAGATTTAAATCATGCTTTGAAAAATACTGCAGTTATTATTTCATTGTAAGTGCAAATGGACTGTCATGTACATACATGAACACACATTCACGAAAAGGCAGCACCGAAAATAACCCCGCTACCTCCGTTATCACTCTCATATTAAACTGCTAGTACAACTTTCATATATACCAAATTCACACAATCTCTAAAGCGATTGCAAAAAACTGTATCTGCAGGTATCTGCAGGTAGCAAAAAATTAATAGACAGTGCAATTACTGACGAAACATACCCGACTGGATGAGGCTCCATCAGTAATAGATTAACCAGACTAATGTGTGCGTAACAGTCTCACTGTGGTACGCTGCCACTATTAGTTTCAAAGTTCATGTATGAACTTTTATTATTCAGGACAAATGGTGTATGAACGAAGTCCGAACAAAACAAGAATTTAAGGGAGAATAAGGTAAGTGAGAGCATATCACATTAATCTAAGGATTTAAGTCTAGATTGCATATAGAAAAAAAAGGAAAAAAATATTCCTTGATGATGATGATAAGCAGTATAGAATTCAAAAAGGAATACATCAATACATGTCCACCTAAAGTAATATTATTATATTACAGAGAATGATACGAAGCACATCTAGACCAATGAACTACTGAAGACATCAATTTCATAAGGTGCCTTTAAAGAAGAAAAAAAAAGGATTATACTGGTACTCCCTTTAAAAAAGGAGAAATTGATGATGGAAATTATCCTTGTTTCATACGCTGCCAGTTTTGTAAGGAAAAATCATCACGTACAGATTTCATTGTTGTCTATAACAAAAATATGTCAAAGAATATTAAAATATAACATACTAAAAATATTTTAAAATATAAAAATATAAAAATATTAACTAACTCTTTCAGGTTTGGCCTCGTATTGAAATTATTTCAAAAGATTGATTTGGGCATGGATTTAATATGAAGGAGGAACCTTGAACTGCATATGCAGAAATCTAAACAAATTAAACAATCACAGGCATCCCAGGATAATTCTAAAATTATCCACGATCTCTCTAAAACTACACAAACACAATAGCTTAAATAATCTTTCCAAAGTTTAGGCACCATTGATAATTTAAAATCAACTACTTATTCCCCAGTATGGGTTTCTGTCTCAAAAATCTCTGAATTTATTTAATAAACCCAGTATTCCTGCTAGACAATTAATGTGCAGCAAAAGCCCTTCAGATAGTAGATTACAGAAAAGAAAAATGAAAAAGAATGAGAGGGTTTATTTATAAACAGTTAGAGTAATTGGAAATAATACTTACTTATCTCCTCTCTCCATCCACCAGCTTATCCTTTTCTTTCATGCTAGGTGCACCATAGCAGTCTAAAAGATTGTAAAAATTTCCAGAGTCTCAGTTTGGACTGGGGTCAGAATCTGCAGCATTGGCTATTTCAGGGCTTCTCGTTTCACTAAAATAAACTTCCCATATTTATCTGCATCAGAACACTATTTTGGATCATTGTCTATTTCAACATTATTTGCAGCTGAAGATAGACATACTCTAAGCTGTCTTCGGCTGTGAAAAAGCGCTTTGTACAAGATAAGCTACTTGTCCCAAACCATCCATTTTCCTTTAAACAGGTAAAGATTTACTTCCTGAAACATGTTTTTTTCATAACAGCACACATTTTTCTCTATTCTCTTCTTCCTCCTCTGATTTTTCTCCTTTTCTTAGTCATTCCCCACATGCCAATGCTCCTTTCCTCAGTTGTTTGCCAGCTCCTCCTTTCCTTCCCTTCTTTGTTGAAATCACCTTAGTCCATATTTGCTTTACTTGTTCCTCAAACTCTTGTCATACCTGACTTTGTCCCAGTTCTTCCAGCACAGGCACTACACTCATCAGCCTGTTTGGCTATGGTCTCATAGCTGTGACACCTTCCGTGGAGTTTCACTACTCTGAAGCAGCAGGCTGGAGAAAGACACCAGACGAAGATCTGTCCTTGGATCAGACAGAAATGTGTGTGTTGTGTTGATTGTCTATCTACACTATGTCATCCTTAAACATTTCAGGCAGAAAAAGGCACTCAAAAAACACTGAACTTTGCCATTCTTGTGTGCATTTTTTTTTTAAGTTGCTAGCTGAAACAGCCCATGCTATTTGCTCTTCACTTAATGACAGGTTTGTGGATAAAACCTTATACAATGGCAGAGAGCAATGAGATGACCATTAATCTTGCTGTGCTCGGAAGAACTCAGACCGGTAAGAGTGCTGCTGGGAACAGCCTGCTGGGCAGCTACGACTTCGAAAGTCATCTCTCCCCCAGCTCTGTGACTACATGTTGCAGCCTTGGATGTAGCAGCCGCATTTCAGGGGTTATACGAAGAAACGGCTGTGAGCTAGCTCTCCGTGTTCGAGTACTTGACACTCCAAGCTACCCACACAGCAGTCTGAGCAAAGAGCAGGTGCAACGGAGAGTGAGAGCAGCCCTGGCTCAACACTTCAGAGAAGGCCTACATCTAGCTCTCTTGGTCCTAAGGGCTGACTTGCCTCTGTGTCCTGATGAAAATGATCACACAATTCAGTTCATCCAGGTAACAACAAATAAACAAACAGACGTCTCTGCCATAACTGCAACTCTTTTGTCTTCAGGTAAAATAGAAGACGACTATGGAAGTTAACTGCTTTACTTGTTCCTCTATGGAACTCTATGGAAGCGTTAACTGCAAAATTAAAATAGAGAAGTACAGCTGAAAACTGGAACACTTTCCAGGCCAGAGGTCAAAACATATTCCATTCAGAACTCCAACCCTCCATGTCATAGTTACACTTATACTAAATCTGAGAAAAGAGAGATAAGAACTGGTATTTATTGTACTTGGACTCCGTATAAAGGAATTCAGGAATCTAATTTACCTAGTAAAATAAGCTTTTCTCTCAGAAGTTACATTTAAAGGGTTATCATGGCAAATCAGCTGTGCTGAGGAGAAGTGCCATTTGAAGTAAAAGTCACATCACTTTCCTATACTTCATATAAGAAAGAATACTGACCAAAACAGAGAACGATGAGTCCAAAATCATGCAGAAGATCTGTGACTGGGACAAGGGTATAGGACACTCAGCAAACTGTCCTGCACTGTCACTACCGCTGTATCTGTTCAAGAGAAAATAACTAGAAAGTTACCATAAAGTTACTTTGGCTAACGAAAATTTCTAGCATAACTGACTGAAAGCAAATACTTTGAACTTCTGGGGCAAAATATTTTTGGAAGTGGATGAAATATGTAGGAGAAAGAGATACAGAAATTGGAATGGCTTTCTGGTGCTTTTCAATCGGAAATTTCTCATTTCCATGAATACTCTTCTTGGAAAAAGAAGCCAGCAAAGGCATATTGCTCAGTCCATCTATCTGATCAAACAACCAGGCTCATTCATATTATTTACAAAGAAACAAAGCGTTTGCTTCATTATTCTCAAAGTCCACACATTACACTTAGCCATAGCATCTGTGTATTATACAAATGAACTTTATAAAAACCTGTAAGACTAGAAGAGACTTCCTGGTCCATCAAATCCTTATCACCTGCTGCAATTGGCAAAGTGCAGTCTTATAAATAATTTTCAAAATGCGAGTTGTTCTTCCTTTCCTCCCAATTACTCCCTGTTGGTCGGCTAAACCTTGCTTTCCTGGTAGTTAGAAACTTGGTTCTAATCTTCATCACACACTTACTCATTGCCAGTTAACATATTTTTGTTCTCAGCATCACTCTTTCTTACATAGTTCTCCATCCATCTATACCTCATAGCATTGAAGGGAAAGCAGTATTTTCTCAAATATTTTTATCCTGATCCAGTGCAAAAGCATCATGCTCCCAGTTTGAGATGCTTTTGGATCAAGTACCCCTTGGAATTAAAAGTATAAGAGATCCCAGAAGAAATTTTCTTTTTAAGTTTGGCTTTAAAAATCCCTACTGGAAAGAAAATAAAGCATGTTAAAAGACAACGAGGAAGCAATCCTGTTACTTCTCTTTCAAGACTGTAGTCAGCTCTCAGCTTTCATAATGCTTGCCTTTTTAGCCATTCTCCCCTTAAAAGCCCTGATGCTACAATAATTTTATTAGCACGAACAAATATGACAGGACAGCTAGCAGGATTCTGGAAAATAAACACTAACGGTAATTTGTGGCACCAAAAAGGTGCTAACATGAGGGCCACCTTTAGCTATCAGGAGTTCTTGCAATAATTCTCTGCATATTAGGGATAGAATATTAATAATTCACAGAAAAGACTACAAGTATTTAAATCTCTCTGGATTTTTTATTTCATAGCCTAATAAACTGAGAGAGTGGCAAGGAATCAGATACTGATTTTGGGAACTAGCATTAGCACTGACTTATCTGAATCCTGAGCAAACCAAGGCACTATTCTCTCTTCCTAAAACCAATACCTGAACGCTTCCTTAGTCAGCATGACCATTTGTTCTTATGTACTGCATCTCCCCTTCCTGCAGTTCGCAGAAGGCTAACTGTAAGCTAAGAGCTATGCCAAAATATTCTTAAAAAATCTATTTTGTAGGGAAGGGTTTTATTTTTTCACTCTTAGCGTCCAAAACAGATTAATTGCTATCAATATATTAGGTTCTTCTAGTTCCTTAAATTTCTGAGAATAGGAAGACATCCTTTAGAGCAGTTTGATAAACCTTATTCAGGTTATATAGTTGTTTGGGCCATAGGAAGATGGACTTTATTACTAAAATAGGTTTATTGTCACACACACAGGAGTTGGTGTGACTGCAACTACAGTAATAATTGAAAAATTAAAACCAGCTCTCTTATTCATATGAACATTTTCTGTACACACTAATAAAAAAAGTAGCTTTTCTCCAGCCCCTCTCCATCAGAGGAACCACATCAGTTAAATACAACCTCTGTGGTCCAACACTTAATTTGATGCATTTGATTAGTATCTTTCCTTAATTGCTAAGAATAATTACAGTTTTATGAGATATAGCAAGATTGCAGATTGGTGCTACATACAAATTCATGCTTCACTTTTTCCGCACTCAGTGATTTTTAAAACCTTTTTTCAAGAGCCGAACAAAAAGTGCAGCAATATCTTAGATAAGTTGAAAACTACTCATTTAAACTACTTGAAATTGGTTTTCTACAGTGACGTGTAACTTAGCTACACAACATCCATTTCCCTTATTTATTTAGACCTTTTTTAAATCCAGAAAAACTCTTATTAGCATCTGTATTAACAGAACAGAGAATTGCCCTGTACAGCATGACCACCTATTTCCACTACAAGTGGTTATCAACGTCTTTGATGGTCAAAACCCCCAGAAATTTCAGCAACTCAGATTGCGTGAACTGGGCTGCTGCCAAGAAAAGAACACACTCTTCTGTTTATATACAAGTATATGAGGTGGGAGCGGGGAAAAGAAACAAGAAAAGATAACTATTTAAGATTTGTTTTTCATTACAGGAACTTCTGGGTCCCACATGGAAGGATTTCACTGCAGTTTTACTTACTCATGCAGACAGGACAGAAGAGGCTGGATTCAGTGAGGATGCTTACTTGCACAGTGCCTCAAGTACCCTGTTGTCACTTTTGAGCTCAGTACAGCACAAATACATTTTCCTAGACAACCAAAAGAGCATAATTAAAGAGGAAAGAGCTACCATCTTAAGCAAGCTCTTGAATTTTATAAGAAAAAACAATTATCAATTGCTTCTGCTTAAACACACAAAGGAATAAGATGAGCTTTCAGGTGCTCATTTACCTGTTTTCTATTGTACATAATACTTAATAGAAATAAAACCCTAAAAGTCAACAGTCGGTACATTCTACACTCATACTGAATATTTTCATGTTTTAACACATAGTTGGAAATCTTTCTTTAGTATACCAAACTAACTGCCTTTCATAAAATACCTTGCACTGCTGATCCAGAATCCTAGCTTCAATTACAAAACCAGATCAAGGTAGCGCTCTAAATCGTGCTCCTAATACGTGTGTAGCCACAAATGAGATTTTACACTACAGCAGATCTTATATCGCAGTCCATACGGAACACAAATCTGGAAAAAGAAAAAAGTAAAACATGCACATGACTTCAGATGGGGCTGTGGCACTGCAAGGGGAAAGGGAGCCTCTTCATTCAGCACTCAATTCTGTAGGCTTTCAAGCAGAAGTTTCTCTGAAGCCCAGAGTTTGTAAAGAGCTTTCCAATATTAAAAGGTAGGAGCTATGTAAAAATACTTCCCTACCTTGATTCAAAATTAATTAGAATTGAGAGTTTGAACTTTAATAATTTTGTTTAATAAGACATTACTGGATACGCAGTTTACAAGGCAGTTAAAATAGCTCCCATGTGCTTAATATTATTTGGCACATTTGAAAGAACTAATTACTATTGCTTATTCCCAGATGCATGAAAAATTAACACAGTTAAGTATATAGGCACACATAAAACTCATTCCAAAAAGGAATCTGTTATCTCTTCTTTTATGCCTGTTCCTTTTTATTTTATATCACTGCAATTTTGTTTTCTCTCCCAGCTTACTGGATGAAGTTCAAAGCCTGGGAAATTCAGAGTGACTAAGACTCCGACCATTTTTTTAATTTCAGTGGTTAGAAAAGTGCTTACTGTTTTAGTGGTAAGAAAGCAGACAGTTAAACACTAGATGCTAAAACATCTGAACCATCTCTAAATAGCTACTTAAAAGGTTTATTGCAAATTGATCTAAAATGGTTCTTTTCAAATTATGAAGGGGCAGGAATTATAAAAAGTAATTTGAAGCTATTACGATATCAATTGTGACTACTTGTACTATTTTATTATAGATTAATTCCAATTTTAAGAACTGAAGAAGCTATTTCTTTTACACTACAGCATCTGTTGCATAAAATATTATTGCTTATAAGGACATTAAAACCAAAAATTGATTTGTCTTATATTTGTTTCTGGCATTGGCAACTGACTTTCTTTTTTTTAAATTGACTAACTAATTGACAATCTATTCTCTATATTCACTACTTATTAGTATTATTTGTCATTTAAAAGGAAATCTCTAGGTGGAAAAGGTGAAACCCAAGAACTACATTAGCAAAGTGACAGCTTTGATTTTATTTAAATTGTAACACTTAAAAGCTATACTTTAATCTTCGCATTAGTGAAGTCTGGGGACTACTCAGACAACACAGCTAAGAACAGAGTTGCAGAGGCTTATAATATTTGAGAGGTGTTTAGGAGAAGGGGATTGAAACTATGGAAAGACGACAAGAGGAGTAAAGATGACTGTGGCCTTCAGTGACCAACCATCAGTCAGTCTTGCACCTCTTGAACAGAGTTTAGCATGCAAGGAACATGGCAGAAAATTTGTCTTCCTGAGATGGATGGTTTTGCTTAGTAGAACCTCTGAACCTTGTAGCTGTCCAGAGAATATGTTTGCCTGCCTTATGCACCCTTTAGTTCTACCATGAACAAACCTTGGCAATTACATCTTAAACACTAAATAGTTAATGACTGTTGATAATACTCAACTTCAAAGATAGCAAGCATAGGTAATGAGTGAGGTGGGAAAATCTTGCAGGCATAACACCTTCAGTATCTCTGATAAAGGAATCAAACAAAAGAAAGGAATTAGCCATGCATTTGGGAGGGGCAATATATTCATGTCTTTATTGTGCTTGCATTACTTTCCATTTCAACATCTGAAAAACCTTCTAATAACCATTTATTTAATTCCGCTGTTTGCCATGGTCTCTGCACGGCAGACTCCTTTCCCTTTCACTTCAAATGGAACTCCTTTGTATGTAGCAACACACTGGTCATTGGTACGAAGGTCAGGTTGGATTTGCTCCCAAATCTTCTTCTTGGGATTAAGTTCCTTCTCAGGATCTCCTGTTTAGAAACAGAGAATAACCTAATAGCACACAATACAGAAGGCAGGGCAAGAGCTAGGCGTACACACATGTCTGTGAAGGCACACATAGTAGCACTGCACATAAACTCTTAAAGGGAAGAATATCAACTGCAACTCTCAAAGTGAAAACTTTAATCTTAACCGTATTATAGGACTAGGAAACGTCTCTTGATCCTCTCTCTAAATGCTGATCTTTCAAGGGAAAAAAGGGTTTTAAGGAGCTAACAGACCACAAATCAAGAGGAAGAAATCAAACCAGTGCTAGTTTTTGGATTACAAAATTTAAGAAAGACCAAAAGGATTCCCAAGAATTAAGTAGACACTGATCACAGAAGCACATTACTCACGGAGACACAGGTTTGTCTGAATCCTAAGTTTAGGAATTAATGCAAATTATTTCTGAAATGTCATTAAGTGAATTTGGCAGGTGCCCTTACAGCTGAGAAATATGGAAGGTAGGCAAGAATAGTCCAATGTTAGGGTGATGACATACAATTTGAGTCCCAAGTTTCAACGTTGTTCTGCTACTTTTTGTACTATTTGGGGACAAACTCTGAAGCCTAAAATAATTGAACTGTTAGAGGCCAAATTGTACTTAAGCAATTTTGGCCTCAGTCTCTATATGCCTCAGTTCCGTTTTCACATGCACACCACGGTAAGCTATCTATCTCCCAGAGATACTGAGAACCTAACTACGTTAGGAAATCTGGCTACTTCAGGATCTTTAATGACCACAAAATGTAGTCGTCTTCTACTAAAGCTTTGAAATACTGTTAACAAATGATTCAGAATAGTGGAGTATTTCAGAGTCAAAATACCCTTCCTATTTTTTTTAAATAGGCATGAAATGCAAAATAGACGAACCAAAGAACTAATCTAAATGAGCTCTCTTGCTGTTAAGATTTATACTGCCTGCCAACATAATCTAGATAAAGCAAGACAGCCAATTCACTGTACCATTTATTTTCTTTTCCAAGGTCAAGTGAATTTCATTTCTAAATTCTAATAAAATGTAGATCCTCTTAAAGTAAAACAAGATTTCATTAAACAAAGTTACTTAATCATTATGCAGGTGGGTACTTTTAACCTCTTGTGTGTACCTCATAGGCAGGACAAATGAAAAACACATAGCTTGCTTTAAAAGAATTAGGGCACATTTAAATCCTGCAAGGGATCCCCATGCTATTTCAGTGCTGATATAGATTATCAATAGAATATTTTACTTGCTAGGAGTGCCACTTTGGCCCGTTCTGCCCATATAACTAAAGTCTTCAGTTTCAGGAAAAACAGGAATCAAATAAATTCCAGTGTGTGGGAGAAACTGTATCAGTAAGTCCATATATGATAAGAACAGATCCTCCCTGAGATCTTCTCAAAGAAGCTACAAGTTTCTAAAGGAAAATGACAAAGTTCCCCAGAGCAGAACGCTAAGCACTCTCATCTTCCACTACTCAATCCTCCCAGTGACTCAGGCAGAAATACTGTAAAGCAGCAGGGATTTTGAGATATGTTTTTCTAGTAGTAGGCTGAAATTTGTTAGTGCTTGGTGTATTCTTGCCTGGCTGACCAACAGGTGCATAAACAAAGTCCTGTGATTCTGAACTGCCCTCTTATTTTTCTCCTTTCAGCATTTTCAGTGATTCAGTCTACTCATGTTCTCAATGCTTGCAAAAGTAAGCTACTTCAGCCTGCAGCTGGGTTTGTAACCTCTATAGCTTCTATATGGGTAACTGCAAGAGAAGCAGCTGACCAAATTTCTCTATTAAGCAGGCCAGCCTTACCAGAGCATGATTCAATAATGCAGGCAAGTTATTTCACCATGGCAGTGTACTTAATATTTAAAAGAACAGCACTACCACCATTAATAATGTACATACTCGGAGCTAATTGAGCATTTTCACAAAAACAAGAATCCTGTTCAATATTAAAGTTTATGAACAAAGACAGGCTTGGATTTAGACCAAAGTGAATCCATACAAACTCATAAAATCATTAAACGGAATGTTAAACGATCCACTGTGCATTTCCTTCCCCTTCCCCAAATACTGAAAAATTCACTTGCTTTTTATAAGAACAAAACCTGATTTTTATTATAAAAAACATGTTCTGGATGTTAATAAGTTTCTTTGGAATCCCAAGTCAAGCTCCCTTGGGATCTGTGGTGAGTTCATATTAGATTAGCATAGGCACCAATTTTAAATACTACCAGAGCTCTAAGCTGTGCAATTTCTTTTGCCTTCCCCTCATCGCATTCCTTTCTCCCAGAAAATATTCTTTAGAAGGATATCTATAAATAAAATCAAAATAAACTTATAGTGATTTAATGAGATTCCCACTCTCTTTATATAAAATAAAGAGTCAAAGGTCCCAAATTTTGTTAAACAAGTCATCTGGCCTAGCAGTATAAATATGACATAGAGAAGTTCTCACAATAATCAAGAAACCTTTATTTTCAATAACAGTTAATTAACTTATGAAAGAATCTATCTCAGCACAAAAGCAGACAAGAAGGTATGAACTAGTATCACAAAAGCAGCTTAAGACAATACATACCAGTTTATCCTTAAAAAAAGAAACAACAACAAAAAAACTCACCCTGGAACAAAAGCGTGAACTTAGGAGAAGTCAACACCACTTATTCCATTACAGAATACAGCTTCCACTGAAGCAAAGCGTCCATACACCAAAGCTCTGATTGAAGAAGCCTGCTATTTACAGACCAACCACTGCATTTCAGGTTTAGCACCGTTTATTTTGTAGAGCTAGGTATTAACCGAAACGCCAGGAATTTTTAGGCTAGAACTAGTACTTAATCATATAACTTGTGCAACAAATTTGTGGCTCCTGTGGTATTTTTTGCATGGAAGAATTTTGTCAAAGCATCAGTGATACTGCTACTAGAAGGAAGTTTTCATAGTAAGCCACGACAAATCCAAAAATTGCTGTCTTAGGCCAATTAGGGTTTGGAAAGGTATAGCATGCATATACGCATGAGGAATAATTTTGTTATGGCTTGTATGAGTCAGACTCATGAAGAGTCTCCCACAGACTCCCACTGAAGTTGGATATACATTTAATAAAGTTTTTAATGCAAAAAAATTATATCTTGCAGCTTCACATATTACAGCGTAAAGGAGTTTTTTTGGTATCATACAATTCATTACAGTGCTCCCACGGACAACGGCATTAAATGCAGAAAAAAAAAAAAGGAATAGTCTCCTCCAGGCAACAGTACTCTTTAGCAAACCTTTCATCCTCTAAAAGATTGAAGAGGATTCTGAAAAAACTCTCAAGTTTCTTCAGAAAAAAAAAATCAATTAGTTTGAAGCAAGTTAGCCTTTGTTTGCTTTAACTAAAATGAGCAAAGAAAATTAGCCTGTATCTCATGAATAATTTATATGGTGAAAGAGGGAAAGTTTAAAAATAACTTGAGTCCAGGCTGCTCGACGTTAGACGGCTGTGTGTGCTTTAGAGCAGCTTCACTGTTGCTGCTGTTGCTCCTGTTGCTTCACAGGCTTTCATATTTCAAACTAAAATCAGACCCAGCTGTCCTTTCTATTTTAAATTTCAGTGACTCAAAACTGAATGTTTATGGTTTAAAAATGCTCTGAAAAAAAAATATATATCAGAACATAAATGGTTATAATTAAGCACTATGGTTAAACGACATCTGAAGCAGCGAGGATTCTACATTCTTGATAAGGGTAGCAGTGTGCCAGATTGCCTCTGAGGAGGCAGCAGCTAATTGTATGAGACTAACACATAAAAGCCATTTGGAAGATATAGATATGCAGCCCCACTACAAGTAAGAGGAACTTAGCTTTTTAGTCTCCCAGGTTTTTCTCAGAAAACCAATAAAGTCCTTTAAAAAAAGAGAATGTTCAGAAACCAAAAAGCTCGGGGCGGGGGGGCATCGCAGCTGTTAATTACAAGGTAAGCGGCAACAGTCTCAGTCCTCAGCTTACAAGAAATAAAAAAAAAAAAACCCAAGCAACCCAAACCCCTAACAATGAACAATATCAGTATCTTAGTTTATGGTTTGCAAGAGTAAAGTGCCCAAGAAATTTAGTTACAGTAGATACCAGTCTGATTTTATAGTCTCCAACCACTAACATTATCTTCTGGGTTTTTTTCCCTGCCCTTTCTTACTCACTCCAGGGTAATAAAATTACAAGCCTTAAAACTTCTCTTTACAATTATAAATTTTGTTTAACTGTTTTAGTAAGACAGACACTATATTGCCAGGCAATAACTACAAATACTAATCCCAGCACTCAGACTAGCAGACTGTGTATTAGCTTTTAGCACTTAGAGATCTTAATCAGTCTTATAAATTTTAGGGAGAAAAATATATACATCCTACAGTCCTTAAGTAGTAAAATCTAATAACGTTTAGTAAGACTGTCAATATTTTACAAATATATTTATGTGACACAGTAAATATTTTATCTTTGAGTCTACCTTATCTAGGTGACCCACTGTCTCCAACAAATTAGGCCTCAACCAACAGCTCATTAACAACAAATCCAATAACTAATAACCTCATGTAGCAGTTTTATCCAGCGGATTTACACACGGATATTATCATCGACAGGAAGAGAGACTGCATGACTCCATCAGGCTCTCATTAAAGCAGATGGATTCAGTAGGATTTGGCATATATCTACCCACATTTAGATTGCCAATGAACCGACTTTCCCTTCACAGCTATAGATGGCTGGTCAAATGCCCGAATTTTCAACAATTTATTTTTATTTACTGAACATGGCTGTGCTTTTTTGTTTCTTTGGGGGGCCGGAGGGTTAGGGCTTTTTTCGAAGTTGTTACTGAGGCATCCAACACCTCGCTTTGCTGTGTGACCATCAGCAGCCCCAGCTGTGGCCCTAAGGCTCTCTCCTCCCGACTCTGTCATTCCTCTCATCCCTCTTGCATTAAAACTGCACAAAAAGAAGCGTGGAAAGGAATTTGGTGTCCAGACTCCAGTCAACTTAATCAGAGACAGAAGAGCTAAAACTTTTTGTAAACTAAAACCATCACAACTAACCCTTCTCTACTCCTTTCACCTTCACTACGTTTCATAGCCTGCATCGTCTTCAACGCTGTGCATTCCTAATATTATGTCTCCATCATAATTTAGAACAAACTTTTTGGGACAGAGACCAACGACTAATTTTACAATGCCTACCACATAGGAGTCCTTTTCTTGCTTGGCTCTCAGGCACTAACAACAAGTTCCCTGTCTCTAAAAAACAAATCAAAACAACAAAAAAACAAAACAAAAAACCTATTGAAATATCCTACATTGCACTGGCATCTCATTTGGATCCTGTGTGCACTCTTGCACATTAGTCATTCTTAAAAATCCCTCCAATCTATTAATATTATATGCATGATTTTATTCATCACGTATGCCATTATATGCCAGTTATCTTATTATAAATCAGCTATTTCTGCCAATGACTAACTGCTGAGGATGCAAGTATTTTCTTTAGAACTATCAAAGTAGTACCTTTTAAATAAAGGTGTTTCCAGCTTCTCTTCCCGTTTTACTACAGAAATTCTAGGAAATGTACTGCTCTACTTTGTACTGTTCAGCACAAGGTGTATTTTCAAAAGCAGTGATTAGCTTTAATCTCACACCTACCAATTCTACCAATTATCCAACATTGGGAACCACTGCCATATTTCAGACTACAATTTATAGCCCTGGATGTATACACTTTTCAAATGTGTTGTAAAAGCCTTCATTTGGCACTTATCAAAGCTCCGTGAATGTCCTTGGCTCCCTATCAGAAGGAAATGGCTATAAAGTGTACAAAACCTTATAATGCAGGCTGGAGGCACCAAGTTTGGGTCTCAAGTAAAGCTTTTACACCACATTCATCTTTTATTCTACATCTTTTTAGAATAAAAAGTTTACAGAATATCAGCATATCTTAACACCTGGGAATAATTTTAAAATAACTGTTGCTATAAATGATTTTCTCTAGGAAAAAGCTTTTTGGAACTCTAAATATAGAGTTAAATAATTTACTTATTTTGACAAAACAGATCTCATTAGTCCTCACGTACAAGAGCAGATATGCTGGATAATACAGCCAAACAGCACTACTATCAACTCTCACGTTATTTTCAAACGTCAGATATAAGAAGTTACTTTTGAGATGTGAATTTGGAGTAATGGTATGTCTTAGACAAAAAAAGAAAAAAAAAATCATACGATAAGGTTGACCTGCTCTTTATTTTGCAGGGCTTATCAGCTAGCAGGTTTACTCCAGAGGAATAAATCAAGAGGTTGATGCATTCTCTTGCATGCCCATTTATTCAATGGCAGAAAGTAATATGGAAGTACTACTGCCTGCAATAGAAGTCACACACCTGACAGATAATCTAACTTAAGGCATGGATATGTGATAACCAATTAAAAGCTATGAGCAATTATTGCTACAGTTTAGCCAACTGTTGAAGCTTTCCAGGTTTCGATGCAAGCGATATGCATCTGAACAAACTGATTCTGCATCTCAACTAGTAAGCTTAGTGTATTTTATACACAGAAAATTAAAAATGAAAAATGCTACATGACTGATTTCCTTCTTAAACACAGTATTGTTTTCAACCATAGCATTAAAATCACAGCAAACTGAACTTTCCTCCTCTTTCAAAAACATCTGGATAGACTGTTGCTTCCTTAATGATACATCAATCAAATTATTTTTATGGGTAGAGTTTCAATCTTGAAAAGCACCTATATGAAAGCTATTTTATGCAGATATGTGTTTAAGAAGCATTTAGCTTGCCAAGTGGTCAATAAATAAAACCACTTCCCAACAGCTGGAAAGTGTCCAAAGGTGCAATAGCTTAAAAAGATTGGTATAGTTCTACGTAGAAAATGGAAATACACATACGTATTACAGGCACAGCATACATACAACTCCTCTCAACACGGCAAAAATTGGTAGTTATACACCACCTTTTCTTAGCATAACTTGAAACCCTGACAGAGATAACAAACCAGCATCTTTGTTGACAGAGCCGAAGAGAGCAACTGGAGAAGCTGAATCTGAATGTCTCCCGTTCCCCCTGTCAGAATAATGAAACAGCATTTGGGGTAGGAGGGAATTCATTATTATGCTACATCCACGATGCTTATTTGACCTAACAGTTTGCACAGTCACAAACTCTGATTCATCTTAACAGATAGGCTGGGGGCAGGGAGTTGAGGGGAAGGGGAGGGAAAAAGGAGAAAAATCATCTCTTGATATAGTTGGGATTTGGTTATTTTCTTATTTATATTCTGAAAAACAAGCATTTGTTTTTTAATGGAAAAACTCCAATGCCTTTTTCTGGGGACCCAATAAGTTATTTCCAAAAAACAACTGGTATTTTGAATATCCTAGGTTCCCTTCATAAATAGGAGATGCCCCTCTCCCACGTCACTATCCTCCTCTGGAAAAAGCCGAGCTCAAGTTCTGACATGTTTATTAAGGGGAAGGACCTGGAATCAGGACCTTATTACTTCACCACTTATTTACGCTGAGACACTGGGCAACACAGTTGCTCCTTCCATGTCTTACAATTGCTTACTGTAACTTCCAAAGTGCAAATATGCTTGCTCATAGGTTTGCAAAGCAGAAATACTTATTCATACTTAAGTTTCAAAAAAGTGGGTAATTTTATATGAAAGTTTCTATTTAACTTTTGGGGGTTATAGTTTTTCCCAGTATCTTTCAAGTTGTGCCTTGGAGATAAATATTTTCAGTGGTTTATTTACAGAATCCTAGCACATTAACAATAAAAAAAATGTTTAATATTACTAATTCAAAAAATTTTAACCTCAAAAATGCAACTAGCTTTAAAAGACTGTTTTATCTGCAACAACATTGATGTCACCTTGGCAAAGGCCAGCTGTCTCCTGCAATTTCCCCATTTCCCCAATACCTACTGCTTACCAGGAAAACCTTCAAAAGTGATTCTTTCTCCAGGGACTGCCCCTGGTGGGGGAGTCAGAATTTCCACTTTATCGGGGGAGCTGGCACACATCACCATTGCTTGAGATACTACTCCTCTCATCTTTGCAGCCTTCAAGTTACAGAGTAGTATTGCCATCCGATTCTGCATCTTGGGGGAGGAAAACAAAAGGACATAAGTGATCATATGCCGTATGCTTTTGGGGACTATAATTATTTCACTATAACAAAAGAATTGCAAAGAAGGGATCTTAACATCCGTGAAAGAAGCATACAAGAATAGATACTTCCAACATTTCACCCGTGTTCCATCTTTAGTTGTTTTAGACCACCACTTCAGTCCACTTTCAATATTGTACACTGAGCGAAAGAATTCCCAGTAGAAAGAACGCTCTACAAACAACGCTAGCTTGCGGATCAAGAAGTTCTAACTGTGTACTGAAAACGTACAGGTGGCTTACCATTTAAGACTCAAAGTGAGCTACTTGTGTATCATCTTATTTAGCCAAAATGGTAGGAATTTTTTGAAACACTGAGAATGGCTGTAGAAACTGCGCACAGCAATTTATTAGCACAAAACCGTAATTCTTCCCTTGTTGTCGTATGTTAGTAAAATGGTAATGGTAAACCAGAGAAACCACACTTTGTTAGAGGACATAGCAACATTTTACGCTAGAAAACAAACAACACTTTTAAACCGAATAGAAATTAAACCCAGAAATGTCTCCAAAGACAGACAGAATGCCTTCATTCCCATGCTCCTAATGCACACATATGCATCCATAAATATTTCTAGATTTCAATCTTTGTACATTAAGCTATAACTTTAAGCTATAACTTTAAGCAGAATTGCAAGCCCAAAATTCATTAAAAACTCACATGATTAAGTATTCTGAATACTGTACATCTTCCAAGTATAACATTTAAAAAAAGCAAAACACAAATCTCAAACTAAGCAGTTAAAATGAAAAAGGATAGCCTGAATATATGCTGGATCTCACATAAATTTCAAGGCAGCCCACTGACGGAAAATTTTTCATTTCTTAGGTTATTGCTATGGAAAAATGCCCACAAAAATCCATGAAATTATTGCAAAATGTCAGTGGTTATAGATTGTTTTATATCCTAAAAAGAGAGTTTTTGACATAACCTAGGGCTGAATAACAATTTGCCAAAGGATAGACAGAATAAAAGGAACACAAAGAGTTGTGTTTGGTAAACAACTTCAGTTTCAACCAACTGGAAAAAATTCTGGAACTTTGGAAGATCACTTTTATATTTCAGATTTTCCAACTGAGAAAAGCAGATCACCTCAATACAGAAATAGCAATCGTCATCTTCATCAAATTAACAGAGGAAGAAACCCGCCAAAAATGTAGGGTCAAATCATTCACCAATCACAACATTGCATAAGATTTCTGTATGAGAAGTTATTCATTACAGTAGTAAGAAATATTTACCAACATTTCAAGCATATATATTATCTCATCATTTTTACCAGGAATTACCTTAAATGCTTGACCTTGAAATTAAACTATCTTCAAATGCTTTTGACAAACTGCTCTCTTCCTAAGCTATATGCATTAGTTTCATAGAGAAACGGTAAGAAATTCCACAGGACTTTTTTTTTTTTTTAATAAAAATAAGAATTTGATTTTATATTAAAAAAATTACTATTCAAGTGTTTTTTTCCCTTTTTATTTCAAATGCTAAAGATTTAAATCATCTTCAGATAAATGACAATTCCCTAGGTACAGAGGGGAAAAAAAAATAGAAACTAGACCCAATAAATGTTTTCTGAAAATGGGACTGCTTATTATAATATTTTACGTTTCTCTGACATATTTATTCGGAACTTTATAAAAATAAGACTGTTCAAAAAAAATCCCCAAACTATTTCACTTAAGAAAGTTCATTTTAATCGTCTAAGTAGGGCAAAAAAATCATACTTTAAAAGGCTCAGGAACCTTCAAACTAAAACCTGCTAATCTGCTATCTGCTGTAATTAAACTTCAAAATACATAGAAACTGATCCCTAAAGTGTTGGGGGTTTTTAAAGCCAGTTTTGCCTATTTTTATGGAAGGGACTTATTGTGACATTTTCAGAAAATAAGACTTGAATTAAAATGGTAAACCCTGTGGACTTATCCATAATGAATGAGGGGAAAAAAAAACACAAAACCAAAAAACCCACCACCTTTCAAAAATAAGTATTCACGAACCAGAAAAGAACATGATATTCAGGTATCTCTGCAGTTCTGACTTGCTCCTGCGAGGTCTTTTTTTTTATTTTTTTTTATAACAGCTAATAAATAGAGCACCTAAACGCATCAGCTATAAAGAGTGAGATTCAGTAGTGATATTCATGGCCTCTAGCTGTAATCTTATAAATTAGAAGAACAAAAAAAGACATTCTAGTTTTTCAGAAGGAAGTATAAAATAAATTGGAGTGTTTATTGACAGACAGATAAGATTAGGAATAGAGAAAATAGGAAAAAAAATTTACTCCTTTCCCAGTATGAGAAAACTTTTATTACAAATACAGAGCACTACTGAAATGCAGCTGAAGGGGACACAGATAAACAGTTTCCTTGTGCATATGTGTTATCTTGCAGTAAGGAGTGTTCTGGTTAAGAATAACAGGATAAATCTCTGCACTTAAGTGACACAAACAACACCAAGCCTATGCCTACAGGGAGCTGATAAGGCTTTGGCATCCTAAGAGGTGCTTAGTACATAAAAGGAGCTGAGAGTAGGCAAAGGAAATTCAAATGTTATCTACTGGAAATAATAACGACTTCAGCTGGTCTTCCAAAGATCCAATCCTTTTGTTTCAGGAATCCAGGAACTTCAAAACTGACAGCTAGACTGCTCAGAAGCTGCGACAGTCAATACTTTTTGCTGAAATTCAATCAATTTCTATGGTTAGACACATGAGTATCTCGGATCCAGAGCAAAACAATGTTTTCCCAACATGCCGGTAGAATGAAGGGGAAAGCATTAAACTTCCCCTAAAAAGGGGAAGTGTTAAACTGCTGTTTTCCTTAGGTAAAGCTTGAAGTCACCTGTATAATTGATTGTCAACTAACTACCCCCTCTATACGTCAAAATGAAGTACTGTGACAGCATATAATAGCTAGTGAATACAAGTTAAAACCAATACACCGATTGCTTTAAAAGCAGAGTGAGCTGCAATGCCAACAACAACAAAAAGCCCTCAATTTATTATGCACTTGTCCAGATCTAAAGTTTGCCAGCAAAAATAACACACAAACCACAAGCTCAGTTACATACATATTTCTATCTTTTTCCTACCCAAAAAGAGATAAAGTACTATTTCATACAGCCTTGAAGTGCAATGCTACAAAAGTAGTGGAAAACTTGTTTACTTTAAAAAGGAAAACTGCATTATATTACACAGGAACGGCCAAGAAGTTGCTCACGCTGAAGTCACTGTACACATGAATTTCTAATACTACTTCCAGTACTGTTTTCTAATTCCTGGGTGGACAATACTAATCTCTAAAAAATGATCTGGAAAGAAAACATTGAAGACATCTAAGTAGGAAGAAAAAGCTGGTTTCTGCTATAAAAATCAGAACATGTAGCTCATAACAGATGCATTCTCTCAGAAGGGATGGTGCTTCTAGAGATTGTCTGTAGTCTCTTTTCCCTACTAAGTTCTGAAAGCATCTCTTAAGATACTTGTCCTGCATTCTTAGTCCTTCGTTTGTAATCACTTCCAACCACCAATGTGAGGCTCCTTTAGGTCAAATAGTATTGCAGGAGTTGAGGAAAAAAAAGGTAACACTCACTTGAGAACTGTCTGAATTCCGAGAGCGATTGCCCAAGAAAGGTCTTGACGCCAGGAGCAAACAGAGATCCATTTCAAAAAGCCAAAAGCAGTAGTAGAAAGAAGAGGCGACAACTTCTGCAGATGTTTCAGAATCTTCTTACTCATTTGTCCCCAGCTATTGCCGGAAGAGCTCAGCACTGATGTGGTCCACTTCATGTTTCAGTACCTCATCCCTATTACTGATGATGCATGCATTTAGATATGACACCTAAGCATGCAACTTCCTACTTGGCTTCACCATAAAACCCTTATCCATGCATCACTGGTGCACAAAAACACCGTACAGCATACAAAGGGGGACTACAAGAAGTTTTCACACTTATGAACAGCCCACACCGCGTATTGAAATGCTAATGCAGTTGCATGCTGGGCCTCCTAACAAGAAGTCTAGTCAGATGATACACAGATACTTCATCCTGCAAAACTGCGATACTACCACTGCAGTCATAAATAGCCAAGTTTTTGAAGAATTGTTTAATACTCGGTGTAGGCACATTTGAAATGTACATTTTAATTTATTTACATGGCAATAGCCACAGGCTAGGACCTCACATTCCTAAACACTTGAAAAAACAAAAAAACAGAAGCTTGCCCCAAAGAATTTACTTGGCAAAACCTAAGCCAGACATAGAAACTAACCGTTCACAAAGACGGCGTAAATGAATGACTCCTAATTCTCTGTTGTAGTCCTCCGGATTATTTTTTTCTAACCTGAAAACAGGTTCAACAGAAGACACTTGTCTCTACATTCTGCATACTTTACGTTCACCAGTTTATTTAGGAAGGCTTTTAGTATGACTCTTTTTTACTAAGCTATCTTGGCAACAGACTGCCAATAGCAAGCAATTTGAATTTGTGCCCACTGAAAATCCAATAACTGGATACTATCAGGTGATCAGTGCAGTTCACAGAAGAGTTAGTGTATTCAGTCTTTTTTTTCAGTTCAATAACTTTCTATATTGTAAAACCACAATCACAATTTTAACTGCCTCCTACATTTGCAGCCTCACCATGGGGAGGGGATATGAGTAGGGACTGAAAAGGCACTTGAAAAAAATTCAATATTTCCACACTAATATCATTTCCTTCACAAACAGCTTTGCAGTTGGTCTGTATATCTTTGCTTTATTTTTCAAGCCTACACCTGAACGTAGAAGAAGCCTTCAGTCAATTCCTCTCTTCCCGTTAACCCTCTAAAGAAGGGTGTAAGGAGAATGCAGTCTTGAAGTCTCAGCTTGCTCTACAACAAACCATGAAAGTCTCTCTTAAACATACAAGTGTACCAACCGAAAAAAAGACAGGAGGTAAGACTGTCTATTCCAGCTCAAGAAGTGCATATACGTGTTTTGTATTCCACAGCAGTTGTCCACTCAGTGCCAGCTAATTCTCAAAGTTAAATTTACCTGATCTTTACTCCACATATCAAACCCTTCACTGATGCATAATGACAGTTGGAAAGCAAAGATTTCAAAAGTCTGAATGGCAGCAGAAAAGTTATTATGGATTCTCTACTACACAGTAGGAACCTAAAGGGAGGGGGGAGATCTGTTAGGTTTAGGAGGGCTCTGTACCAAAGGCTTCACAGAGGAGTCAGAATAGCACCCCAGGACAGAAGCACTGCAAGGAGAAAAACAATGATGGGGGAGAGGAGAGGTGCATAAAAGTGCTGCAAGGAGAAAAAAAATGATCGGGGGGGAGGTGCATGCATCCTTCCCCATTTTTCAGCTGTTTTTAAGCCCTTTCCCACCTACAGTTTTGCTTTTGTTTTCATGATTGTTTAAAAAAAAAAAAAACAAAAACCTTTTAACTGAATGAAAATACACTGCATAAATAGCTGAAGGTCACAGAGATACTTTAGGAAGGGAAGAGTTATCAGTAAATACTTTTGTTAATACCTGATCCAGAGGAACATGTTTCACTAAACCACTGACAACAGTCCTTGGGCTTGCTTCACCAACATCCACCTGTTCAACATACAGAGAGTCTGCATCCGGGTGCTTTTCGGCAGTTATGATACAGCCAACACGAAGATCCAGACGAGAAACATCTACAGGTTTCGACTCACTACTTCCAGCAGCTGGCTGCTGTTTCTTTTCCTTCTTTTCACCTAATAAAGGAAGTTTTGTTCAAAAAATAAACAAACAAACCCATAAAATCATGTATATAACTATTTGCAAGGGAAGATCATGCTACAATCTCAGAACAAAGTGCAAATTCAGTGTGAAATGTAGATGAAGCTTAGAGAGTTAAGGCTTCTATTACTAGTTCCCAGAAAATAATTACCTTAGACACTGCAAGTTAGATTGTTACTACATGTAACTACTGCCTTAGATGTTTTTGTTGCTTGTAAAACGAAGTCATACAGTGCCATATCACCGCAATATTCCAATTCTGAAAAGCTGTACAAATCAATTCACAGCAAATTAATAATAATTTGCATAAAAGAATGATTGTAAGAGATGATTTAATTTACCATACAGGAACCTGTACTTCTCTGCAAATATAACTGATTCTTATATATTTTCCTCTCTTAAAAACGTTTGTTAACTCTATTAAGTCAACAGAGAGAGCTAAATAAGACAAACAGAATGAAATGCGTTATAAAACCAAGATACCCCTCTCCTACATTTCCTCCCTGCTGCCAAACCAGAGAATGCTATCTCATTTTCCCATTAATTCCTCTTATTCATACGTCTCATCCGTGTTGACAGATGGATCTAATCAGACTGTCAAATTTCTGCAAGAGTTTTGCAGGAAAAAAAAGCAGCATACATACAGGATGCAGAAAACCAATTCAGCACTCTTCCTTTAGCGCTATGCTGCACTATTACTTCTTACAAAGCATTTTTCTGAGCTGGTCTTTGGGCTTTTGCTTGAACTGTTTCCATGGCAGAAACAAAAAATCTAACAACTAGGACTCAGAACAGGAAACTATTCAGTCTGCCAAAAAACTTTCAAAACTGCCCCCCCCCCTTTTTTTTTTAAATAAGGGAGTTTGGCCACATTAAAACAAATGTGGCAAGTATCCTACCTAAGTATGAGCCTTTCGCTTACTTGATAGGCCTTCATTAGCTTCAAGTACTTCAAATATTTTAGGACCTAGCATGTGACTCTTCCTACCCTATCTGTATTAACTGTTTTTTTCCTATCCCCAGAATGATGTAAAAGCGGTTCCATAAATTAAAACCCATTTTCCATAAATTAAACCCCATTACTATCGGCTACAGTTAAGAAAACAGAAATACCTTTTTTTTCTGCTTTTTCCTTCTTTTTCTTTTCTTCATCTTCACCTTTTATCTGATCTTTGGGACCAGGATAGGATGTGACTGCTGCAGGCTGTGAAACATCTTCTGAGAACAAAGCTGTAGAAACGGTTGTACCAGGAGGAACTGCAATTTGTTTTACTAAAATTAAAAATACAGAAATTAGAAGGGGCACTAAGGCTTTGAACATTTTAAGTTTCCCAAGTAGAAGAAAAAGCAAGAAGCATAGAAAATTTTGCTTAAAATACCTAAATAACTACAACTGCTGAGTGGTAAAAAGCAACACTACAAAACAAACCTCAGAACTCTGTCTGTATGCGACACGTGATTATTCCGATCAGTTAAGGACAATGCCTTTGACTATCCCTTTTTCAAATGTGAAAGAATGCTAAGTATAAGAAAATACATTTTAAAATGCCCACCTCTTTCTCTTGTTTATTCCAGTATCTCATTATCTTCACTATTAAACTCCTTATTTCTCATTTTTATTTATCTGGCTTCAGTTTCTAGCCACAAGCTCTTGTCATACTGTAAGCTATTCTATAATTTTTTCTCTATGACATAATTTTTATATTGTAGGCAGATCATGCTTCAGCTCTTCTTTCTGATTAACTAACAAAACTGAGTTTGAACCGTCTCATTCTAAGAAATTATCTACAACTATATGTTGTTTTCTCACTTCCCTTCCCCAAACTCTCCACGTTTTCTTCTTATTTCTTTTTAAACTGCTGACAAGGAATTCTGGACACCACCTCAGTATCTACCTTACCAGATAAAAACATAAGAACCACCTCCCTTCTACTTTCTACGCTTCAACTCATTATCTCATTAGTGCTTTTTTCCACAGCACTGTACTGGGAAATCATCATCAATAACCAACTGAAAAAATCTTTCCAGTGCTACTACTATACAGTTCCCCATTCTGCCTACATGCTTAAACATTCCTTTCACCCAAACGCATAGTTCTATATTCATTTGGTGTTTCAACAAATTCTGTTTGAATGGGTATAATCACCAAAAAATATGAACATAGTTCTGTGTCATTGCATTATCTTTTTAGTAATTAGTACTCTGCCAAGCCTCTCACCCAGAGGAGAGCTCAGAATTACTGCCAAACCATTAATGCAAATGCTCTCTCTCTATATATATATATATTTTTTTTTTAAATAATCAACCCTCTGAAGAGCTTCTGCCATGAGAGAAAAACCTTTATTACATGATGTTTCCTAATTAACAGCTACTTCCAAAATAAGACAGCCATTTACCAACATGTGCTCTATAGCTATTCTGTCAGAATAATTTTGAAATTAGAATATGGTATGCAATATTTTATTTAGACTTCCAATGTAACCTCAAGCTACACTTAGTAACCTTCCTGAAGAATCGCACTGAGTTTGTTCATATGTGCGCTCTTCAACACTAAACCTACTTGAATGAATTACATTCTTATAAACAGTTTTTTTAATCTTCAAAATCTTGAGTCGTTCTATCAACAACCACTTGCTTGCTGTTTTGCCTGATAGTTCCAAAGAGATTTTTTGTTTCTCAGATTTTTCATGTGATATTTCTGATGTTTTGTGTTTATCCAACTTTCGTGTTCAACTGCTCAACACTGTCAAAACCAAAAAAATCTCTAATTTACTTCAAAAGGAAAGATCTAAATTTATTTCTGCTCTGTTTTATATAAACTAGCTAAATGAAGGAAGATGCATGTCAAGACAAATAACTCCCTTTTTCTTCTATATAACATAATCCCATCTTAGAAAATCCACATGTATTGAGACTTCTCTCTCAAGCATAACAGACATTCTGTGAAATATCCTACTCCTATCAAAAATTACTGTAGATTAATAGACAATGGAAAAGTATAAACTAATGGCTAAGTTTAGTGCATGAAAGATTTATTCATACTCAGGAGAAAAAAAGAATTCTCTGCATTTATAAAACAGTGGTCCTTTTGAAGGCTGAATGTATTGTTTTAACAGTGAAACAGTCAGTACATTGGAATGTTAGCATCTACCTACAACGGATACGATCTTATCCAATTTACTGCATTGACAGCGTGGGTAAAAATGGTAATGGTTGTAGTGGGCAGAAGAGACTTTGGCTGAAAATAATCATAAAGAAAACATGCTGGATCTGAAACACTTCCGTTTCAGATTTTAATTTTTTCCTTAGAACTATGGAATTACATAATGATAGTATGAGCTGAATAGTCCTACACAGAGAAACGCAAAGGATGGCAAAGATGACATTGTCGTGGATTTTCTAATAAGTCACCGTTCATTCATACTTTCAATTCTGAATGGACTTTCCACAGGGATTTCAGTCTAGCTAGATGAAATATCTAGAGTATCAAGAAGTGTTTACCTTTCAGCATTTTCTGAAGTATTATAAGGACCGACAGAAATCAATTAAGTTCAGGGCTCATTATGAAAGGCACTGTACAAAAACACCCAAAGAACAAGTTCCACGTCTGATTAGGATTTGGCATGTATACCTGTCACACTTGCAGCTTACTAAAATGGCAGTAACTCTGTAGGTGACTTCATAGACATGGAATCTAGGAAAATCCAGAGTTTATAAGAGGTGCCACGGAGTCATACAAAAAGACAAAGATCACAGAGAATTAAGATATCATAAAATATGATCAAAAGTGACAAGATCTGTGCTGTGTGTGGACAGGACTCTTTTCCCACCTCCATTTCTAATTTCTGCCGCAATCAGCTCCTGTTTCAGCCCTTCAATTTCTTTCTTCAGTTTAGCATTTTCTACACGGAGCTTCTTCTCTTCTCGGAGAGATGCCTGCAAGACTAGAGTTGATACTATACTGAAAAGGAGAGCCTTCAATCATTGGTATTCATCATTTGGCGAACAGAGGTTTCATTTTCAGAGAAAAGTAAAATATGGTGAGCTGAACACCAAAAGTGACAACTTTCAAGGAGTATTTTGTTAGAAATATTTTAGAATCACATTTTGTTAAAGTTAATAGACATTTTATGATACTTATATAATCAAGTTGCCTCTCAATATGTTAGTTTCTCAGTCTTTCAGATGACTCACTAGAGGAAATACCAAGAAACCTATTAAGAAAAAGCTTCGACATATTTGTAATGGAGCACCCTCATTCACTGATACAGGTTGGTATAAAATATCAAAGCTGAAAGCACAATACACTTTAGAGAATTCCACAGTGGTGAGAAGCAGCAACACATAGTCTCATAACGTTCCCAAATCCCTTTCTCCTCAAAAAAGGATTTGTGTCCTATCAAATTTCCATAATCTGTTTGTGTCATTAACCCTTCCCTCATGCATGCTTTTCTGCTTCAGAACAAGAGACTTCAACAAAAACAAAACAAAACCAAAAATATCACAACTCTTCCCTCCTCCCCACAAGCCACAAGACAGTGAAGAGGTACTACTATTACAAACTTTGTCTTAGAGAACCTGAAACATGCTTAAAAGGCTGACAGCACCAATAAAGTTGTCCATGCTCTCATTTTTTCCTATGAGCATTTAATGGTAACCATCTGGTTAGCAAGTTTATCATAATAAGCAGAATTCCTTACTAGCTTTCTCCTTGAGCAGAGCAACTTGCTGCTTGAGGTATTCAATAACTTGATCTGCCTCTGCACCTTTCTGCTCCAATCTGTTCAACACTGCATTGTCGGCTGCCATCTTTACCAAGAAACGAGCTAAAAACCTAGACAACAGAAGAGAGTCTAAAATTAATGATTTCTTAATATAATTAACATTACTATCTCTGACTTGAAATAATTCTAAAAATCAGTTGCTGAACAAGAAAATTTGCTAAGTGAACAAGCTGGGCTCTCACCTCCTAACACAAAGCCCAAATAAAAGGCCACGTTAAACAGAATCGGATGTTTGACAGCTGCTTTCAAGTATTTTGGAAGAAAAAGTAGCTTTTCTTCTCAGCTGCAAAAAATATGTTCTTACTTCACGAAACACTGGAAAAAAATCCACCTTCTGAAAAAGAAAGGTCCAAAGATATACAGTGAATAAAAAGAAAAAAGGGAAATAAAAAGGAGAAGGTTAGACTGGAGAACAAGGCAACCTGTTTTTATCTGAAAAATTTATGAAGTGTATCCAAAATTCTATTAAGAGTCAGAAAATAAAAGAGTCCCATAAAAATTTCCAAACTTCTCTAGTAAATTGATTTAGAATGTACAGAATACTTTATATATTGTGGTTGTGCATAAACACTAAAAATTCACTGTTGTTTTACTTCTAAGCAGAATTCATCAGTATCTTTCCTCATCTCAGACTAACGCAACTTTTACTGCAGGTTTCCACCTTCAGAGTTTTCCTAGTGCTCATTTTGATTGTCTCATTGTGATTTCACTCAGATGGAAGCCAAAGCATCCAGGTAACAAATTCAAGAAGCTGAAAACACAAACGAGCAGAGAGGGCAACAGCACAAGTACATACTGTCTATCCTTCTTTCAGGATGTTCCTCTTCTTTCACTGAGGTTCCCTGCTGTTCTGGGAACTAGCTGTGCCCTTATTTGTTGAAGGCCACTAACTTTGCTCCACTCTCTTCTCCGCAACATTTGTGTCTAATCATAAAGGCTCAAATATCAGCAAGACAATGACGAAATACAGTTACAGTCGTCACTCATATCGGCAACAGACAGTGCTTTACGCTCCTATCCAGTATCTAGAAGATAAAAGAATCTGCATTAACAGCTGGCTGAATCGTAAATCAAGAAAGCAAACAGATTACGGGTGGGAAGAGAAGGCACCTTGTAGATCTTCACTAGCAACTGAGATAATTCCTGTGAATTTGCCCATCAGCTGCCACAAAGGGAAGGACTGATAGGAAAACAGCAATTCAGTTCTGTGCTTTGGCTCCTAAGCTGCAGTGTTCAAAAGTGCCTTTTTCTCACATCAAATTGTCAAGAAAACATCCTGTTTTATTGTAAGGTTATTTTGACACTGTGACCTAACGTACCAGTATTCTTCGTTGAGCGACGTTGAAGACAAAACAGCTTTAGAAACAACTGAAAGGACAAGTACAACCACGCTCACTCTAGTGTCTGCATATCACTTTTGCTGCATTCTCAGTATCAATTTACATCTGAGAACCCAATTCTCCAGCGCCATATATCACTCTTTCTCTCTTCTGTCACCAGTGAATCAAGAACAGTGTAATTAAAAGTTCTCAAAGTAAAATTCACAAAGCCCGAGATACAGTACTCTAACTGATGATGCATGGGGTATGCTCTTCCTGCAAGCATGGAACGAACCACCGCCTTGCCTTCTTTGCAATCTAATAAAATAGAAGCCTGTTTTATGCACATCTTTTCCCTCAAAAAATGCAAGAGTACTACTGTTAGCAAACTTACCACCTCATCTACAAAAGATTTTTCTTTTAAAAGAAATAAAATCTTAGGGGAGGAAGAGCAGAAGGAATTACCTCTCCAGGACTACTAAAGTCATTTTAACATTCAAATTCATCTCTGCTAATGAGAAAGCAGGTAACACAATTTTGTTTTCACATGCACCAAGCAGGACCTATTATTTAAGTCGGTAAAAAAAAAATAAAGAGTTTTAAAGGCAAATAGTGTCCAGTAAGTTATTGATTTAGATATCAAATGGAAATAACACAAAACTATTATGGCGCAACGCAGCATAACACAAAGCCTAGGGTATTACTGTCTGCATACCAGTAAGATTTCTTGCAAGCTATATATTCTCTCAGAGGAACACAGCACTAGCAACGGAAACACTGCCAACAGCAACAGAAAAGCTACTAAAACTTCAAAGTGAATACAATTGGTACATTTTACAGTTTTTCGCCAAGTTGGCTAATGAACTGAAGATCTGGAAATGAAGTTACAGGATTACAATGGGTAGACATTTTCCCACTTGTCAAATAAATTTCTATAGAGCTATTACTACAACAATAACACAAAGAAATAGGTATTTTTGATACTAATTCAAAGAATCAACAGACTGAAGTGAACTGCTGCACAGGCACAGGAAGCCATAAGGCAGAAAGTGATAAAAATATATCTAGAAAGGGCAATTTTTTTTTTCAGGCCTACCTTTACTATAAAACACAAATCACATTAAAAACATTAGTGCTGCAACAATCAAAGGTTACAGTCAACGATTTTTTCCCCCCCACTTCTGGTTCCTTTGCCCTCTGCTGCCCTGCCCCATCCCAAAAGAAAAATTATTGGTGATACACTGAAACTAGAAATCAGAAAGAAAACCAGTAATAATATAGCTTAAAGAATAGAATTGTAACCTATTACAGAAACATTCTGACCTGTTATTCAGAAAGCGTCCAAGAAGCCAATTAAAAGTAAAGTCACATCATACAGTCATGTCTAATAAGCTGCTTTTCCTTCTTCATATAAAAAATAACTGCAGAAAACAAGTAAGGAGTACCTAGTACTATAGAAATGGCTATGCACTCCTCCTGAAAAGGAGAACCAACTGGAGTTACCTTGTTGCTCAACTGAAGGAAACTCTTTAATCTCAGACCTCTGACTACTACCTAATTACCTGCCAGACATCTTGAGCTGCCCCAAAACCCTACGTGCTCCCTTATAATGGGATTCTCTCTTCGGATGAAACATAGAAGCCTTGTAGTTATTAATGAAGTTATATATCAACACATGAAAGTTGTTTAATTTCTCATCATCCCTACTCACTGACTTTTAAAACAGCTGCCTATCTTTTTTCAATAACAAGCACTGCCTCCTGCTGTCTACTAAGCAGCTGCAGTCCCCTAACACGGAAAAGCAGGCATTACTCTGTTTCCCATGAAAGCGCAATGTGGAAGGGTCCCCAAAGAGCCAAACTTTCTATAATATATCAATACTTGACAAAGAGCACAAATTATCCAAAAACTTCAATATGTTTTACAAAGATGGGTTTCTCAAAATTGGTCTATATCTTAAAATATGTCAAGTTCAAAAGTGAATCCACCAAGATACTAACATAAAATTTGTTGCATCTTGCTTTTCAATATTAACATTCTGGTTTTAAAAGCAAGAAAAAGCCCCAAACCTCATAAAACTAATGCTAAGATTCAAATCTTGAACTCTAAAAATTGTTTTTGGAATCTATCCATAGTCTTAACATGGAACCTATTACTTTTCACTATTGGAAAAGCAATTACTTAACCAAAAAATAGAATTTGGAAGCCATCTGATTCCTAAAAACTAAAATAATTAGCTTTAAGCATTCTATTTTCCAGCTGGAGATTTAAAAAAAAAAAAAAGTCAATACTTTTAAGTTCTCGGCTTATTCTTGCTATGCTTTGTTAACATCAATACACAAAGTAGCATTACTAACTACAAGATATAAACTGCAGGCTGCTTAGTAAGACTTATTACCCATAGACCAATATGTTCTCCCTGTTTGCATTAAGTACATCTACAGCAATGATCCAGCTTTTATTTTAGCATTTTCAATTTAGTAAAGTTTTATGCTGCGTAGCTAACAGGTATCTTGTTTCTTGTTCTCATTGTTTCCTATGGGTTTTAGTGCAACACAACCAAACGACGTGTGCGTTGTCAGTTGGTCACCTCGGGCTTCAGTTGAAACAAGGAAATTTTCAAAATTTTGTCTCAAGTGATGTAATAGATACATAAAATCATGACTGCCTGTTCCTTCTCTCTTTCTCTCCTGCATATACTCATTCCTCCAAAATAAAGAGGATAAACTTTCACAGCTCACTGCACCTAGACAGTGTTCTTCGTCTCAAAGTTGCCTCACTGACCCATCACGGCTCCTCGCTTTGTGTTAGCTATGGAGGAATCGAGTATTTCTACAGCAAAGCCAATTCTACCCACCATCTTCAAAGAGCAGACAGCAATCAAAGGACAGCCCAGATAACATAAACATATGCCTTATAGACAATGCTACTTTTACAAATAGTTAACCAAGACCTAAGTTCAGGCAGGGAGCCACTATGGGAGAAAATAAAAGCTCATTAAAAAAAAAAAAATCACGTTTGCTTTTCAATTGAAACATTCTGTTCATATTAAAGGTTGTAATTATGAAGCAAACTAGTTATTATGAAGTAGGACCACTGCAACTAACTTTATTCTGTAGGCAAGTTACTGACCACACAAGGGTAATAAAATTTCTTCGGTGGTAAATAAAGTTTACTAATTATACAAAAATATTTATGGCAATCCCTCTTCCTAAGATTTCGGTCTTAAGACTCAAATAGCTCTCAAACAAAACCCCTTTTCTTCTCCATGAAAGGTCTCAAGATGCTTCATTTTGGATGACTGGCATAGCAATGTATTCTGAGTCTCTGTAAAAGACAGAGGTTATCAACAATTACTTTGTTTCTGCAAAAAGCATGTTCAAAGACTTCTCTCTGAGCATCTTTTTGGGGATGGTCATTTTTGGCAGACAATCTTATGAAAAATCATAAACATAACAATGTGCCAGCTGTTTGCCAGATTCTGCTTTCCTGTACTTTGCACTTCTATGAACTGCGAGGACACATCGTGAATCAGAATTTAAGCATCTCACATCACACGTTTTTATTCTGCAAAATATGGAACAGCAGTGATCAGATCAAAACAGAAGAAACACAGGGTCAAAGTATGCTTTACAGCATTATCTTTTGCTAAACCAAAAGACCAGTATAATGAGGAGATTACTGTAACTTGTCCCATCCTGTCCCGTCTCAGAGAATCAGGGTTCATGCTTCAAAATGAGTTTTCTCTTAGAGGTTTCTCTCAACCGCTGATATTCTGTATTCTGGATCTAACCTTGTAAGCGACTTTGGCTATGATTTCCAAACAGCGATTTTATATTTCTGGTAGAAAAGCTAAGGTTTAATTTCCAAAATTCTGCTAATTTAAACCATCAAAATGTTGGGGTGAGCTATGACTGATTTTTTTTTGAGATCAAATCTTAGTTTTGACTTGCTCATCACCCTACTTCGATCTAAATGAAGCACAGAAGATCAGAAGCAGCTCTCAATTTATCTTTGGGGGGACAATGCTCTATAACATTCAGTGACAAACCTGTGAAAAACATCCACTGCTACAGCATTTTGGAAATCAACTATATGCACTAAGTTTCATGCACTTACCTATCACTGTTACACAATTCTGCTCTCTAAAGGTCAGATCTTTCACTTTCTTTGTTGCACCTTTAGAAAACACAATCGTGGCTTCTACATCCAAATACTCCTTCTCAGGAAAGGCAGTTCTAAGTCATTAAATGTTTTTAGGCTTCATTAGGCACAGAAGAATCAGGTTTATGTATCTGAAACTGCCATGATCACATGAACTTTCATCTGTGGAAAAATACAATCCCTCGATCACAAAACACAGCAAAAGCAGCAGCTACTCACAGATAGGGGCTTCCGAAAACAGGCCTTTTAAGCCCATACACAAATAGGCCACAGCACCAGTAGGCGGTAATACAAACAATACCAAACGAGAACAGAACTGTCTTACATATTAGATAAGATTTTTTGCATTGTGGCTGTAGTTTGAGACTAATTAATTGTGATCAAAGCCTTATTTTCCTTGTTCTAGCAGAGTATAAGGACATGACACATCCCATTACACTTAAATATCATTCCCTTCGCATCCAAAAGAGGAACGTATAACGGTAAGTTTTAACCACCAGCTCATCTGTTTTTCAGATCTCAGGTAACACTAGAAGCTCTACAAAGGACGAACATGCATTTCCTGAACCTCACATTGTCAAAGTAAGTTTATATAAATAAAAACACGCTTCAAGACCCTCAGCAAATATGTGCAAGTGATCTAAATGTAGGTTAGGTGCTTGCCTAGGTTATTCTCTACCTCCAGCAAAGGAGATCGACAAAAAACATTTTTTTGCAAGAACGATGGTAAATGACTAAGCAGCAACTAGCAACAATAACATTAAAAAAGTAGTATTTTTGATGTCAAGATTTCAAGCAAAATTCAGAAGTGCAGTGTAAAAATTCAAGTATCTAGAAATGATTATCAGATAAATCATTTCAGCATCTCACTTTTGACACTCAGTATTAGATTAGTAACTAGAAGCGAGGCACAGTAAGACACCAAATGAAACTATTATCCTCATATTTTGTTAATGAAAGAACACTGCTTTCCATATGAGAGAAAATGGAACTGCAGCCTAAAACGTAAGAGAATATTGTAAAGTATGGAAATATAGTTTTGAAGGCTCTTAGTGCAAAAAGACTTAAGAAGTGCATCTTCTCCCTTCTCTCTGCCCAAACGATTGCTATGACTGGGGCTTTAATGAGTTAAAAAGCCTGAGTACTTTTCTTTTTTTCGAAGCTGTTAATAGAATTTTTAAAGTATTCACCAGCTATAAACTTCTGTGTAGTCAGTACTCAAAGCAATTTGCCAAACAGCAAATTATTAAGCAAAGTTGTACATTTCTGCCATATGTTATTTCCACTCAAATCGCTTGCACTATGAGAATTAGAATAATTGCTTTGCAGATTTCCAAACAACTAACATGTCTAACAGTCCATTCAAGAAGCAATGCCAGCCCTAAGGAATGATTTGCTAGCTCTGGAGACTACAGTCCAACCCTTCTGGCTGCCAGATAAATCAGGCTCAATCCCAGCTGCAGACAGGTCCTTTAGTAGTCCTAAATCCAGATAAATCAGGCTCAATCCCAGCTGCAGACAGGTCCTTTAGAAGTCCTAAGAGCCTACCCCTCCCTATTTTAAAGGGCTGTAATAGGGAAAACACACACAACCAACCAAACCTTTTCAGATTTAAAAAGATTGTAGCATGAAAGAGGTGTGTGTGTGTGGTGTATAGATCTGATAGATCTGATAGAGTATTGCACAAATAAAGATCTGATAGAGTATTGCACAAATAAAGGCCCATCCACCCGTAGCAATTTTGTGGCTACCTTCCCTCTACCCCAGTGAGACATATGGCAATCAAAGTTACTCCAGTAACAACTATTGCTAAACATGAAGACAGGTCTCTTGAAAAGGAAGTATGTACAACAAAAGCTACCACGGAGTCAAAGTGTTAATGGGACAAGCAAAATCAAATCCATGAGAAGCAATGAATGAGGAATGAATGGATGACAGCCATATGATAGAGCAAATAAAGAATTTCATAGAAGTATGTAATTCTTACTTAAAAGTAAGAGACTTAATTGGAACTAAAACAGATCTCTTGCAGATCTGTACTGTAGACATCATTAGAAACTGAGTGGTTTTAGTCAGAAGTAAAAATGAATTTAGCATTTTGTTCCAGTTCTCATTTCAAGATTTAGTAGATGCCACAACAAATGAATTAACTGCATCACATTTTAATACACTCCAGTTACAGCACACAAAGGCTCAAGGAAAGTTAAGAGCATATGCTAAACTTGTTTCTATCGCTGCTCGTCTCAGTTCAATTCCAAATTAACTTTGCATTGCTTTCCCTCATCCGAGCAGACATGTCAAAGACAAAACAAGAGAGGAATGACTACAAGGAGTCGTGCCCAGGTTAAAGTAAAAATCAAGATATTTGGATGTGGTTTGTAGCAAAATTTTTGCTCTCGGGCTACCAACAGTTTTTCCGTAACAACAAACAAAGAATACGAAGTTAAACATAATTTAATTTCTTAGTCAGAGAAGACTTGTGGGTAATTTGACAGACACGCACGGCTTACAGCATGGGCTCAAGAGAGGCAGCTTCTTTGCATTGCTTGACTTGAGCTTCAACAGGTTATGCACCTACTGTATCTGCTACGTCCCCTGCAAGTTCACCAGAGGTTCATCTGGTTGTGCTTACAGTGCAGTCTGAAATTTAAGTAGCAGCTCATATGCCAAAACAGTTGGACAGCCTCATGTATTTTTTCAACAGTGTGTATCTTTTGGATCCTGCTGCATTAATATTTTAATAGTACTATCAGAACCTTACAGTAAATGATCACCATGTGCAGAAGGAACTCTCACATAACTCCTACGACAGAAAAGACGTAATGCCTACAGAACGGTACCTTATTTCTTTGATCTTAAGCACTGACTTCCAAACCCAAAATACCTTCAACTCTCTAGAACAAAAAGCTTGCACTAAAAATTGCACTAAAAATTACACTAAAAATTAAAAAAAAGCGCTCCTTATGCCTCCTAAATGTATCATCATAAAACTTCTTTAACAGGTGATGGACTCTACAATTATAGACACACACATACATGCTGATAAATTCAGAAATATAAATGGGCTCAGCTGCATCTAAGCAGGTCTGCAGGGTCAGCATATGCCACAGAAGAACCTGAAAAATCTATATGGCTGTTCCCCCTCTAGGGTTGTACAAGGGAGTTAGATTATCGTCATAACTTCAGAGTAAACTACCCATAAATCATGTAGGTTTCAGGGGAGTTCTGGTCCTTCCTCTGCTACCTGTTGAAACCAAATAGAATAACATTGTTTCTTAAATACTTCTGTCTTCTTTTACAGCTTTATCCCCAAAAATGTGAGCACTCATGCTCCCTGCTTAATTAAGAACATGCACAGCAGCTATGAAAAGGTAGAGAAGAAATACTGACCTCCCCTTCCTCCCCCCCCCCCCCAAAGGACTCCACTTGAGAACAAAACCATTTTAAAAAGCATCTCTCAAAATACAACTTCTTTCTTTTGGGCAACAAGAATACTAACCTTGCTGCAAAACTTCATTGTCAAAAAGGCATTTTAAAGATATCATCTCCTTAAAAACCTGAAGAGTATGGGAACAAAAATGCCATCTCAGCTATCTATTTAATGTCATCAATAGTCTACAAAATAACTGTATTGGTTAGGTAGTTGACAGAGTGACCTGTTTTTTAATTCAGAAGAATCAAGATTTAATTCACAATACTCTTAGCAATCTTTGAAAGCTGGGTATTAATTATCTTACACAGTTCATTTTTGGTAAAACAAACAAACAAACAAACAAAAAGATTCTTGAAATTTATCACTTCTACATCATTATCAGCTTTTCTACATGCAGAAGTGTTACCTTGTAGCACAGCTAAGACAAAAACAGGTTTAACCATTCAGATAAAGCAAGCGCTAATGCTAAAAATAACCAGTATTCATTCACGAAAGCATGCAGTAAATAACATGCAGCTGTAAAGCAATATAATTAGTGTTCTCTCAGTACAACTGCACTAACCATTGTTAGCATTTACTGAGGCAGAAACCTTATGTATTCTTTTATGTGGGCCAAACAAAAGCAGAAGAAAGCCTGAAAATTTGTGTGTGCGTGCATATGAGTGTAACCAATGCAAGAATAATAGCAAACATCTCTTAAGGGGCAGCAACAGAGCTATCTTTGAAGAGAAAAGCAGTCTTCACAGGAGAACTGAACCTGCAGTTGTATCTTATTTATACAAGCGAAACCCTCCCACACACATAGAGCTTTCCTTTTTTCCTTTTCATTGATCACATGTAAATGATTGCACTTTTCAGAGCTGAAATTACTCACATAATACAGACAATATTTTAATGGAAAACTTTTATAAAGATACTAACTTGCCTAACGTAGAGAAAGTGATTTGTTCAGCTTTGAAGTGAAAAGCTTAAATTAACCTTTAAACCTAATGTGGGCTGGCAGCAGCTGATCCTTGACAGCCAGAAGCAGTTACATGTAACTTCAAAAGCATGTGCCAGGGGTATCTGCCACTTCATATTCTTGGCATCATCATCTGCAACACACAGGTCTTTCCTTTTATCATGTACAGAGTGAAGAGATTTAAAACTCTGAGGAAGTAGCTTATCTACTTAGAAAAATCTCCACATGTAACCATCAAGTACTGTAACTAGGTATTCGACCTTTTGGATGAATGATAATAACTTTTGTGAGGCAGAAGCAAACCAAGGCAAAATACTCTTCCCTTTAAGAGATAAAACAAAGAAATTCTCAAGAAAAGACTATAAAAGTAGTTTTCAGTATGTTTCCGTTTCTGGAGGGGAAGATCCCTCTATTCTCAGCAGGAAAATAAACCACTAGACTTCTGAAGCAGAGACTGTACAACAACTATCCATCAATCTTTTCTAAATAAAGGACACCTGAAATCAAAATGCTAGCTTTCCTTCTGATCAGATATAGGATGGTTATGTTATTACCCAGCTATTTCAAAGCTACTGATCTGAAATATAAGAAAGTTTACAGGAAAATATCCCTTGTCTATATATATAAAAAAAAATCCTGCCAGTTTCAACTATACAGCACATGGTGCTTAAACATATATACATATATACATATATACATATATATATATATATATATTTAGAATGGGAATCTTCTAGTTCTCTCATTAAGGAAGAACTGCTGCTCATATTTTATATGCTTATTTTACAACCCCAATCAGTGTTTGCTGAGAGTGGTAAATCAAATGTAAAGCCAATGTAAACAAAAGACATTTTTAACTGGTTTATTGTAGTTACTCTAGCTGACAAACAGAAATGACCTTCCGAAACCACGAAGAGGGCCATCTTTGAAGGGCTATTTTCGGCACAAGTCGTTTTCTACATTCTAAACTGGAATGGAATAGCAAGAGTTTCTTGAAATACCTTTTAGCACCTCTTGCAAAACTCCAGCTCTAATAGGACAGGGCCCCCACTTTCTTCCCTCTGTTAATTTAACATTACATACAATTCGTGAAAATTTTCACACAAAAATCTTCATGCACTGGTGTTGAAAGAGAACTAGGTTAGGAACATCATTGTTACCAAGTATCTGATTTTATGAGCACTTGTTAATCCAATTTCAAAGTAATTACACTCAATAGTCCTCCGGACACAGTCCAGAATAATAATGCAGCTACTGAGTGAAGAGTATGTCAGCCTAGGTAAACTTTTAGACTGTATTTTATATAAATATTTATGCACTGCTCAGAAGAAAATACTGCAGTATTTACCTTTTAATGATACTAAAAAAAGTGAGTAGTCTTGTAATTACTGCCTTTCAGAACCTTCTTCATAGCTGTATGTACAAACAAGCGTTTCAGGCGAACACTATTTTAAACAAACTTTTAGAAGTTTTAAACTTTTAGAACAAAAATTAATTTTCCCTCTTCAATACTTAGATTTGTGCAGAGCAAAACGAACAAAAACCTCTTGTGCTCATTTTGGGCATGGAGAGGGCTCTGGTCAGCTACTAGAACTTATAGCATCTGATAGCAAAATCCTCAAAGCAACTTTCTGCGAACAATACTATTTTATCTGTGGATTCAAAACTGCTTTTGTTTCCATAGCTTTTTTTTTTTTTAAATGAGCCAAATGATACATTTTGTTATATCCCAAATCACTCTATTAAAAATTCTATCTTTTAAAAACAATTATTTCCAATTAAAAATTATGATTAGAATAACTTGTTTTAACATTTTCAAAAAAATGCAAATTTGCAGGTAAGTTTTCAGTAACATTTAATCATGGAGAAAGTTAAATCTATATGCAAAGGAAACACTGCATCTACATCTTACCATTAGCATTATTTTATAGATGGGCATATGGATGTGAAATTACTTGCCCAGTGTGTTGTAGCAGGGTAATTCAATCCCTAAGAAAAGATCAATTTTCCTGATGTACAATTCAGTATCTTATCCTAGCTGGCAACGGTGATTTCCCTAACATGTAACTGTTACAATTACTACACCATTTCACAGAGAAGGTTTCAGACCTTACAGTAGGACAAGAAAGAATGTGAACTTACAGCCTTAACGCCAGAACAGCTGTTAACTAAGCCAGAAGTAGTGTCTTTTACATGCCATGTGCAAATGTGTACTCTCCTGTTGGAATAGTCCTCAGCTGCCCCAGCCAACTGAGGCTGCTGAAACGATCTGCTCACTTATCTTCAGAGCCTGAAATAAGATGCCACTACAAAGCTGTACGTTAAACTGTAATGGAGAAACACTCTGGGATTAGAAACTAGATCCAATAGCCATGGAGTATTTCCGAGAGAGGGTCGTGAACTAAGAGACTAATCTTTAAGCTATCAATTCATACTCATTTGAGGTTATGTTGGGAAAGCTCCTGATGAGAAGGAAATGGAAATAAAGTCTTCTGTAATGAGAAATTTATGCCAAGAAATTGTACCAAATGACCTCAAGAAGAGATTTGCTAACTCAGGGCATTTTTAAGAGATGTTTTATGCATTGCCAGCCCCTCTCACATGTAAAAGGCATTTCAGAATCCATCTGCTTTCAGATAATTAGGATGTGAGACAACACACCAGGGATTCAGTTTCGAGATGAATCCAATTTTCTTTAATCTGGCACAGAATCTCTCTCATTTTCAATCTTTTCCCCAGCACTTTGCAGGAAGAAAAATGGATTCTTATATATGGATTGTGTTTAACTGATGACGGTTAAATACAGTATACATTGCTTTCCACTATGAACGTTACTTTAAGCTTCCCTCTACAAGTCAAGGAGTTAAGGAATAGATAAATTAACAGCCTGAAAACTCAAGTGGTGTAAGAACTTTGGAACTTTATTCAGAATTGTGGAGCGTAACATAAAAATGTAAAAGCTAGGTTAGCAGAACGTAGCTCTTTTCTGTAATTTCCCTCTGAAAAGCATACATGGCAAAGAGGAATTCTATGAAATTCTCATTTCATTAAGATATCTAAGTCATTTTCTTTAGAAATGGCAAGTGTCAAAAAATAATTATAGCTGCTGTTAGGGACCACTACTGATGTGTCCCATCATCAAAATAAATTAATTTCAGATTGCTGTGATTCTTGGGGTTGTAAACGTTATATTTAAGAGAAATCTTACCCTTCATCTTTCCACAGGCAGAGAAGATTCCCTCACTTATCTCTTCAAAAGCTATTCATACATGTATTTACAATATTCACATTCAGTAAGGACACTAAGAATTTTTTGGGTAAACAACTCCTCAGTTTCTATGTACAGAACAGATGATCTCCCTTTACCGGGTGGTGATGCAACTGACAATGTTCTGACAAAACAGAATAAAACAAAACAACCCACAAGTGTGCAAACAAACTACTGGAAGATGCTCTAATCCAAAACCTCAAAGAAAAGATTATTCAAGATGCTGACCTATTTAGCTAGCTACTTTTATGCCTCCCAGCCTTGATCCCATGGTAAGGCATAAAATTTGTTGAGTAATAATGAGGAAAGGCTGAGAGAGCTGGGACTGTTCAGCATGGAGAAGAGAAAACTCAGGGGGGATCTTATCAATAAGATTTAAATTAAAAGGTTTAAATATCTGAAGAACCAGACTCTTTTCAGTGGTGCCCAGTGATAGGGCAAGAGGCAACGGGCACAAACTGAAACACAGGAAGGTCCATCCGAACATAAGCAAAAACCTCTTTACTGTTTGGATGACTGAGTACTGGAACAGGTTACTCGGAGAGGTTGTAGGAGTCTCCATCCTTAGAGATATTCAAAAACCATCTGGACTGAGTCTTAGGCAACCTGCACCAGGTGACTCTGTTTAAGCAGGGGGGTTGGACTAGATGATCTCTAAAGGTCCTTTCCAACCTCAACCGTTCTGTGATTTAAAAAAAAAAAAAAAAAAAAAAAAAAAAAGAGTCAGGGACATTCAAAAGGAAGAATATACAAGATGAAGAAGATCGAGGGACATTCAAGAGGAAGAACATACAAGATGATGAGAAGCAAATTCTTTGCTGGTCACAAACTGCTGCTAACGCACCTCAGTGTTAGCTTGTGAGTCCCAGTGGTAGAATTAATGAAGTAGAGTAACTACCATAGCAAAATAAATAGCCATACAAGGGAATAAATAAATGACCAAGTTGCTCCTCTTCTCTTCCCATTTAAATTGCTTGAACAAGGCACTTATTTAAAATACGGCATTGAAAACTAAAATTGCAAACTATTCTATAAGTTAACAATACAAAAGTAAGAGAACACTAAGATCAGAAACAGCCACCATGTGTTGAATCTGAAAGATGCATCATTTTTAGAACTGTTTCCTTGGAAGCAAATCTGTTGGAAGCAACATTTAAGAAAAAACAGAAAATTAACCTGATTTCCTTTTGTGTCGGTCATTCACCTGGTATTACCAAATACTATCCAGGAGCAAACTATGGCTTGCCTTATAGGCAGCTGTCCCTTAGAAAACCGAACAAGAATCCACCACACTGAATTATGTCATCAGGAGTGCCAGTGACTGCCATGCCCAAAACCACAGTAACAATAAATTACAAGTTTCTAACCGTACTATATTTAGAAGCATTTGCCAGAAGTATAGAGCATGCTCAGACAAGTACCTTTTAAGTTTTAAATATAAACTTGCATGCTTTAATAGATTAGCAATACTTAAAGGAGTATGGTGACAATCTCAAAATATTTGAAGCACTCATGCTATCCAAGCAAAACAATACATTTTTATTATGCTCAATAAGTGCCTTCCTCTGTTCTGTCTATCACATGTATCACACTAACTGGAATCACAGAGGCTACATATTGAGAGAGGAAATTCATGCTTGAAAAATGTTGTATGCCTGTTACGGACTTAGCCATTAGAAGCCTTTATGGGTCAAAAAGCATGGAGTCAACTAAATTTCTTACCTGTGCTCTGTGGTGTCCCTCCCCTCCAAGTTCCCCCTCCCCCCAAAAAAACACCCACAAACACCACACAGCCTAGTAATAGTTCTCTGAAGAGAAGGTTGAGGCAGATAGGAAGAAATAAAGAAATAAAAGAAAGTCAAGTGAGGAAAGGCTTTCTAGCCACATTTTGCTGGAGACTCACTGTCTTAGCTGCTCAAGAGGTTTCCCACACGATATTCACATTGCGCTCATGCATACTTAAAACTCCTCCACAATTGCCACAGATAATTGCTTTTTTTCCAGATTCTCCTTTCCTTTCTCTCAACTTTTTAAAATACACTTTAAAGTACATAAGATCAAAAAGCTTGAAAGAAATTGAGTTATTTAGTCTGCAGAAAAAGAGACAGATGGGAGACTCGGTAACATTCTTCAAACACAAAATTGGTATGAGAAAGGGACTAAACCGTTCACCAGGTCCACTGCAGAAAGATAAAAAGCGAGAAAGATTTAAGTGAGACATTTGGAAAATTTTCAAGTCAGAGTAAAGCACTGAACAGATCGCCTGTGGAGGCTGCAGAATAGCTATCCTTGGAAAGTCTTAAAAACAAGTTAGACAAACATCTGCCAGAAGTGGTTTAGGTATAACAGATGAAAAGATGCTGCCCTTCTGCTAAGCCAGCATTGCAAAACCAATAATATTTCCCTTTTTCATATCCCTGTGTTACTTAACTTTTACAATGATAGGTTTCACTACATATTTTTAAGTGTGATATTGCCACATATTCAAGTGTGATAATTTGGGAGACCACAACACACCAAAGGTTTGCTAACAAGCAGGATAAACCAACTGCCTGTGAAGTGAAACCTCAACAACTTAATTTTGGTCGAATAAGTACATAAATTAATTTGCTGACCAAGTAGCTAGTAATTGGGAGAGCCCATAGCACATGCAGAAAGGAGGGCACTACCTGCACAGACCTTGGCCCCAGCTTCTTTCTACAGCCTTCAGTGGGATGGACAAACTGCTTGGCCCAGGTCCCACCCAACAGCCCCCATTCTTGAACACATCAGGCAAGCAAAGAAAAAACCCCACACCCTCAATAACAAAACTTAGATTTAAAATCTCATCAAGACAGCTCCAAGCTCAGGACTATCAATCTATTTACACGTCATTTTATTGACTGTTTCCTTATTGTTATGATGCTGATAGGCACACTACAACACACTCTGGAGGAGGAACTGGAGAGGACACGTGCCCACTGTGGGAGGCTACCATCCCAATCCCAGGAGGAAGCAGGAACCCACTGATATGCTGGGCCTGAGGTATCTCATTGCTGCTGCGAGCAGCGAGAGAGATTGATTACTCTAAACACTGTCCTATAGGACCCTTACAGTTTGCCTGGCATGCTAAAGCCATGAGATACCTCAAGCCTAGCACATCAACATTGATCTCTCTGTTCCTGAATCCAAGCTCAGCACGTATCTACGTCCAATTACAGTTACAGATGAAAACAGATTAAACTGTTTAAAGCCTCAACAGAGATATCTTTATTAGACAGGTATTTGCCACCAAAAAGTCATTTTTTTTTAAATCATTAAGCCCACCTTAATCCATTCTATGGTTGATGTCTTTATTACATAACACTATTTTTTAATCCAAAGAGAGAGAAACAGGTTGTAGAATTTTATATTAGAGTTCTATCAACTTCATCAGTACAACTGCAGTCAGAGAGAAGGATGACTTCTTTTTCTTTTCTTGTTTAAAAAGATCATTTTTGATGGACCAGTGCTGACTGGTAAAGAATTATAAGATAGAGGAATAAAGGGCTGGTTAATTACAATCAGATTTCCCTGGTATTTGAGCAAGGACTGGTGACAGGCTAGCCAGTCTGTTGTCATTTACATCACTGTCCACACCTCCTTTAGGGACAACTTTATTGCCTTTGTTTTCCTCTGGAACTTCATTTGTATGCCAAGTCTCATTCTGGATTTTCTTTAAAGGGCACCTCTCTAAGGAAATGAGCAAGAAAGGCATCACCAGTATTCCTGTCATCCTTCTTGCTACCTTTTTTTGGCTTCACCATAAATCTCTTGCCAACTTCTAGACCAACAGAAGACATCTTAATAGTCTTCTTTTAATAGAGTTACTATTGTGAGTACATAGTACCTCAGCTGTAAAGAGATACCTGCTGAGGATAGATAAGAAATGAAGGGTTTGAACTGTCTTCCTTATTATATGCTTCATAATAGGAAAGCATTCACAACCTGGGTAATCAAAATATAGGAACAGACTGAGATTCCACAGCCTCCACAGACCATCACCACTGCAAGTTGCAAAGAACTATCTAAATAAACATCTGCTAAGAATAGCTGAGATATAATTTTGGGACATGTGAACAGGATAAATAACATGAGGTCCCTTTAAGCCATATGTTTCATCAGTCTAAGAAAATAAAACCGATCCTTACAGTTTTGTGTACATCCACAGGATTCTTAACGACAGCAGGTAGGTTACACTACTCTTACTAATTTAATTCTAACCAAATGAATCATTGGCACTGTATCTCTAAAGTCACAACACAGTACTGTATTTTCTTACTTCAGAGGAGAACCAGGGGAGAACCAGAGGGCTTTAACTGATTACTTAGTGGCCTGTGGTCACCAAGCCTAGTCAGGGAGTTCTTTTTCACTCAAGGAATTACTTTTAAAGGAAAGCACCTTTTCTGAAGCACAAAAATAAAATAAAAAAGTTTTGTTCAGCTGACTGCTTTGAGAAGTACCCAAACATTTCCAAACCCCTACTAAATTATGTGTAAGGATGGCTTCCATTACACAGGAAAGAAAAGCTATCAGGGAAACGTATTTGCTACTGTTTAAAACTAAGGTCACCATGAAAAGAAGAAATAAAGATAAATCTCTTGACCCCCCCTCCATGTGCAAGCATTACAGGAAATCTAACAAAGAAAATGTTTCTTAGTAACGGTAATGAGAACTATCCAGGTAACTGTTTAGAATAAGAATTATACAGAGGTTACTGGGTTTCTCTGCAGCCCCCAATTCTTCCGATCCTAATTAAGAGCCCTAATGACAGACTGTGCAAAACTAAGAGGGAATATGAAAGCCTATCACAACTGCAGCAACCAGACATAAAAACCTTAACAGCACAAGAAACAGGAGATGCTATTTACTTTGCTCACATCTGATGATCCTAGCAGCAGCCTTCTAGGCTAACCATTCAGTTTGGCTACAACGTTTAGCATTTGAAATTTATCAAGTTTTAGAGAACACTTCCTTAGAAGGTAGAAGGGTGAATGAATTCTTCACGTGGCAGCTACAACACACAGTCATCAGCTTCATAATCAGAAAAGTTCAAAAATATTACGGTAGATGACAGATTCCTATTCCTGCACAGTTGATCAATCTTCCTATGCCAACTGCTTTACATTTAATTTTTTAATATAGATATTTCTCAGGGTAGCTGTAGTTTCAGATGTTTACCACACCGCACAGTCTCTGAATTCAGCCAAGTTCACCGATTAACCTAAAATTAACCTAAAATTTACTCTTTTTAGTCATCTACTTGTATCGCTAAGTACTTTGCCCCTCCCAAATTTATACAATCTCTATAATATACTGGGAGAAAAACATATTACATCTTCCAATTAGCTAATATAACACAGTACTTGACCCAAAAAGGCTAGCAAAGTTTTGGTTGATTTTACCAGATCTCTATTTTCCCAGAGAAATGGGATGAAATAAAGGGCAGAAGAGAAACAAAAAGGTCTTCCCCTGCCCCCATGAAGTATGAACACATTTCACAGTAAGGATTATTAATTGCTTAAAAAGAAATAGAAAAAGGTTGACGTTGTTAATATTAATTCCTTCGGAAACCTAAAGCAGCAGAATGGTAATATGTGTTGCCTATATGATTCTAACAGTTAGAACACAGTGCAAGTACACAAGGTGGAGTTTCACTCACTGATTAAAACGCTAAGGGTTTTTTGAATTATGTGTTTATGGTACCACTACACTGCTTTGATAAACTAAAAATGGTAGAATTGGGAAAACAGCATACAGGCATGCTGAAGGAAAATATTCTATGGCAGCATCTACATGATAGTATTTACATTTAATCAATATTCCACTGGCCATATGTTATAACTATACTTTAAGCTGGGATCAGGACAGAAAATACTTATTGGCAAAAGAAATCCAAAGCAACGCCATGAGAATATGCATACTCCTGAAGTTCCATACCCTCATGAGGACTCATAAATGAGGTGAGATTTGTAGCCACCTGAGAGCTCAATTTTCACTTTTCCATTTCACCTTTGGTCTAGGCACGTCCTGGATAAAATTTATGTCCCATTTTGCATATCAACAGCTTTTTTTTTTTCTTGCCAATTAGAGATCTAATCTTCATCCTGATACCATTATTTGTGTTCTTGTCCCTAGAATGCACCAGTTATCTCTGCTGCTTCTTAGGGCTGTCTCAGAAACACTTTAATGTTTTGCAAAAGAAAAGCAGAAAAACTGGTACTTTTCTAATTTGACTCTACTGCCAATTAGTAAATTTTCAAACAGCAGCAGCAATTTTAGAAGTGGTCCACTGATTCTGAAAGGAAGTACAAAAATCACTTCAACTAGTTATTTCTTATAACACCAACTAGCACTATATTTTCAAAGTATAAACTAATACAGAAATATTTTAATGTATTTGTAATATTTCTATAAGCTATTTTAAAAGCTTCATCCTCACATAAATAATTGTACTATATCTCCAGATACTACAGAGTAACATTAAACTACCAAAAAGGTGATGACTTTTCACTTTAATCCTAACTTAAAAGATCAAATCACAAACAGCAAGGCTTCCACTGACTTCATGGAAGAAAAACAAGGATGACAAGATTAGGAGAAAAACTTTGAAAATCTTATCAAATTTATTGTGATGTCAATGTCACAATTCAGAATATCAAAAATATAGCATGGAATTTTGGTGATAAACATTACAGTTATATGTATATACTTCAATATTCATTAAAATAGGACTTTTTTCTTCAAAAATGTGATTCAACAAAGGACACTAAACAGGCAACTTTAGAAAAGACATGACCAGAAAAAGGGAGGAATACCACCAATATGGCTTGCCTAATGTAGCATTACTAACATTACATTTTATAGTCTTCCTTGTAGGAAGCTCTCCTAAATCAGAAGGAAGAAAAGTTCATGGGCTCTTTGGACCTCATTTGATAAAGAGGCACTAAGTTAGCCTGCTACTAAGTTAGCCTGTTCATTCAGTTACTAAATTAGATTTATACTTACATTAAAGCAGCCTACTCACAACCTTCTACATTAAATATTTCAATTATTTTTTCAGATTCAGATTATTCTCCCACCCGCACATGCCTCATCAGAGGCCTCAAGTCTTAAAGGCTACAGCTACCTTGGACAACTCAAGAGTCCTGTTATTTCCAGTCTGATGTGCTATTTTCAGATTTGCACAATGTCCTTTTCCTAAGCAACGTATTCGATATAACTCTCTCCAACTTATCAATTGCTTTCCATTTGGGGAAGGAGAAATTGTTTGCTTCTCTATTTACCTTAAAAAATGTAAAAGAAGCAAATAACCCTATCATGCTGTATGGAAAAGACAAACAAGCTTCACATTTATGACTAGGGAAAAATATTCCCAAGACCATATTTCCTGAAGTTAACTGTAAGAATCATTCTGACTTACATCACTCCACCTTCAATATCTTGCACCTTTAGGCTTTAGTGCTGTTAAAACGTCAAAGCAATTCACCATTTGGGGGGGGGGGAGGGAGTAAATTCATCAAAGTCAGAATTGCTGCAACAGGCGTGTACTGATGTGTTGTTAACTTGCAACACAGGGGGCTGAGGGAGGAGAATATTGTGATGAAGTCATGTTGACAGACACAGAAAGATCCTTCAGGCTGACTATAAAAACACTTTACTGATTATTTGATGAAAATTATCTAAGTTAGAAGTATCTGCTACTCATTTCTAAGGCCATCCATGCATACTATGCGCCAAAGAAAGGAATTAGCTACTTTTCTGTCAACAATAGCAGCTGAAAAGTTCAGTAAGTACACCATGCCTGTGCCTTCCAGGCCATTACAGGATTTGTGTCAGCAGCCTATGCCTAGGCCCCTTCCAAGCTGCCGTTTCAGCTGTGAAACTCAGCCGAACAGAGGAAGGAGCGCAGCTGGCTCCAGCCGAACCCCTCCACGGGCGCGCGGCCTCCCGACAAACACGGTGCCGGTACGTGCAGCGACGGCGCACCTGAAGCCCCCCGAGAAACGCCCGGCCTCAGCTGAGCAGCAGCAGCGGGCCTGGCGCTCTTCCGCCCGCCGCAGGGCGGCTCTCCGTGCGGGCCCGGCCCCGGCCCCGGCCCTGCCCCTACGACCCAGCCTGGGCTCTGGGCCGCCATGACGCAGCTTCCCCACCCCCCTCTCCCCTCCACCGCCGTCGGGGCCGCCGCCCGCGCCGCACTCACGGCCTCGAGGCCGCGCTGAGGGGGAAGTGAAGCCTCCCAGGCCCGCGCCGCGGCTCGTTCGCACCCGGCCCCGGGGAGACGCTCACATGAACCGACGGGATCCGCCGCCGCCGCCGCGCGCGCCTCCGCCCGCCGGCCGCGAGGAAGGACCCTCCCGGCAGGGCTGCCGCGCGGGCGCCCGGCTTTCAGGAGAAAGCGCCCTGTAGCGCCTCATTTCCTCTCCCAGCGATTGCGTTCTTTCTCCGGCAAAAGCACTCACGATGCCGTTTTCTGAGTACTCGTGCGTCGGAAATTCATACAGAAGAAACAGGCTAATTTTTTTTAAATATATGTGGTATATATTAAAAAAAAAAACTAAAATGGAGTTCAGGCATCCAGCCGGACACCTCTACGCCGGGGTCCTTCCGTAGGCCGTCGGCGGAGTGACGTCACGGAGCGGCGAGAGCCCGCGGGGGCGGGGTGTGCAGCGGGACGTGGGTGCGGAGGTACCGCCGCCGCCGGGACCGCGGTCTGCCCTTGCCTCCCCCTCTCCGCCCTCGCCCGGGGTGCTAGGGCCGGGCCGGCAACCCTGCGCCGCGGCCGCGCCGGGTGGCGCCGTGCTGAGGGGAGCCCCCTGCCCCACCCCTCCCCCATCCTCCCCCATTCTCCACCCGCGCGCAGGGGGCGACCGTTAGTAACGGTCGAGCTGAGGGAGGTGGCGAGGCGAGGCGGGGCGCCCAAGCGTCTCCTCAGCACTGCCCGGGGCCGGGGTTTTGAGGCAGCGCTGCCTCGGGGGCTTTTTTTGGACTCGCTTTTGGGGTGCGAGTTCCCGCCCGGGTGTGTGGCCGCAGGGCAGGGCGGCGCGGCGCGGCGCGGCTCGGCTCGGGGTTGTCTCTTCGCTGCTGAGCGCGTAGTAAGTCAAGCTGGGGAGGGAGGGGGTCTTAGAGGTTGCCAGGGTCCCCTCAGGTTACCGTTTTTTCTAGCAGCCATGTGGCAAACTGGTTAAAGTGAATTTCTCTTTTACTGAAGTTGATTCCTGAGCGGCCATGAATAACGTAGAAATTAAAGGGTAACAAACTCAGTCTTTACATGCATAGGGACATTGATATAGCGGAAGTGGCACCTGTGATGCTGTAGTGAAAAGGTAGATGCAAAAGACTTGAGAGAAATCATATGTTTATAAAATCGAGCAATGTGACTTAAAAGCTATCCTAACTTGTTCAAGTTAGATCATGTATGTTTCCTTCATTCTTTCCAAGGGTGGTTTTTTCTTTTTCTTTTTTCCTCCCCTCTAGCCAAATATTCTAGCTGATGATCCAAAAATTGAGATGCCCAATAAGTCTCGCTGACTCCAAAGCCTGGCTTTTTAAGCAGGAACATCTCAATCTACTGTTTTTATGTAGTAACATTGTAAATGGTCTGAACAATGGTGTTAACTCTTTTCTTATGGTAATATCCAGCCAGGAGAAAGAGGCTGCTGTGTATGTGTGGTAACGTTCAGAAGTACTGATGAGAAAGAGCTTTTTTAGTCTTTGGTAATGGCTGTATTTGAATAAAATCATGCCTGATCTTTAGAAAAAGGAATTACTATTTAGCGTTTCCGTGAAATCATCCCAGAAATATTCTGTCAGTCACCTGTGCCAAAAATATTATGACACTTATTACCTGTGTGGGTTTTTTTGCTACAATTTTTGTCTTCATTGAAGGCAAAATACTGACATTGTATTTCCAAATCTCTTTTGCATTATCTCTTGATCCCAAATTGAGTAACAACATTATAATGAAAATTATAATTTATTTATCCTTTTGCTGAATTGATGTAGCTCGAAGGTAAAAAGAAGTATTTAGGCAAGTCCTATCTACATGTAGAGTTTTCATACAGGAAGTACTCATTTTGTTATACAGTGAATTGGTTACTTTGACAAAATAATGTTTTTTAAAAAGGATATTTTAAAGTATGCCTAATGTGCTCAGAATCTGTAATTATGCCTGTGACTCCACAGTTATTCTTTATTTCGAGGTAGAATACTACTTATTTCAGCGAATGTCAGAGTATTTGGAATATTGAGTAAAAGAGGAAGTAATTGTGTTATGCCACAGGGGAAAACATTTGATTAAAAACGATACTACTCACCTTCAGATTTCTGAGTGATCTGGTGAAATCTCTGCAGTACTGCAATGTTGTTTGCAGTAGGTACTTATATTGCAAATAAAAAATTTATGAAGTGAACTAAATTTCTGCAGAAAAACAAATAAATTAAGCCAATAATTTAGTTTTTATTATAATTATTCTGAAGTTAATTAGGTCCCTGGTCATTATTGTGACTGTCCTAACATAGTCTTACCTAACTTCTGTATCAAATGAAAGGTTATCAAAGTAATGCTAATTTAAAGTTAGTCAGAAACTTGTAAAGATCTTCTGTTTGTGGTAGTTTTTACTGAGAATGTTGCTTAGTGTTTATGTATACAGTAAAAGTTTCTAAGGGAGATTTGGGCGGAGGTAGTGGGCTAGGAAAGATCGTTTAGAGGTGGAATGCAAAACAAGCCACTTCTGGACTTCCAATCTTTATGCCAGACCTATTTTGCAGATGTGATGGACTGTTTCTCATATACTCAGTAAACCATACTCTGGAAGCAATGACCTAGTAATTTAGGATAACGCTAATGAGACAAGTTTTCACTTCCTCTTCCATCCCTACTGTTTCAGATTATCAGAATTGAATTTCCAGAGTTCAGTCCTAGAACTGAATTTACCTGAACTGTTCCTGGTGTTGATTTAAAATAACACAACAATTTTTTTCTTTTCCTCTTTTTATTTCAAAGCAATTGGGAAGTCATGCAGACTATAATTTGTTCCTCCAAATTATAAAATTAATGCAATGTGCATCTTTTCTATATAGAACAAGTGAGTGTGATATGTGAAATCGTGTGCCATGAGTGTGGAGAGGATTTGTCGCACTCTATAGCTGCACTAGATTTGATGTGGATTGAAGAAAAGGATGATTTAAACAGTTATATAAAGTCTTCATTGCGATAAGTTTTAAAAATATATATAAAATTCTGTTTGATTTTAGAAATGACAGTAAGTTACTAGAGAAACGATTAAAATAATTTAGTTTAAAAAGTCCCTTTCATTTAGGCCATTAATGTGTGCTTCTGTTTAAAGGTGATGGTAAAAAGATTTAACTTTTGTTTTTGCAGTTAGTTTATTTTTTAAGTCAGTCCTGGGAATTTATAGATGTTGAGAGTTAAGGGCAGATAGCAGAATTTAATTGTGCAGTTAGCTGTTGACAGGGCTGGTCCTTTTCCAGCATCAGAGAGATTTCTATTTTTTCCTTGCTCTAGTGGAGTCCAGAGAGTCAGTTCTGTAATAAAAAAAACTTGCTTTCATGTGTACCTTTTAAAATTCTTGCTTGCTGATTCCTTTTAGTAGTCAATGGGAAAGATTGTTTACTTTTTTTGTTTTTCTGTTTTCTCTGTGCAACCAATGAAAAGGGAGTGATAATCTGCAATTGTCTAGTCCAAAACATTGAAGTGGTCTAGTTGATCCTAGTGGGCAAAATATCTAGGGTAAAAGAAAAGGTTCATTTCTTAAGATGATTGTTGAACTATTGTTAGTTAAGAGTTCTTTTTTATTAAAATTTCTTTCCAGATGTCAACTGAATGCAGATCCGATGTATTAAAGAAGTATTATCTAGCAGATTGCTTTCTAACAGTAGAAATGAAAACACTTATTACCTGAGTAAATGTATTATAAACTATATATTTAAATGTTTTAGATATAATGCATCTTATCTTTTAGCATAATTTTACTTTCTCTCTCCCTGCTCCGCAACCCTCATGGTATTAGGTTTTTAATTTTGGAGCAATTACTGGAGGCCTGATGTTCCAAGCAAGATTACAGTTGATTACCTAAATCAAGATTTCTTTTTTAATGGTTAATATCTGTTTGCCTTCAGAAGCAGGGTAGCTCATTTGGCAGACATGAAATTCCTACATGAATCTGGGTTTTAATTTATTATAAAAATAATATAGCTTTCCTGTTGGAATTTGCTGTGCACCAATGTGTCTTAGTCCTTGCACTCAGTCCACCTTGTGTCTTTCCAATGGTAAGCTACAGGTGTGAGTTGCACGTTGAGCATCCCATAATGAATTGCTTCCAAGGAAATGTAAACGTTCATGAAATACGAAAGCATTGTGTCTTCACATACAAGACTTTTTATAGAAAAATAGTACTAAAAAACACATATACCACTTATTTATTTTCTTCCTTCAAAACTTTGATTGCTTTATACATTCATATTTAGTATGATGACCGATGTTAGAAACTGAATGACCATATCATACCTCTTTGTCTCTTCCCCCCCCCCCCAAAAAAAGCCACATAAGTAAAAAGTCAGTGAAAGCATCCAAGTATTTACTTTGTATCTTAAATTGAACTGTATTTGATAAAACAGAATGTATGCTCCATACTTGCTGCTTATAAACACTTGGTAAAGTTGTTTGGTATATAAGGATCTCTGTATAATCTATCATGGGATCACTGACTCAACTTTAAGGCTCACAAAAGGAGCTTAAGAGGTTTTTAGTGGGAATTTTGTGGTGGGAACAAGATTGTTCCCTCAAGGAAAAGATAATTCTGAGCGACTAAAGTCACTAAATCCTCTCTTTCTCTAGGGTGACTTTCTCAAGAGAGAATAGCTTTTACTGAAAGCAGCAGGGTAATGTTGGCCAAAAGGATTTTAAAAAAAAAAAAAAAAAAGCGCTTAGCTCCTTCAGTACTCTGAACAACCTCATTTTTTCTTGAAGCCCCTAAGATGATAAAGAATTATCGCATCTGTTTTGGAAGAAGTGGTTTTATGCTTTAAACTTTTCCTGTTGTTTTTCCTATTGTCTTAAAATCCTGAGGGTTCTACCTCCTCTCTGTTTTTTATTTTCCTGGACCAACTGCATAGCTGTTCCTGCACTGTAGAGTTTTTGATTAGTATTCTGTAACTGATGAGAGAGTTAGATGGGCTTTCTACATCAGCTGGTGGACTACTTTTGTTGATTATATATGCAGAGGCCTCCAAACTCTATACCATAATGTCTCTGAAGTCAAAGTGAACTGAATGGTACTCTTCTGCTTAGGCTCATTAGTTTTCTCTTGCATTTCTTCCCGTGCTGTGTGACAGTGCCATCCACTCTGCCATGACAACTTACAGGCTAGGCTTCACTCTGGAGCGTATGAGCTTGGCATTTTTATCTCTGCTCACGAGTGGAGATTAGTGCCCATACCCCTGCATGGGGGTTTATACCCAAGTATGTATGTGTTATGCAAACGTAACATGCACAGCAGGGATAATACTGTCTAATAATGCCTGGTGGTGGCTAAATTCACCATCTAGGGAATTCAGAAATGGCCTGAACAGAGATTTGAAATCAGTTTTCAGGTTCTGGTACGTGGTGCCTGAGATGAAATTTTTAATTTGGTAGTAGAAAAGTGCAAACAGTTTTATCTGAGGCTGAACTGACTGACCGTAGAAGCATCTGTTACTTGTGCATCTTTTTGGTTTTCATAGCCTTGAACTGCATGGTGGTTCGTAATGGAAAAGTGCAAGGAAATATTTAGTGCATAGTAAATTGAGATGCATGGTTCAGAGCAGAGAACTTATTCTGGCTAGAAATAAAAATAGACACAAAACTAAGTGCTTCTGGAATGGAGCTGAAAACTAACTAACTTTGCCTGGCTGTCCCATAGAAATGTTTAATATAGATCACCTGCTTGATTTGTTATTATTTGCCTGAGTCAGTGTGTGAGCAAGCAATTTATCCTGTGCGTGGGGAAAGAAATGGAGGTAGGAAGGACACTGTTACTTCCTAACCTGAAATATCAGGAGTGCTGTAGTACAGAGATGCTAAGTTGTCACTAAACTTATGGTAATGTAGACTTGTGGCCTGCTAATGCATGGTAGTGCTATAGAAGTGACTTTTTTTCTCTCTTAAATGCCTTTAATATTTTTTGAATAAATAACCTATTTTATAGCAGTAGTCATCTGAAGATTGCTTGTATTAAAGCATGTCTGCTCCCAAGAATAGTTTTATATAAAATGAGTCTTATCTCTGTGTTTACAAATATTACTGTACTTTCATCTTTAAATGTAGTATTTGTGAAGCAGCAGCACTATATTAATTTGTTCATCATGCAAAAATGTCTCTTTCCCCCTTTTACTGAGAAATACATTTTAATTACTTAGTCAACACCTTAAAAGCTGAATCACAAAAATCCATATCTTTGGTACATGCAGTTTTGTTCTGTGTTATCTTTTTAAGGAATGTGAACTATTTGGAAAGGCTTCAGATTGTGCGAAAAAGATGTTTCCTTTAAAAGACACTGAGATGGGTGCCTCCACTTTCTTCGCCTCTGCTCTGCCACATGACGTTTGTGGAAGTAACGGCCTTCCTCTGACACCCAACTCCATCAAAATTTTGGGGAGATTTCAAATCCTTAAAACAATCACCCATCCCAGGCTTTGCCAGTATGTTGACATTACCAGGGGAAAACATGGTGAGTGTCATGTTTTATGTTTGTTTACGGTTACATGTTTTTTTAAATATGTCTGAAGGCAACTGAGCAGAATATTGCACCAGTTAAAGAAGGTGGCTGGCTTTCACTCTCAAAATGATTGCGTGCCTTTGCTGCGACTGGCAGTACTGTTACTTTTGTTTCTTCCGTACGGAGTCAAGGTGGCAGTTGGTTATCTGTCTGTTCTCTTTTGTTATAAGTTGTGCTAATTAATCAATAGAAGCTGGAGATTTTCTTTCTTGTTTTTCTTCCTCACTGCAAAATTCTCGTGCTCAAATACTGCATCATATCTTTGTGTAGGACACTGAAATAGATGCATCTTTGATGCTGAGCTACTATACCTTATTTTTATCTTGTGAACAATTTCATGTGACGGTCAGGGTCTCCTATGCTTATTTGCAACTGTTCTTGTTGCCTCAACCATCTCAAGTCTTGGCTGCAAGTTTTACCTTTTTTTTCCCCTCCAACTTTTGCTGTTCAAGATCTCTCTCAGTAACAATTACTTTATTCAGGTATGGAGATTTTTTTAATAAATGTTTTCACACTTATTGTTAGCTCAAGTAAGGTTTCAGTTGTTCTTTCTACTCATGATGATCTAACTATTGCAAGCTCAGCAGGAGTGGAGCACTTAACTCCCACAAAATAACTGCAACACCTGTGGCAGAATTTAAGTGGTTATTAGCTTTACTTGTAAATCCAACAACATTCTCTGTACAAAAATGCATTGTCTTTATCTGGTAAGCTACAGGATCTCATAAAATATCACAGAAAACTTTTTCTCTTTATAATGTAAAATGATAGGATGTTTCAGATTTTTAGAAAATTGTGCAATTACTAACCCCAAACACTCTGAAGTGCTCTGAGTGGGGCAGGAGGGAGAGTGATTTCTTTGTGCGTGTTCATTTGCTCTCACACTTGTACGTTTTTTTTGTATTCTGCAGCCATTAGATCTAGAAAGTTTCTTCTTTTTCATGTTGTGTTAACTGGGGACTCTTCTCTGACACAGAAATTAGATTTTTTTTTAACAACACTTTTTGAGCTGAGAGATTAAGAAATACTAGACAACATAGCACTCAGGAAATTGGAGATACATTTAAGTGGGAGAATTTGGCCTTTTTGACAGTTAAGATGTCTGTGACATAAAGGTTTTTTAGTGTGTATAAATATGAATTATTTTGTGATAATTAAAATAGCTTTCAGGATAGTAATTAAAACCTCTGAATGTGAAGCCATGAGAAAGTTTTCTTTGTAATGATCGGAATAGTAGTTAATCACTTTCAAATAAAATGGCTTTTCTTACTCATGCGGTCTCAACACTGATGCCAGATTTTATGGTTCTGGTACTGGGAGAGTTCTGCACTCACTGATCCCAGGAATAGTGACTTGATGTTATTTTTCTTGCAAATGTCAGTTTCTCTACTTGTGGAAAAAATAAGGCAGTCTAGAAAAACAAAGACGTCTAAGCTGTGTGCATTCCTCACCCCTGCCCCAAAAGACCTTCAAAAGGGGAAAATAAAAGTAACAGAAAAAACATTCAAACCAAAGTCTAATTTTTATTTGTTAAAATTTTTATTTGTTAAAGTAATTTTATTTGTTAAAGTTGTCTAATGTTTATTTGTTAAAATGTATTTATTAAAATTGAAGTCTAATTTTTATTTGTTTTATTTGTTAAAATGGTATCTTTTATAGCATTGAAGAGGACAGTCCTATTCTTTTTCCAAAAAAGTTTAAGTGGTCCTTTGACTTTGAAAGTGAAAACCAAAATGTTGGGTAACAAGTGTTCCAGTTTTTGTGATGACTTTTATTCCTCAAAGTATTTTCCGTCTTTATGTTACTGTAACAATCTCCTTATAAAATCATATTTTTAATTGAAATAGTGGTGTTTAATTTAGTTTGGTTTTGAATCTGAATACTTACTACCAGCTGTTCTATGAGCAGCAGCAATAACAAAGCACAGCTTCTTTAGGAGTTATCTTACACCCCCCGGTCTCTCCCTACTTCCCCTTACAATCCGTATCCTCACTACAACAATCCTTTTCTCTCTTCCTCCATATTCAGAGCCAGCCAGTCAATATCTGGAATATGTAGTATTCCTAAAAATCCTGTAACTATTTACTGGACAAGAGGTACCAGACCCAGCAAGGTGCTAGTTGACAAATCAAGACTAAATCCCGTGCTCACTCTGCATCCGCTGTCTCAAAGTTGATGTTACTTTGGTTGCCTCTCTCATCAACCCAGCCACAGATTTCTGCAAATCTGCTTATCTTTGAAACCTCTAGTCTAAATTATAACTGGTTGACACTGGCTGAGGGGTTCAAAACTTACTAGGAGGGGACTGGATGGATACGTTGGCAGCACTTTTTCCTAAAGAAACAGGGTAAAGATCTGCTTTAGTCAGATAATCTGCTTAATCCTTAATACTAATTATTTATAATCTTCCATGCAATGTGTGACAAAATACTTTACCATCTGCCAAATAGGTAGCTTGGGAAGATTGTATTCCAAGTGTCTCACCTGGATTCGAATCCTGATTTTTTTTTTTTTTTTTTTTTTCCCCTCCAATCAGAGAGGCTGGTTGTGGCTGCTGAACACTGTGAAAAGAGTCTAGAAGATTTGCTACGAGAAAGAAAGCCAGTCAGGTAAAGTGTCAAGCTAAACTTGGATCCAGTGACCAAAATTTCAGATGTCTGTGGCAAAGTCCTGGAGCTTTTTTTAGCTACTTTTAATGGTTCTTATAAATTTTACTGTATTAATGTGAAAATTTAACCTAAAACGGTGTTTATTAGACAAACACATGCTTGGAAGAGGGAATATTTATTTCTGTACAATTCAAAAAACTGGAGGATACAAGGGAAACATTTACAACTGAAGTACTTTGTAGATCATAAAATCCTGTCTTTTTTGTAATAGTAGTTTGGGCTTTCTTCTTAAGAATAAAGTTAAATCTATGACAGGATCAAGAACTTCGTAAGAATTAATTTGAAGATTATATGTCTACCAGATGATTAAATATAACTTTCACTATAAGGGAGAAAATTTGGTGCATGTTTTTCAAATGCAGAAGTCTATTTGCTTATTAACTAGGAAGCAGAGAGGATGTCAGGTACATACACTAGCATGCTAATAAACAATTTGAATCAAGTTGAGGTAGTCAGTTCAGCGAGGCTTCAGTCAAAGGCCAGATGTCAATAACACTGGCTTTCCTACTAGGATGTACGGAATAGTTGACCTGTACCTTTAAAAATATAAATAAAAAATCAGACTTGCTGCTAAAAGTTCTAACTGTAATTTTAAATAAAACCCATGTATTGTCCTGTTACCTTTGGAGCAAAGAAGTGCTAAAGAATTTATAACCCCAAAAATGTAAAGAGTGAAAGAAAAGAAAATTATCTCCGTCTGGGATAGCAAGGCATTATAGATGGACATACCTTATTATTTCCAGAACACAAAAATGTATAAATGTAAAACATGTTTAGAGAAATCCAAAGACTCTTCACGCAGTTTCTGAGAAGTTTATAGCAAGCAGTAAATTTCATACTCTCTTGATATTAATGTAAGTGTAGAGAAGATGCTTATTCAGTAAAACGCTTGTCAAATTTTACATGTCTTCCCAAATAGTGATGAAATTTCAGAGGGACTAAGTATGAGGGAAATTACATTTAAAAGATGCAGCCACTCATGTTCTTTGTTAGTATTGGTCCTTACAGATACTGCAGTAATGCTTCTGTTAAAATCTTTTGATAGAGATCATTAAAGCGACAAAGAACTACTGAAAGTAATAGATAAAAACACATTCAACAGGCATTGCAAGTGAGCTACGTTGAATAGGATACTATCCTGATAAACTTCCTGTGACTCATCCCAAATTAGATTTGTATAAATGGAGTAATATTGAATCTATAGTGTTTTGAGTCTCGCAACCCCTAAATAGGATACCAACAATGTTATCTGGCACTGATAACATAAAATGCCTTGTGCTCGTATGTTAGCTTTTTGTAAACCTTGGCTTGTATTGGAGAAGTGATGCTGGTCAGTATGAAATCTCTACTTGTGAATCCCAGTGAATGCTGCAGTGCAATATGTCTTGAGGAATGTTAGGCAAATATGGCTACTATTTTCTCTTCAAATAAAGAGGTATCTAGAGATGATATGTAAAGGACTTTTCGTATGTGATATATATTACAGTCCTTCACATGGTTTTGCATCAGGTTCCTGTTGTGCAAAGTTCCAGAAATAGTTAAAGCATCAGAAACTCTTTTCTTCTCTTTTTCATTCAGCTCTCCCACTGCTCTTCGAACATGTGTATCTTGGTGTCAATGAGAAGCAGGCCAGACTGTCTGCGGTCTCTTGACTGTTTTTGAAAAAGCATGCATGTAGCTGTTTTAATTTGCTTTGAATTGCTTGATAAAGTGTACTTACATAGATTCTCTAACAACTTCTATTGCGATTTAGTCCTGCAGGCGTAGAATTACCTGCGTAACCAAAGGGTAAAGATGTCTTTTTCTGGAGACAAATTTCATTCTTTCTCTCAAAATGTAATAAAAGAAACATTCTCAGATAACAGATTGTGTGTGTAGCTATCGTGCTTCTCTGTAGCAGCAGGTGTTTTGTAGCATCCAGAAAGGTTTTTGAGACCTTTTCAGGTGAGTTGCTGTGGCTGTGGAACTTCAGTTTGTTGACGTGCCAAGAGAAGCTACTCACTTTGTGACAGTTAGCTATTTTGGCTGAGGCTCTGTTGCAAGTGGATAGCTAAAGCTTGGCTTTCTTTTTAACTCTTGACTTGAGAAAGTTTTCACTGAAATAATTTATTCTACAATTTTTCCTTTTTTTAATGAGCTGACTGGAATTTTGAAAAAACTTTCTGAAAAGAGAGTTTGTAACACCTAGAACGGAGGGCTAAAATGTGGCCTGTATGTTCTTAGCTTTGAGAGACATTAGTTTTTTCATCTACTGTGAATTACAGCCTTTGCAGTAGTAGTTAAAAGATAAGTTATGTTCACTTCAAGTTTCTTGCAAGACTGACATTTTCCTTCTACTTTCTTTTTTTCCTTAAAGCAGACGGTTTTCTTTCTTTTGTGAGACCCATAAATATCCAGAAATAACTTGGATGGGCCAATTCCCAGTTATCTGTTATCTGATCTGTCTGTATCAGTTACCTTTGGAAGGAAGTATTTGGCTTTTTCCATATATTCTAATTCTGTTATTTAGTGATAGCAAAGCTGGTTACGCATCCAGGATTGATGTGTATGCTATTGCAATTAATTTCATAAGCTGTGTATGGAATGTGAGAAGCTGCTCTTCTGGTTTCTAGATTAATTTTCCCTATGTTTGCCAGAAACTAAGTCTTTTGCACCTGTATCATAAGCTGATGTGAAATCAGCAGGAAATCTTCTGTTATATTAGTGCTGAAATTCAAGACACAACATTATGGACTGTCCATCTTTCCAACACATTGGAAAACAGGTCATACAGCTGTTTGGTAGTTATTTGCAGTTAATCTTCTCTGAAGTCATGCATCAAGTGTAGCGTACACTTCTTAATGTCTGAATTATGTTAGAAAAGAAATGTAGCTGTTTGAGTTCTTTATGTTTCTAGAACCTCGATTTGTGAGGTTCAGGAATTCATCCATTGCTTGACAATGCTGTGACAGCAGCCTCTACGAGTTGCAAAGGCAGTTTGCCATTGTTCTCAAAGTTATGTGCTCAGTTTCACTGTCAAAATATAATGCAAGTAAGTGTTTGGTAATTTGTGGCCAGATCACTTTCTTCTTTGAGTGATGCATGTTTGGGACCTAGGCAGAGCCTGTGGCACCCTTAGAGCTCCATCAGGTAAATTTCAGGGACTCTCAAATGCATGAAACAAGCAAACTCTGGCAAAGTCTGGCAAAGAAAATGGCAATTAATGTCACTTTTAGGAGCGTTAATTCCAGTTATATTGTGCAGACAGCTATTCCCCCTCCTCCCAGAAAAAAAATTTCGCAGAAGACATTGAGGAGCAGTATTAAATTCCTCTTCTGCATCTGGTTACATGTGATAAGAATTTCAATTTTCTTTGCCAGACTTTCACCAGGCTTCACAATAGTGATGGGGAAGCTCTTTTGGAGTTGTATGCCACAGAGAACTTGGTCTATAACCCACTAGCAGCAGCTATTAATATAGAAGCCTCTGCCTCTAATGTACCCTGGATAAGAGTTTTAGGCAGTCATGCCCCATTATTTTCCAGACTACTCTTCATTGTCTTTTCTGTATGTGAGATTGCAGTCTGGCTCATTGTTGTTTGTTTATTCCTGTTTGTTTATTTTCCTATTTGTTGTTGTTCTGAGTCTGTGTGTGTGTGTATGTATGTATACATTTTAGCTCGTAACAGTCACACAATCTGAGAGTGCAAAATCAGCTGTCAGAAGCATATTCAGTTGTTTAGTTTTTTAAAGGTCTAGGACTTATGTATACAACCAAGCACAATAGATACTGCCCGATTTAAGCTCATAATAGTTTAATGCTTTTTAGAGATTTGAAAATGTTTCTTGAAGTCTAGATAGCTTCCTTTGTGTCTTGTGCATGCAAGGATTTTTTGTGAATGAACTGGAAAAAAGTCACAATAATTTTGGAGGGTAGAAGTTCCATACTTCAGCAGTCTCATTAAGGATAATTTTCATGTTTGCGGTAGTTAAAATCTTAGTAGACCTTCAAATTTACTGTTTATTTTAGCACTATTGATACCACAGACTTACAGTGTAAGACAAGAATTTATTTTTAAGGAGTCCATCTTTTAAACACATTTGGAACTATTCCTTTGGGATACCTTTTCCATACAGTGTTAAAGGAGCTATTTTCTCTGCTCCTGTGCTGCTACAATAGGACTTGTGTGCTTTTGCTTTTCTGCCGTGTTTGGAGTGTGTTGCTTCTTTGAAGAAGTTGGTCTGCACTTGTATTCGTAATAATAAAAATGCCAGAAAATACTGACATGCAGCAGACTTTTGGCACCTACGATACAGTTTCTGGATTGGTCTTCAATTTGTGACTTGGGCAGTCTAAGCCTATTCCCTTCTTCAATAAAATATAGTTGTCATATGTTTCGAAAGTTACAGTTTTGAAAAATTACTAGTGAACCATCAGAGATACAAGGTATAGTTTGTTATACATGGAACACTTGATGGGAAGCAGACTGTGCCTGCAGCTGTTTACAAGTTTGGAGAAAACAGGCTCCGATTGATTCGGATGAGTACATGTTATTTGCCTTTATTAAACTGTTGTATGCTCATTGATTGGACGAGATTTCTTTATGCCATCCTAGCTATTCATGTGCTTTTGGCAAACTTGAAGTGAAATTACATTATAGGATATGATATTGGGGGGGGGGAGCAATTTTTGAGTAGCCAGAGATTTTTCAAAAATATTGTAAGGCAGGTGCAAGTCATCAAAATGTTGAAGGTTTTACATGACGACTCGAAGAGCTGCATATGAGCAAAACTTCAAGGGCTGAATGTATTCTGCTTTGAATCAAGTCTGCGTTGGAATTTCACATGAGAAATCCATATGTCAGAATGAGGTTGCATTTAACAAGGATAAACGATAAACTAGTAAAATGAAGTAGCGTTAATAAACAAACTTCTTAAAATTAGTTTTTTTCTAAGCATGTGTGAGAGTCTATACTTTGGGGCATTTGGTGGCTTCAGAGTTTTCCTTTGTTTTCCTGCCAATGATTTATTTCCAAAGCTATGATGAAAGAAGAGGTATTAGTCATGACTTGTTTATATATTATCCAAAATTACTTTTCTTAGTATGAGTATTTTTTGATTTCTGTAAATAACTTTTAGTTTGACTGCAAAATCTTGTTGTAGCGTTCCTTTTAGCGTAAGGTATCTCCTGTAATAGCCTTTCCCTTCACGTGGAAGAAAGATTATTTGGAATGTAAAAGGAATATAGCTTGCATGAGGTAGTCAAGGTGAACATTCCTCCTCTTGATGTTGGTGAACTCTTTAGGTATGGAACCAAATTCTATGTTTGTGTGATCGACTGCAGTATTTAATGACAGTGCAAAGACATCCCAGAGCATATATGCCCGCGTATTTCTTGCATAGGAAACGTAGCAGTGTGTGTGAGATTGTTTTCATTTTTCCCTGGAAGAAAAGAAAACAAACAGAAGAATCCCACTCTTTGAGATTATGATAATCTCCATATTATTTTTGTTTTTTATTATTAAAAAGTAAATATGGCAGCTAAATACAACACTAAAAAAAGTCAGTAGATGTGGGAAAAGTGCATAATTAAATTTCAACCTTTTGCCCTGCTATGTTGCTTGTAAGCAGTCTGTACAGATTTCCGTGCTAAAAGTGGTATTAAAGATCTTGAGCTGAAGACAAGTTATGATGAGTTAATTGAAAGTAAAACTAGTGGAGTGTTTTGGGTCTTCAGTAGCTAGTGAAAGAGGATGTTGAGTTACTCTGCAGAAGATCAAGTACCAGCCTCAGGAGGAAAGTGGCTTCATCCAGTAGACCTTTCTTAAAGATACTGCGTAAGATCAGTGTCAGAATTCCATTCTGCATAAATAAGCAAACTACCACTAACAAGCTAATGACTGGGCAAACAAATGTCAAATTTGCATTCTGCAAATCTTACTAGGTTTATTTGAGCCACGTTATTAATCTTAATATTGATATATGACAGTTAGAATAAACATTGTCTACAGGCTTGTGAGAGCAAGACATGGTTAGTGTATGCATTAAGTTAGCGTAACCAATGTTTGGCACTTCATCCTTGTTATTGAAGGAAAAAAAAGGAAGAAGTAACACTCATTAAACTTGCAACATAGTGCATACTTCTAGAAGGAGATTATATTTTTAAAGTGCAAGTTCATGCACTTCGAACTACTGAGCAATATTTTGAGAGGAACATTTGTCTCTAATTAGGGATTAGACAGCTGGTTTATTTAGATATGTTGATATGCTTGCAAAAATCTCTAACATCATCTTGATTTGAGATCATTTCTTATGTACTCTCTCTCTTTCTTATGTATGTTCTCTCCTTGGGTTCAAACTCCTTTATTTTACAGTGCAAAAAGACCTGGACTTGTGCCTTCACTTCAAGCTGGCTGCTCTCCTGCCTAGAAGCTGTATTAGTTCCATGTCATCCCTGCATGAGTGCTGTGCCAGACTTGAAGTGATAGAGTTAAAGAACATAATGCTATGCAAAACTTCGTGTCCCCCTGCCCTGCGATTTTGTGGGCATCATATCATGAGCACAGCACAAGTTAACTTCACTGTTTGACTTTTGCACCAACAGGACTTTTGGATAAACGGATACAAGCGCAGACAGAAGGAACTTTTGTTGCAACTGAATGTGTGTGTGTGTGTGTGTATTTATATGTACACACACACGCTCAGTTTATACATGTATCTGTCTGTCTATCTATCTGTCAGGGATTTAGAGATCACTGTGATGGGAGTGATTAGAAGACTAATGGATTGGGTCAGTTTTAAACTTTTAAATGGAACTTTGTTAAATTAATTCATTAATAGCACTCATCTTGCTAGAGGTTAACTTGTACATGTTATTAATCATCACTAGGGACATGAACCAGCTGGTCTTTTACATTTATATTCTAAATTAGCTGTGAGTGTACATCACCACAAACTGATGCCATACAGTTAGCACTGGTGGCTGTGGTCCTTGGTGGTTCTTAGAGAGGTCAGGGTGATTGGGCTTGAGAGCTCTTTCATGAGAGAAGTCCGAACCAAAGTGGACTGGTCCGTCTTCTCTGATTTTTCTCTCTAGTGCCTAATGTTTTTACGCCCTCCCAAAAAGGGGCGGCAGTCTCTGTTGCTGCCAGTACTGCTTATCTTGTTTTTTTTTGTTTTGCCAGTCATCCTTGCTATGTATTTGGGAGCCTGTCCTGCCTATTGGCAGTCTGCTGTGCTGGTGTCTTCTTTACATGGATGCCTCCTACGTACAGCTATATCCATACAGCTATGTCCATCTCTGATGGCCCTTTTGAGCATATTACTCATTTCAGTTTCAAGGCAAGTTAATGTTAATTATGTCCTGATTAATACATTTATAATTTAGTCACAGGCAACTGTTCTGGCTACACATGATTTTATTGGTGCCTCTCTATATAGGTGTTTCCTGCCTGTGGTGGTGGTGCACACGGGCATATAGATCAAAGTCGTATGCTTCTAATGCCTATTGGAACGTTAATTGGTAGCTATGAAATTCTTAACAGCACCGTTACTTATTGACCCAGTTGCAAACTCCCTTTGATCACCTGTATTTTCAGGCTGTTCTTCACTTGGAACTTTCCATTCTTACTTTTCTCTAGCATCTGTACCATCGGTGTAAGGATTCATATTTTTTTGAGCTAACTACTAAATTGTGTCTGGCCATAGCTTTTAACCTATAGATATTTAGATTTTTTTTGTTTTAATATGGTATGGCCAAATTGTCCTGTTAAAAGAACATTGCTGCAAAGTCTGCTGATTACAGGAAATGCCTGGCTGTAGGAAAAGAGCTGTGCTGTCTTATATTTACTATCTGGTATGAGAAGCTGTGATCTGCTGCCAACTGTGACCCCCTCTCTGCTTGTGCCCTCCTGGTGCTATGGGTAGGAATTCATGCAGGAAACACTGGCTGAGGTTGGCAGCTGGCCTAGTCATGGGGATGGTCTGTAGGCTGGCTGTACTCCCTTTGGGCCAGACTGCTAGATTGTATCTGTGGAAACCAGGAACGTAGGCTACCACGGGACAAGATGAGGTGCAAAAGCCTTGGATCACTTGAACTAAAAAGAGGGAGCTTTCTCAGGCCATGTCGTTATTTGCAAGTAATTTGATCCAGTAGGAGCAGATGTGTAAAACAAAGTGTGGTGTACACCTTTTAGGGGTGCTGTTACAGTATAGCTCCAGTCTGCTTTGGACCAAATGCCCTTTAGCAGCTGGAGGGCTGTAGGCAGGCTCCTGGATCCTGCCTTGTGTTTCAGTTTCATCTAAAACTGGATCTAGTTTGTGTGCCCTAAATCACTCTGTGATGTGAATCAAGCATGGTAGGAGGGGATGATCAGGAGGTTTGTTTTAGAAGCATGCTTCTGATCCAAGCTCAAGTGTTAACGTGGAACTCCATGTTTTGCCCTGAGCTTCCTGCTGCAAACACAAAATTGCATGTTGCCGCTTTCATGTGTTTTCATTAAATAAAATTCAGTTTTGCCTAGGCTGAAAAGCTGTGAGTTGGCCCTGCATAAGTAGCTTGTGTATCGCCTTTGCTGTTTATCAAAATAACCTGTGAGTAGAGTCAAGTCTGTCCCATTTTCCTCATGGTTGATCAAAATTCCTGACACATACAATTAATTTTCAAAGATGCAATACTTATAGTGGAGAGTGAAATAAGGTAAACCAAAAACTGAGGGCTGTAGTTCTGGCTTTACTGTATATTCACAGAATTATAGTTAACGCTAAAAGTTAATGAGAATAACTTGTTCCTGCTGAGTTTGCATGCATGTGTGTTTTTGTGTGTATGTCCTTGGAAGGAATACTTCTTCTCCCTACATGACAGTCCTTGAATAATCTTTACAAATACTTTCACTTTATATGTAGCAGCTGTCAGGTTACTCGCTTTTGAGTTCTGAGCCACTACAGTGAAATGAGGCAACATTTATATATTTCATGCAAGTTCTTGAAGTTCTGGACACCTGTTCTTTCCTTGTGTTTTTATTCTTGACCATTTGCTACTATAGCAGGCCTTTTCTACTTGTAGTGCAGGCTTTCTTCTCCCCACCTGAGGATTCTTGCTAGATAGTGACCTGATCTTTTTTTTTTTTTTTTTTTTTAAATCTCTGCAGGAGATTACTCCTTAGTTTCATGTAGCACTAAATTATGTGGGCAAGAAGACTATTCTGCTCAGAGAAGCCAAATTCTTTAATGAAGCTGAGTTATTCAGCTCTTAGGTCTTTGAGGAAGAAAAACTATTTTGATTTTTTTTCATGAACTGAGTGTTTTGGGATCATTCTTTTATCTTTTAGTGCACTGGAAAGTGATTTTTTTATGTGGACTTTTTTAAAATCTGTTAAGAAAGGAAGAAAGCATTTGATTTCTTCCGGAGCAGAAGACATGATGTTGAGAAATCTCATTGTTTACTCAATGAGGTTTTCTCTCCTCCTTACTGTGTAACGTGTGGTCAAAGCCACTTTAATGCATAATACATGATCTCTGAATCCAGGCAGTATTTTAATGGTTGGGAGCCCCTTGCTTTGGGCATCTGGGTATTAAAACTGGGTTCCCAGGAGCTCATCTGTTCTGTTATGAAGTAGTGCTCTCTTCCAGCAGAGTCTCTCTCCAGAAGAGTGGCATATTTGTCTAAGCTGGGAGAGGTTCAAAGACAGGGAAAACGCGGGATGAGCATAGTACCTGCTTGCTCTGCAATTAATTTATGTTTGGCTTCCAGACACAATTCAAGTTTATGAAAGTTTATGATGAAAATATAAAGACAGACATGCAAATTTTTCCCAGTCTGCTATGAGTGACTTTTTGTAGTCTGCGGAAGAAGCCATTCTGACTTAAAACTCTCTAAAAGAAATGTGGGTGTTGGGTGTGCTGGTTGGTGTTTTTTTTTTTTGGTTTGTTTGTTTGAACTCTTCATATACTTTGATCTTCAAAGATTTGCAGACTTAATATGATGACAATGAAAAATGAGATAAGCATGGGAGACGTATTTCTTTTCTATGTTTAGGCTATAGCTAACCTTTTAGTGCTTTTTAATGCAAAATTTCCATCAAATCTTGAACAGACAACCCTATTTGGTTTTGTTTTCCGAAGTCTTTCCTTTTTCTTCTACCCTGGTAATTTGATCAATGATAAATAATTGGTATCAGCCAGCTTCAGCTGTTTTACTAGTGAGGCATTTAGAAAGTAATAAAGCATTAAGTTTGCTCCTCTATACAGGAAGAAAAATTAGTATCCATCTTGCTTAAAACACCGGTCAGACAACAGAAGAACTTCTGTTGCATTCTATGGTTTTTTTTGTGAACAGGAAAAAAATAAAGTTTATTTGTAGAAGTGTCTAAAAACTTCCTTAAATATCCCATTTTAATTTCAGATGCCTTACTGAAACAGAAAAAAGCTTTTAGCACTGTAAGACTGCTGTTAAAGTCCTCTGTGTACATGTGTGCATATGTGTGTTGTTATAAGCAGAGGAAGTGATATGCAAACAAATTAGCTTAAGGAAAGAAAAATGTTTAATGTTTTAGTTTTTTTGTTTATACAGAGCAAATGTATGTACTGAAATAAATCAGTTCCAAGTTTATTTTAAGCATGTTAATATTATATCAGTTTAAGTATAAAAAAAAAATTATCTAATGTCATATAGGAATTAAAACCTTTGTTGAAAAACTCAACCAAAAACACTACTTCCAAGTAAAATATTTTAACTTTTTATCTTTGTGAAGAATGTGCTACTTTCACTCTAAGCAAGAACTCTTTGGAAAAATGCCTCTTACTAATGAATTCTCAAAATAATTTCCTTCCTCACAGTTGAAAATATGACAAGACCTACAGTTTTCAAATGACACGGTTTCAGAGTATTTCCTAAGAACAAACAAATTCATTCAGACTCTTTCCCCCAGTCAGAATGAAAACTTCAAAATATTGCTGTCTTGGTGTTGGTTCTGCAGGAATCTTGCTTCGGCACTGATCTTTGTAGCAGAGGATTCTTAGACCTAGTAAAAGCATGGTTACCTTTATAAGGGGGATATAAGCTTACAAATCCTGGTTTATGAGTTCTCGCTGGATAAAGACAGAGGTGGCAGGAGAAGATTTTTATGTCTTCCTGTTGATCTAACCTAAGTGATATAATGGCTGAGGGTTAGGTCTGGAAAGAGGCGACTGTAATATCTGAAAATAACGTACCTTAAGAATATTAATATTTATTTCACTTAAGTATTTCAAACATATAGTCTAAGGTGATCCAGTAATACTATTCTTTCCTATATTCATGGCTGTGCCATTGACTCAGTAAATGGTTTCCTTCTGTTCTTGGTATAAAGAGGGAAGCTAAATAAAGTTAACTGACAGAGTAAACCAAATCTGGTGATTTTTCTGCAATCCACCCTACTTTTTTTTTTTTTTTTTTTTTGCTAGCAGAGACCATACTAGTTAACTGTGCAATTTTATCGCTTTCCTTGATTGGAGGAGGGAGAAAAGCGGTGATGAAATTAGTCAGGAGTATCTTGTCAAGAAATCTTTGAAAAGCAGTAATTTTGAGTGAATAATGCAAATAATGCTGGGGCTTGCTGATTTTACAGAATTGCTTCTGAATAAGCACATGGTACTGTCTATTTTAAGTGTAATATTGGAAGCTTTCAGTATCTTTTGCATATTCATCCAGTGAACTAACAATACAGGATAGGCAGTTCTTGTTAATTACTATAATTTCTGAAAACTCTTCATTGATTCTATTAGAAATTTAAGTCTAGAGATGGAACAATATTTTTGTTTCTCAATGCAGATTCAGTAATCTTAATAAAGAGTATGATTTGATTGAAAACAGGGAGAGTGGAAATCATATTGGCTTTTAAGTTTATAATGCACGATTGTGGTGATTTTAAAGAAGGGTTCTGTTATGTGCCTCTTCTTGGAAGAGCACTTTAAACATGCTTGAGGTCAACATAAGATGATGGGCAATCGTCTATGTTACATCATGTAAACTTTTGGAGTGTCTTTTATTTGTTTATTTCAATGATAATTCTTAAATTATGATTTTTTTTTTTTTTGGAGGAAGAAATGTGGAAGCGTATTGTCCCATGAAATGATGCAGGCGATGAGATGAGATTTATGCTAGTAATGGTCTTGAAGCAGTAGTAGTGGTGGAAAAGGATAATAAGCCAAATTGTGTTCTGTTAAGTGAATGCAGTACTACTGACACAGGTAGTGATCTCCAGTTCGAAGTAGGACTTTTGCCTAGGGAGCACATTGGCTAACATCTGGAGTTGATAAGCTAACGTGCCAGCTTCAGCCACCAGAAACAATGTTTTCACAGCATGTGTGAAGTGCGTAGACATAGAACTTCCCTTTGGATCATGGGTTTGATGGGGAGTTGAAGGATTTGGCCCTCAAAATAGTTGTGCTCTCAGGTAAGAAGGATTCCAGACTCCCGCCTGCCAGTTGTATGGAAGCTACAAAGGTATGTTTACTCTGACTCATTATTTTTGTTCTTGTGCAAACGTGGTATGAAAATAAGAGTACTTCTTAGCCTTCTTATTTGCTCTTTATGTTCTTGTATTTCTTAAACTTTTTTTTTCGGTAGCAAAGGCAAATATCTTTCTTCAGCTTCTTCAGCTTTCCTACGTTATGAAAATCCTGAAGCTGTCAAGTCATGGATCAGCAAAATTTCTCATGACTTTCCTTCCTTCTTCCGTTTTTATAGTTCTCCTGTCATCGTAATTACATTTCTTTTCTTTGACAGTGAACTACATTTTCCTACTAATATGATCAGGGTATAGTCTAGTCCCCCACAAAAATGAAATGAACAGTTTTGTGCTTTGTTTTTTGACCTGTTCTTTGAGTGAAATGCATGCAAATTGCTTTCTAGAAATGTGTGATTACACCTTTAGTTTCTGTCAACCTTTCAGTTACTTGTACTTCTATACTCTATGCTCACCTGAGTAATTAAGAGTTCAGCTTTTGAATCCAGGCAATATGCAGCCCTGGTGCTTCAGGGTGTAGACCACATCCGTAGCTATTAATGTCTTGCTTAGTATGCTCACTGGAAGTGACAGCATTGCAGATCCTTTTCCCTCATGGCACCTTTAGCATCCCCCAGTCTCTTTGTAGAAATAGCCAGACATACATGCTAAAACGCTGCGGTGAGGCAGGTGAAGAGTAGCTGGCTAAGCGATAATGAAAATGTTTCATGGAACACCTTGCAGTGGTGCTTGATACCCCTTTTCCCAAGTCCCTAACAACTTTTATACTGCCATATATGCTGAAAAGATCTGCTGTCGCTAGTGGGAGTTACAGGGATCACATGCACTCTGAAACGCATAGCGTTCTTTCTGTGTAATGCTTTACTGCTAGCCAGTGTTGCCAGCTTTTGCCATTGGATTGCAGTTATTATGGTATTTGATCTTTAAAAGGCCAAGTTAGAATTTGATCACTTGAGTGTGGTTACTTGAGAATCTGTTGGGAAGGGATAATCTGAGAGAAAGATCGAGTATGTTCAGCTGAAACCAGAAGCTTTGGTCACCCAGTACTCCTCCATGCCCTCCTATTTAGAACTACTCTTTTTCTTTTGAAGTCAGTCTCATGAATGTGGGGACATGGCTTCTTTTTATGAGCCATTCTGAATCAGGCACTTTTATTTTCTAATGGTTCCTGTGCTATGAAGTTACTTTTTCCATAATGAAGCTTTTTTTCTTTTTTGTTACTTTAACCGTAATAAAGCTTATGTTTAAAAATTCCCAAACTCTGATTTTATTTTACCTTCAGCTCTCCAAACTGAGATAATTTAGACTTGCTCTTTAGTCTTTCCCTTTTTCAGTCATCTGTAGTCCATTTAAACAAGTAATATTAGGCACTTAAATCTGAATAGATTGGTAATAGGTAATAGATTGTAACATGGCAAGACTTGTGAAGCAAACAGTTTGATCTGTGGCTTTCACCTTCAGGCGGCTTCTGAAGCTTACTGTATTCAAAAGATCAGGGTCTCAGCCAGCCAACGATCTGTAGTAGCATGTTGGCGTTTCAGAGTGCAAACAACAGTTGGTTTTCATATAGGTGTTTTATTTTAGCACAGAGGAAAATAAGAAAATATATGCTGTCGGCTGTTGTATGACCATTCATCCTGCATCTTTGGAAGCACGTTTTCCTTCAATGATTGTATGATTTAAAGCTCTGGTGGTGTTTCTAGGTGTACCACTTATGCATATTAAATGTTTACTGGACAAACCTCAAGGCCTCTTTGCCATAGGATATGTTAAGTTTCAGCTCTCTGTGCCTTGAAGTTTAGGGGCTAGTGTATTCAGATACAAATGCATGGTAATCCTTGGCTGGAGCATAACGTTTGATGTCTGCTTTGGAATCGACTTCTTAAGAAACTAAAAAGAGTTTGGAGACCTGATTGATGCCTTTTATTTTAAAACAAGAATATCCTGACTACAATTAATTGCCTTATTTGCTTTTGATATATCATCAAATTGTTTTCCTTGGTCTGTCAGATTGTGATAGACCATGCCAGGAATGTTGATCTGAAAATGTGTGGCCTTTTAGAGGTGTGTGTATTTCAATTTAGATGAAATCCAAAAGAAAACAAATAAAGATTTGATGTAACTTGATGCAACTTGATCTTAATTCTACTCTTCCAATGTACGTGTTCCCTCCTTTTTAGAGAAGGATAGGGGAACGTGAGATGTGCCTTTTCGGTTCATGAAATGTTGGCAATCTGATGCGTGATATATAATCCTATTGAAATTAAGCTCTTTATTATATACTCTGAGGTTATTGCCCTGATTTTCTGTACAGAATAGGTTAGCAAGCTTTCCTCCCATTTGCCCTTGTTCTCTTGCTGTCACCTTTGCATGTAGTTTTATTGTGTTATATATATAAGAATGTGTAGTCTGCAATCTGGTTTTAAGTGGGGGCTGCTTTACCTAATCTTTCCCTCTGGTGACTGAAAGTTTGTTTATTGAATTGTACTTTTTTGTCCAATTACAATGATCATTATTATACCTCTTACATCTGGGCAAACTGGACCTAAGAGGCAAAAATGATTTCTTACAAGTTGATCAGTGGCAAGAGTTGAGATCAAAAATTGGGAGTGTGGATATGTCTTTCCTCTTCTAGGCGTTAAACTGCATGGCACTACAGGTATCTTAACGATACCTGTTTTATTAATTTGGAAAATAATAAGCACACCTTATAAAGAACTCTGTTCATTCGCTCTCCCCATTTATAGGATGAATGCTGGATAGTGTAAAGGAATTCAAGGTGCTGTGTTTTAAAATTTTTGGTTCATGAAAAACAAATATGTTAAATCATTCAGAGAGATAATGCTCTGAAAAATCACATTTATTAAAAATCTTTGTGTCCAATATGCTGTGTATAGGAAATTACTCTTCCTTTTTATCTCTGCCTTGCTGCATTTTTATTGTGCATTACAATTTGAGACATTCATAAAAGTGTACCTTCATTTGAATGAGTATTTACAATACTCAAGCATTGCTTTCAAAGTTATTTGCAGTTTAAAAGAGGAATGAAAGGACTTTTTGAGTTCTGTCAGATGAGCAATGTTATCTTATTGAAGATATCCTGTGTGAAATACCTTTTTGCATGAGTTAGAGACTTCCTGAGGACTTTGTCTGTAAAATTCATTTTTTTTTTTTTTTTGGTCTTCTCTGCTTGTTGCATTCCCTTCCAGTTCATTTCATTCTGATAATGTGAATGCATTTCCAAGCAAACTGGCAGTGTTTACAGTTACGGTCCCTAGTGCCATTTTTTAATCAAACACATAATAAAGTGCTAAATAAACCATTCCCACCTGCATCAAACTCTTTATGTTCTGTGTAGGATATTTTGTAATTTATTTACCCAGGAAGACCCAATTTATCTGCACATCTGGTTTTCAACCCAGTCTGTTTTTTATCCCATTTTCCAGCTGGTTGATTGAGGCATGAGGAGGTCAGATGGCTTTCTTGAGGTCAGTACAGTGATTCAGTCTCAGTTGGGATTGTACCAAGCTTTGTCCTTTGCTGTAACTGCTTGGCCACACCGCTCCTGAACAAACTAGTCCATCTGCATTGTTGGTTGTAATGGAACTAACTGCAAATGTCTCTTTGGTTTTATATTTTTGCTTGTATTGAAATATTGTCACTTTTACGAGTTCAGAAACATTACATCTGTTCACAACCTGCTTCCATTCCACTTTGAAGAGAGACAACATGTTGTGATGGATCTCCTTCCTGAATTCCAAATGCTTCCTAGTCTTATAAGGTCTGAGGTAATGATTGATGGCTTTGCTGGTTTGTGTCACCCTGATGCAGTTTCTCAGGGCAGACTCTGTCTGATACTCCTTTTTGGGGGTGGAACCCGTGTTTTCACTCCTATGTGCTGTGAAACTGGTGCTGTAAGCCTCTTAAAACTACTTCTTGGTGAGATGTGCTCTGGAGCTTATTTATTTACAGCCACAACACAATGTTAGAACAAGACACATATTTCATAAAGGACTTCCTTAAGTGTGCAGTTCTGTGAAAGTACCCATCAGTTGTAAGTCTAAGGAAACATAGTATCATATGCATAATTGTATCTCATTTCATCTTGCTGTGCCTTCTTGAGGAAAGTTAAAAATGAGTTCTAGCTTCCACTTCTTGTTACAAATTTCCTCTCATCTTGGGTTGCCATTGGGTTGCTTTAATAGTAATCCACATGCGTCTCCAGTAGGTGCAAAACCTACAAAGCTCTGTACAGCTGAAGTAGATCATGAGGCTTTTTGGCGCCAATCCTGTGTTGTATCAGAATTCCAGTGGGACCTTCTGCATTTCACTGGATGGTACCCTCTAAACAATGCGTTCAGTGTTGATTGCCTTGTCACTACTTTCCAGGCATACCTCTCTTCCTACTTCTACAAAATGGACTAGATCCTGTTGACTGTTACAACAGCATAAAAGCAAGTGGAGCTTGCTAGCCATAAGCTTCCATCACCAGTTAAAAGTAGCACAGATGCGTTTGTGACAATCAGAAATATTTATTCTCTCCCCAAAACGTCACTGCTGTTTCCACTTTGCCTCCAGCCCTGCCTCCCCCTCCCCAATTATTTTTGCCTCTACATTGCTGTTGAGATACAGCTGCGTGTTATGGTTAACTGCGTTGTAATAGCCACAGCTGCCTGGGTCAAAATCACCAGAGGAGGAGATTGTTTTGCAACTCACATGCTTATGGAGCTGCCAGCAACAACATGCATGCTTTGTCGGGGAGAAGGTAGGACTGGGTACAGTAAGCAGTCAGGAAGATCTTTTGTGAAGCCTGCCTAGTCTCGCGTGTTAGACTACTCTGTTACAGCACTGAAAAGAAATGGAGAAGATAAATTTCCAGTTAACACCCTGAATGCACTTCTGTTAAAGATGATGAATATAGTGATCTCATGTGCAGGCTGGCATTAATTTTCCTTTCAACTCAAGAAAAGGAAACTTGTGTGAAGTTAAAACTTCCATAATATTGAATCAAATGCTGAACTTCTCCTTCTTTCTTTTTTTTTTGTTGTTGGATTTTTTTTTTTTTTTTAATTCCAGCATCTTGACAGGTGAAGTTTCCTGACCCTACTCATCTCTGATTTCCAGCTGTATGATCTCCAGTCTTCTCGTTCTTAAGTTTTCAAAATGTCATGCATCAAGTAGCTTTTATTGCCCCCCTCAATCTGTGGAATGTATGGGGACTATTGCTGCAGGCTGTCAAATGTATTTTCCAAAGTCTCTTTTCCTACTCTGACGTTAAGCAATTTTTTTCTTTGCTTAAAAACTGAAATTTAAAATCAGCTTTCTGGAGGCTAGAACAACAGAACGTGATGAGGAGAGCCTTATAATAAAATAGACAGCAAGGAAACGTTACCAACAAAATAGTTGGTGGTTGTGAATTCACATGGTAATTGGTGGGTCGTATTCTGTGCGTATAGAGATGAAAAACTTGGAATAATGGATATCCCATTAATGATTGCTACTGAGACTTGCAGGGTTATCGTGTTCTGACGTTATCAGGCGAGATGCTGAGAGGCAGTAAACTTCCCACCCCCAAAGAAAATAACTAAAATTAAGGAGTTTGGAAACCGGAAAATATCGGGAAACTGTTCATACATGTTTGCCCTGTTTTCCCTCTCGCCTAGGCATCTGCCTATCATTTTTATTGACAATAGGATGCTAGGCTTAAATAGAATTTTTGGTCTGACCTAGAATGCCCGTTCTTAGGGCTTGGAAGGCTAGTAGCTTCATCTAAAATAGAAACAATCAGTTGCAGAAAGGCGTTTGTTCTTGGCACCTCCTGTCTTCTGGTCCAGTCTCTTGATTTCACAAGCAGCAGCATTAGCACTCCCATTAATAATTAGAAATAATTAAATAATAAAATAATAAATAGCCATTCAAGATGAATCATAAGTAGTTAATTTTGTTGTCTTTTTTGCAATAATTCATAAACTTTCTAATTTCCACTCTGTATGTGTTTCCACCCTTTCTGGTTTGTTCTTGTGCTTATGTTATCCTATGGCTTGAGCAGTTCTGCCTAGATGTTTCTTCCCAGCACTGTTCTGTTGATACTGGGCGAGTATGCTCACTCTCAGCTCCCCATTCCACTAATTATTTTAGAGTGGGTTTTGCATTTGTTTTGTTTGTTTTTGGTTTTATTTGTTTGTTTTAACTTTACTTGGTTTCAGGTAAATCCCTTCTCTAGCTTCTCCCTCTGTGTTAATATTTGATCCTTTTGAAGAAAGGTAAGGCTCTTGGTATGACTTTTGTTTTTTTTTTGAATACAAATTTTCCCTTTCATCCTGGCCCAGAAAGTGTTCTCAGTCACATGAAAAATTGTTGTGGGAGCACTAAGAACTGTCTTTTCTATCTGAATACAAAAAGTGACAAAAACATCCTAAGTAATCAGGTTATCTCATCAGCAGGTTTGCAGCGCCACAAAAAGTTGAAACTCTGTGAAAACATCTGTTTTCTGACAGGCTAGGCTGGCTATCCTTGAAGTACACTTCCAGAAAAGGGCTTCTAGTCCATACCAGTAAGAGTTCAGCAGGCTGAGGATCAGGCTGACTGCTAAACAGAAAAGTTTATGGTTTCTGTGAATGCGCAAAGCAGCCACCTGTATGCTATTAGACTGTGGAAATTAGTCATTTGTCTGGTATAGCTTTTGGTCTGACAAATTCTGGAGGTAATAAAACAATCCTCATTTTTGTGGGTTTTGAAGTTGTCTTCCCTCTTCTTTCTCCCCCCCCCGCCCACCCAAATGCCATACATACGCCTCTCTTAACTGTGCTGTTTTTGCACTATTGACTGAACTTGCTTAAATCAACTTGTAGAGATACTTTTTGCTACTTATACAATTAATTTCTGAGGGAAGAATTCTGCTATCATTTGTGCTTCCTGTGTTAGAGGTCTATACACTGAAGTTACAGTCCTAAAATCCTGTGTTGGGTTAATTCAGTGTTCTTTCATCCTGAAAGTGAAGAATTAAAAGAACGTGTAAGTAGCCCCTTTCATGGCTACTTTTCCTCTCCAAATGAGGGAAAAATCAGGCAATGATTATAAATCAACCAATTTGATTTTAAATTAGTGTGCAGTCTTTGACTTGAAGATATACTCTCTTTTTAGAAGCCTCAGTGAGTAGATTACAGCTCAATAGATCTGTTGGTATCCAGACGGAGAATTAGGGGGGAAAAAGTAAAATGAAGCCCGCTCCTTGAAAACGTGCTGTTAGTTCTAGAGAGATTGTATCTCTTTTTCTGTCAGTGAAGTGTTCCTTTTGCAGAGAAATTCTTGTTTCTTCTCTCAGCTTCTTCTGCTTGCAGAGAGAGGAAGAACTTTAAAAAATCATCTTAGGAGAGCTAGGAACCTGAAGATAATAGGTGCCTTTTTAGATCTGTCCGTTATTGAAGTGCTTCTGTCTTTTATGCCTCTTATAGTATCTACTTTGAGCAATAGAATAAGCCGCACAGAGGTGTAAAATCAGTCATGATTAGGAGCTGCTGAGATGACAGGGCATTTCATACTGCACAACTGTTGTTTCAGTTAGGTCAACTAACTGTTGACCTTGTTTCAACTGTTGTTAGGTCAGTAGTATGCAATGGTTGGTATGGAGCCTGCCGTGCCTCCTCGTATTTTCTTCTGCACTGTTTCTAGTGCATATGCTGTTTTTTCCCCATCTCCTGTTCAGCACCTGAGGGTGCTGAAGCCCGCCCAGTGTAACGGTGACAGTGGCTAAACAGCCCCTCGAGGTCTGTCACAGCTAATCGCTGGCTAGTCAAATGAAGAATAGGCTTCCAGATAATCCAGAAAAAATATTTCTGAAACTTTTTAGCCCCCACCTCAACATTTAGTATCCTAAATGTGCCCCTCACTTAGGATTGTGAGGTTTTTTGGTTTTTTATTTTGTTTGTTTGTTTGTTTGAAGGGTCAACTTACCTGAAGCCTGGAGGCAACTTTTAGAGAGCACTTTCTGCACTTGCAGAACCAGTGCAACACTTGCAGTGCTGCCAGTGGCTGTAGAAACTGGGAGAAAACTGAGCCAACTTGAAGCTAGGGAATGGCCTTGGTAGTTGACTCCCGTGCTGTTGTGTTTGACCTTGGAGAGTTTAAAGCAGAGAGATAGCTTACACTCACTGACAACCATGTGCGTGGTTACAGTTGTCAGGTCCTTGGTAATTAAATGCAAACCTTGTGGGTAATAACTGCAAACAATGTTTTCTCCCTAATAAATGAAATAAAAACTAGTTAATGTGCAACAGTACTATGGAGCGCTTGGTAGTATTTTATACAGAGTTTTTTTTACCTTGGGGAGGTGTATGAGCTCTGCCTTCAGGGGGAGATATTTGGCTGAAAGTTTCGGCCTGGTATGATAGCCTTAAGAGTTTAAGAACGTGAATGAATATTTGTAATTACACAGACATCTTTTCTACGCATGTGTTACTGGTCGTTGTAATCCCAGGGAGGATTTATCTTAACTGACAAAGAATCCAAAATCAGTATTTTCAGGCAGTTTGCCTGGGTTCTGTTTTTATCAATTCCAAGAGAATTTGGAGAATAAATGGGCAGCTGAGGCCCCCTAGTGTCAGCAGAGGCATACTGTGCTTCTCGGGCACAGCTGCCTCAAAGTTACTGTGAATTTCACTTAACGTTTACCTTTTTGACACAAAGATCCACTTTTTTAGCTAAAGTATCTCATGACATGTTAATTATTCATATTCAATATCCTTACTGGAGAGATGAATTTTCCGTCAGTTAGTTTATTTTTCACGTCTTGTTTTGCCAAGCTCTATCAAAAGTGAATCGGAGGATTCACTTGTAACCTTTACTATTTGTGTTTTGAACAAAAACTATACAGGACAATTAAAGGCCAGTGACATAAATTTCCACCAAAACCATATCTGCACCCCACAGTTATGTGGGCAACACTACATAGCTAAAGGCTTCTAGAGCTGTGATGCATTATATAACTTGGGGGGGGGGGGGGGTGTGGGAAGGGCCAAAGGAGGAGGAGTGAGATGATTGTGGCATTTTATTTTGCTTTTGTGGTTATTAGCCATGTGCTTTTGGTCAAATTGTTAAGACCTTGAGAATCACTTCCAAATGCCCTGATCTGTGTTACAGCAGTGTGGATATATGTTAGGGTAGATTGCTTTTGTGCTTGAAACTTAACTTAAATCTATACATTCGCATTGAGGGTAAAGTGATACAGAGCTTTTCTTCCAGGAAAAAGGTGAGAGACAGAGAATAGCTGCTTGTAAGGTAACTTAATGGTCCTGTTAGTCTATTATGAATATGTATCTTTGCAATATTTCTATTTTGCCCTAGTCTATGAATATCTGTTGGAACTGTGGTATTTGTCAAAAGATAGCTGTGTGTCTTCATGATAAAATTTTAGCTTTTGCGTATTTATGGATAGTGGCTAATTAAACCTTAATAAATAAATCAATTTGAGGGTTTATTCAGCTAGCTGGCTTGTCACTCTCACCAGCCTGTAATGCCTCCCACTTAAGTTTGCTGTTGCACAGATTTTTAATGAGTTAGAGAAAGAAGTGAGCCTTGGCCAAAATGCTGTTTTATGTTATGTTTTAACAATAGAAGAAAAAATAGGGATGCTAAGTTAGGCCCTGATATGCTTTGTTGTCTGGACTTCCTGTGAACTAGTTTCTCTAGAAATAAAGTTGCCAGTCTTGAAGTCTACTCAAAGAGGAGAAAAACTAAAGAAGATAAAGAATTAAAAGGAGTCTTTCTGGGTAACATTGCATCTAAGGCCTTAGGTTTTTACTTTGAGTGTACTTTGGAAGCTTGATATTGGTGGTCTCTGTGCAAATTCCTCTTCACTTCTTGAAATCTGTTTTGGTCACAAAAATCACACTGCTCAAGCATGTGATTCTTATTAGAGCTACCAGTTTTAATGGTAGATGGTAACAGTTGATGCAAGATACAGTTGATGCTTCCAAGATTTTAAAAGAAAATGTGCAGAAAATGGAATTTTTCTGCCTTTTAGTTTTGTTTTAGAAGTTGAGATGATGGAACACTATGCTGTAGATATGATCCAGCGGTATCCCTAATATATCTTCTAGATAAGCTCTCCTTAGTGTCTGAGTTTCAGAAACTTTTATTCAGTTAAACTTTTTTCTGAAGATCAACAGCCAATATAGGAAAAGCAAACAAAAATAAGGAGTTTTTAATTAGTTGAGGAATATGTCACAGTCTGTATCACAGAGCATATGTTGTCGTTTGTTGCTGAGATAATGGTTTTCTGCTGTTTTTAAGGAGCAATTCAGAGTGAAGAAACTTACATCTGGGATACTAAGTTGTGAATGGCACTGAGTGTATCCTACCGTATTCAGTGATGATCCTTGAAATTGTTCTGGAATTGTAAATGTCTCATTTGTATTTTGAATCACTGTGGAAGTCTAAATTTTTACAAATTAAAAAGGGGAACATTCAGTATAACGTGTTCTTTTCTTTTGCTTGCAGTTCTTCAAGGATTTTATGCATAGCATATGAAGTTTTGCAGGGCTTGCAATATATGAACAAACATGGAATGGTCCACCGAGCACTGTCCCCGTGTAATATTCTTTTGGATCGAAAGGTAGAGCTACAGGAATGAATCTATGACTTTTTTTCTCTTGGTGCCAACCACTAGCATGCTGTGTTGCATTTGGAGACTGGGCAGTCAAATCCTTCTGATAAAATTGCATGATGGAAAAGGATGCGGTTTTTTATTTTGTTGTTGTTACTTAGATTTTCCCCCATTTTCTAAATTTCACATGAATTTCAGACTTTATTTGCTTTTCTTTGTTCCTATGTTGTTATATCCCACACCACTCTCTTTACCCTGTTCTTCATAAGGTATTATTCCAAGTCAATTTGATTGTCATTTGGGTAAATAGCTACAAGTTCTTCTAACAGTTTGAACAGGAAAATGTTTCTTGGTCGTTATTGATACTTCATGTGTTTCATGTTTTTTATACAAATAATTTGATACTTAACCTTGGCTTGTAAGATATCAGCATGTTTCTTTGTTCACATTAAATTACTAAAATCCCAGTATCTGTCAATTCCCTCATCACAGACTATTGATTTAGCAGCGTGGAATATGGGTTCCACTCATTAAAGACAAAAGAAATTAATAGCTGCTGCTGTATTTGGAGCAGTTGCTTCATCTGAACTCACAGCTAATGAGCACAACTCTTCTGGACAACCTCTTTCTCCCTCTTCTTACTGAGCTTGGATATAATAGCTGGATGCTTCCCTTGGAAGGCAGAAAGAAAGGAGAAGAAAGGAACGAACGTTATTTTTACCCTGTTCTTGGATAAATGACTGAAACAAAAAATCAGAATGTTCTGACAAGCACAAGTACTTAGGATTTTAAGGTAGTCCTAAAATGAGTAAAAGAACAACAGGGAACCATAAGATCATAAACTTATCAACTTCTTCCCTGTCCTTTAAATTAGTTGCCAGTGTGGCCTTCATTTTTACATCATCTGCAGGCTGGCTGGCTGTAATTCAAAATCTGGCAAAACCAATCCCTCAGTTGAACTTCAATGCCTATTTTTTGGTGTTATCTTTCTGCCTCTACAGAATAAGATTAAACACCTGGAAAACATGTTGGCTTGAAATATGTAGCAACAGAGTTAAGGGGGGGAAAGTAGTAATGAGTTGATGGGAAAGACTGGAAGAGCAAGGCTGGGTAAATGGAAGAGGTCAGGAAACAGTGATGCTCACTGAATTTAATGATTCAAACAGGATTTCAAACTGATTTCAAACAGGAAAAATATTAATAGAGTATTTAAGCCTTTTTAATCTACTGAAAATATACAGTAATTTTAAAAGCTCTGACTTGTTTGTGTATTCCTAAGTGATTACTTTATGTTCTTAGAAAATAAAAGCATTGCAAATAGGCACATTACTAACTTCTAGTAGAGTTCTGCATAATAGATGAAAGAGAAATGTAAGAGGCTGACCCTCTGTGGATATGTTCTCCAGACATGCAGTTTCCATAAAAATAACTTTTTTTTTTTAACTTAAATTTTTCTAATGCTAGATTCTCCTGATCTTGATCATTTATTTTGCTTTTTCAGGGTCATGTCAAGTTGGCTAAATTTGGACTCTACCATATGACAGCTCAAGGTGTTGATGTTGATTTTCCTATAGGGTAAGGGTGTAGCTCTACAGTACAAATATGTCAGGGATATATTTTTTTCAGGAAAGATTTTTGTGTTTCAGGGTCATCTTCAAAAATATGTTGTATGTGCAAGGATCTTATGGCATACTACTGTGTTATTTCATATGTTAGACCGCTTGCATAAAGGCTTCTCTTAATGTCACCGAAGAGCATATGATCTGAGTAGATGAAATGAATGACAGGCAGAGGAAGGAAGGATTCATGCAAGCATGTTACTGTAATTGTGTTATGTTAATAATGGTTATCTAGATCTGCTAGACTTGGCTTGAAATGCTAGTAAACCCCTGTGACTGGGACCAATTCTGGAGGCACGACATAATTTCAAATTTGGGAAGGACAATCACTGTTTCCGTCCCTATTTCATACCACTCTAGACCTCCTTGTTTGTTTATTGTTCTCTGACTTATTTTCAAGTTATTTTGAAAAGTACTGTCTGGACAAAGTGAAGTGAGTTCACAGGTTTTGTTGGAGTGTCTCCTAGCCACTTTTTCTTGCTGCCTCCTAGCCACTTTTTCTTGCTGCCTCCTAGCCACTTTTTCTTGCTGCCTCCTAGCCACTTTTTCTTGCTGCCTCCTAGCCACTTTTTCTTGCTGTCTTGTTGTTTGCAGTCAAAACATATAGCTGATCTTAAAGACATGCCCAATAATGGTCATGATGTTTCCCTTTAGAAATTGACTTCTGAATTTTTTTAAAAATTTTGTCATAAGTGGTTGACTGAACAAGCTATAAATGTTATTTTAAAAAATTTAGCAGACAAATTTCATTAAAAACTTTGTTTTTAAAAAATTTAATATAAATTTGTTTGAATGCTGACAATGGAGGAAACTCCTCCCCCCGTATTACTTTAGGATAAGTATGTTTAATCTACTTCTATTGAAACTCAGTGTACGTTTGCTATAAGATATAGGGGAATGTACTTTTTGAAAGCTGCTGTTATTAACTCTCACAAAAAGTACCACGTTAGTGATTAAAATTTGATCTTTTGTGTAATAGATTATTTGTTTCACAACTCTGCTGGCAATGTGTATGTTTTGACTAAATATAATAGAATAATCTGCATTACTATGGATTCTAGTTTCTCAGAATACAAAATTATTTTGATTAATGTAACTGAAAGTAGAGCTTTTGGAAAGAACATACTACTTAATGTTGCTGCATCTTTCTAGGTACCCGTCATATCTGGCACCTGAAGTAATTGCACAGGGAATAGTCAAATCAAGTGATCATACTCAGTCTGAGAAGCCTCTGCCTTCTGGCCCTAAATCAGATCTGTGGTCTCTTGGTATAATATTATTTGAGCTTTGCTTGGTATGTAAGAGAAGAATTATTCTCTTGACTGTGACTCTTGGGGATTAGTTGCATTCAATTAATTGCTTTTAATTGTGGGGTTAATGACACTTTGTCCATCAACTGAGTACAAATATCAGAATTTGCTAGTGTTCCTACCTGGCCAGCATTGGCGATAGTTCAAGTTACTGGATACATATTGGGTTGTGTGTGTGTGACCGTGAAGGGCAGCTGCCTGTTAAGCCACAGTGATATGATTGCGTGATTAAACTCTTAATGAGGAATGGATTCTAAACTAAAAAGTCTCTGGATAATTTTTTGATTTAATTGTGCTTTTGAGCATGAAATAAGCAGTACTGTCATGCCCTCCTTCCTCTTGAAATGGATCAGAAACTAATTAATAAAATTTCTTTACTATGAGAGCAGCAGAGGGGAGGGGGAGAATCTCTCTTTTTGCTAGAATTTAAGGAGCTCCTGGGGGGCATTCAGAGTTTATTTGGAAATTGCTTATTTGGTTCTAGAAGTTGAAATAAATTATGACAAGATAATCTTTACTATTTGAATATGTTTAAACTGCACTTCTTTCATTCAAAGACAGCAACATACTATATGGAGGCATAATCTGGCAAAGACCTTAGTACTGAGATTTAATTTCATTAGATAATTAAATTGTCTAAGGACTGCATGGTCAAAAACCTGCTTTATATAGTGATAGATCAAGACATTGGAAATACTGTTTTGTGTGTTCTGCTCTACTGTAAATTTGCATGGTGTTCATGGATTATTATTTACTATTTTGAATCAATATATATTAAAAATGCAATAATTTTGTTGAAGCACTTCTAAACCAATTTTCAACCAAGCTTTTCAAAACCACTCTGCAATACAAGCTATGAGTATTACTATGTTTAGTAATTATCTTTGTTCATGTTCACGTTAGGATAAGTATACATTCTGAAAGCCCACTATTGAATCAAGAATAAACCTTCAGATTTGCTAAGGCTTTATTTTACACATTTCTTGGGGGTTTTTGCGTTTGTTCCTTTTAAGCGACGTTAAAAATGATACTTTTTTATGATGGCATGAATGTGTTTCTAGTGTAGTTGGGGTAAATATTATTTTGTGCTCTAACAGAAAATTTTCCTCAATCTTCTAAAATTCAGGTATAGAAGCTTATTTTACTGTCTCCATGTATGGATGGGAGTGTATGATAATTAATTTTTTATGAAGTAGCATTCAACTGTTGATTTAATTTGGTTATCTATTTAGGGGAGAAAATTATTCCAGAATTTGGAGATAGCGGAAAGATTAAAATTTATAATTACATTAGGTAAGTAGCACAAAATCATTTTTTTAGGTTTCTAAGCAGTTCTATAATCAGAGCTCTACAGACTTGTCAGCTTGTGATGCTCAGACCTGAGGCACTTTACTTTGTTCTTTCATTTCCAGAATTAGATAGGCATTTGAAGTATGGTCGCTTGATCAGGGAAGGTGCTGAGATGTGTGCCAAAAATATCACTTTGCAGAGGAGCCAAGAGAATATGTTAGAGGAAGGGCAAGCTATGGAAAAATCTGCTCATGAAAGGTTGTCATTTTGATGGTTATTTATGCTGTATTGCAGGAGGTCTTCAAAATGAGTTAGGAATTGTGTGAAGTTAAAGAAAACTCTCACTGCGTTAGCAGTGTTTATGTACCAGGCTCCAAGTAGGGAGAAGCAGGACTCAGATAGTAAGATGGAAAATAAAAAGAGGACTGAGAAGTGTATTACTTACTGCATCTAGGCTTCTGTTTCTGGCTTTAGCTACAAACTATAAACGTGTTACTGGAGGCATGGAATTTTTACTCTACTGTAAGTGTGGAAGCGGAACTAACCTTTTTTTTTTTTTTTTTTAAGATGTGGTTTGTTGTGTGGCTTGTATTTAAGTTGTGGGGAGGGGAAGGGCATGAGCTCACAGTTTGAAGCTTTATCACTAAGCTGTTAAATTTATCCAGAGCAAATAGTAATACTATTGAATTTAGTTACTATCAGTACAGACATCTTTTTCACTCAGCAGCTAGTGCTTTGGCGCCAAGATTCTTGCTGCTTTGGTATGTTATCTGTTAACAAAACAAAGCTTCCGGAAGCATTACCATCCCCTTCTGTCAAGTTGAGTGTAAGTTACTGCTGACCTTCATCTGCTAAAAAATGTTCCTGACTTGGGAATTTTCTCGATGATGCATTGAAGGTGCACCATGAAATACTGCTAGTGTTACAGCACTGCAAGTAGTGACAAAGTAAGAAATACTTAGAGCTATTTTTAAGGTCTTGCAATGATTTTTTTTGTAAGTGGGAAGATTGTTTTAATTTATTTGGCAGGGACTGACAATCTAGATTTACTAAGCCTGCAAAAGACTTCCTCTGCTAATTTAGATGTACTACTTAACTTTCCTAGGCTTCAGGTCCCTGTGTGCATAGGGGATAATGTTATTTTCCTTCCTGATTTTGAGAATTCACTTTCAGGTGATGTGACAGTGTTCATACAAAGCCAAAGTTAAATGCTTCATGTTGAGGTGGGATTTAATCTGATATCCTGTTTAATTGGTATCGCTTTTTTATGTTTTTTAACTTCTACTCTTCTGTTTGTTTTTTCAAAGACTGTATAGATGATATTGTAACTGTATTAGCTGAAGAACATGGTTGCCTTGATATTATTAAGGTTTGTGAAACTAGTTGACTCTTCCATGCTATCTTATCTGGAGTATTTTATTGCTGTTGCATTACTTAGGATTTGGTATATCTTTTAACTTGTTTAGTCACTTGAATTTATTGCAGTAGGAAAACTACTTTAAATTATAAACTACATATCTAAGATTTCTTCCAAATACGCAATGCTAGCAGTGCTCATTTTTTCCTAAATTATTGTCTGTCCAAGTAAGTTTTAACGCTCACTGGATTACCTATTTTTTAAAATGTTGTAGGGATAAGTATTTTTCTCCTAGAAATTTTGTATTCTACCTGGTCTGCTTTGCATGTTCTGTGTACAATGTATGATTATACAGTTCATCTGCCCTCTCCCAACCCCCCCAACAATTAGTTACTGAATTTTGGTGTTTGTATATTTTGAAAAACTATATAAAAGGATTCTGACCGTTATCGGAAGGGAGTTCCCAGCTTTTGCATTGTTTAAATGGGATACGGAAAATTCAGATTGGAAAAAAAAATACATATCTGTACATGTTGTGAGTTCTCCAAATTTTTCCCCCAAAGCAAAGAGGGGGATTACTACCCTGTTGGAACAGCCATAGCATGTTAGTTTGACGCAGCTAACCTTATAGGTGTAGGTATGAAATATCATTGCTTTCAGTGGAATAGCCTGTGTGTTAAAAGCTAAGTTTGTGCTGTAGTGGCTTGCTAAATTAGGACAGCAATAAACAATCCTCCTCCGTATTTTTCTTATGATCCAGGACCTTTCTGAAAATATGATAGCTCTACTGAAGAAATGCCTTACGTTCCAGCCTTCTAAGAGGCAAGTATTCCGTTCAAATGCATAGTAAACTGTGCTGGGATGCTACTTAAATTAGAAGACCCGCTCCTGAGCTTTTTTCGGAATGCTGCTGCTTTGTGCTGCCTATAAGCAGTTCTTGGTTTTGTTACTTTGAATCCTTTTAGGGAGGAAAAAAAATCAAGCGTGCAAAACCTTTGAGGTTGAATTGGAGCATTTAAAGGGGCAAACTGTTCAGTAATTTTTCATTTTAAATTCCCAGCTTTTACTGATTCCATGTTTGGGTGTTGGTAGTGGTTACTGTAGCTGTGTTGTAGCCACAATTAGGGCTGCTTTCTTCGAATCTCTTCTTTCAAAATACTTTTTAGTTGTGTTAGTCCACCACAACTTTCTTCTCAAAACCAAAGTTTCTGTTCTTTGAATCCAGGTTTTATGGGGGTTTTTTTGTTTTTGTATTTTTATCTTTACTTAGAGGAAGTAAAGGGGAATTTGAAAACATAGCTGCTGTATACATTAAATGAAGATAAGATCTGAACTGGGGTTATAAACAGACTACCTGGTGTATTGTGTGTCATGGATTGAACAAAATTTGTAGATTTTCTGCTCTTAAAATTCTCTGAAATTTAATATGATAATTTAAAATAATTTGTTAATATTTATTACTGCAGTGGAGGGGGTGTTTCTTACTGACAAAGTTATATATTTGGAAGCACTTTGCACTTAGTGTTTTATTGTCTTTTCTTAACTTAAGGCCAACGCCAGAGGAGTTGCTGCATGACAGTTTGTTCAGTGAAGTATCCTTGGCATACTCTCCCTTTCACAAACCTGCTGGTCTGTTCTCATCATCTCCCAGGTGTGCTAATTTAACGCTTCCTGAAGACATCACCCTATTGTGTAAAGGTAAAAGGGGATAATGAAATGGGTGTCATTGGAGAGGAAAAGAAAATAAGATGTTTTGGGATTTTCTTCAAATGCTTTGTTGGAGAGAAATTTTTAAATGGGATAATATTACATTCTTGTAGTAAACTGTTTAATGGGAAGAGATATGGGCAAACATGTTTTGAGGGATGTGTGCAAGTCAAAGGAGGGCGTCTTGATTTTTACGCATTGGCCTTGGGAATAAACAGTCATCATTAGTATTCAAGTGCAGCATAGTGTATCTTCTGTCAACACATTATGGTCTAGGACCATCCAAACATAATTGTTTCCAACAAAATGTGTTTGATAGGAAAAAAATAGAAGATAACTCAAAAGCTATAACTCATTTTTATTTGGTTTCTCCTAATAGATGAAGATAGCGATTACCTAGCAGAAAGATCAATTGAAGAAGTTTATCATCTCTGGTGTTTGGCTGGAGGAGACTTGGAGAAAGAACTTGTCAACAAGGAAATCATTCGATCAAAGCCACCTGTCTGCACGCTTCCCAAGTAAGGGAAAAGTAGTACTTTCAGGGCAGTAGGATGTTGGAAAGACCAGGGCTTCCAAGAAAATGCTTTGCTTTGGTTTTTAGTTTCAAGACCTCTGTTAGTGGAAAAATTTTGAAAGCAGTGTTCTTGAGCAGCAGGGAATCATTTTCCTTCCTCTCTTAATGCCCAATTTAGGGTATTATTTGAACACCTAGTATCTGCTACCCACCTGTGCTTCACATTGTTTTCTGAAATTTGAAGAAATGTAGATGAGATTCAAAATAATAAACTGGAAGTCTCTAAATTTAGCACTCTTTCCAATAGCATTAAGTTTTTACTAAAAATGTCTCACTGCTTGAATGGTATGGTTTTAGTTGTAATTTAATAGGTTCTGTAGCAAATTTCTCACGCTCTGACTTCTCTTTCACAGATCAGTAGTGCTCAATGGTCAACTCATTCCTTCAACGATCAGCTATTGTTTTAAAAATTCTTAGCTTTTTAAAATGCCTTTTAATTCACTGCAACCTTCTAGTCAGTACTACTTTTATGCTCTTGCATAGATGCTGAAATTTTGTGAATATATCAATGTCTTGATCCTGCACTCTCATCTTAGTAAGCAGAGTGATGTGTCCATACAGACCAATTTGCAGGATCTGAGATCTAGAAACAGGTGAAATCAGTGTGTACAACCAACATGAAACGTCTCCAAAAATAAAAGGCAGAGCTAGATTTTTAAGTAATGTTCAGGTGGCGAAAGTTGTGTGACACTTTGAGTGATTGCCCATTTACATACTCCGTGACGAATGCAGTTACTTTTGAATTTCATGCGGAAAACGTTTTTCATCTTACTAGTTATCTTGAAGGTGAGGCATTCATTCAAAAATGCAATGTAACTTCATCTTCTACAGGACAAACAAGGATATATTATTTGATACTGAGAATGTTAGCTTGACTTCTGGAAATCTATTTGATGTTTTTTGTTTGTAAAATATCACCAAACAGGCAATTTGTCTATGCTCTTTATCGGATACGTTTGTGGTCCTTAAGTGGACTGCAGCAGAAGACTGGGTTAGATTTTTCCCTGTTTTTTGTCATGTGGGAAATGGCTTTCAAGTGGCAGTGACCTCTGCCACTTGTAAAAGGGAATGTTAATCTCATTACTCTTCCTTTGCATGCAAACTAAAGTTCTAGAAAACCTAAAATGTATCTTTTCCAGTAAAAGCAGTTTGAATATTTTAAGATGATTATATATTCACTTGACAGCGGGTTTCATGCCCTTGATAGCAGGTGTCATGCTACACAGAATCAGTATAGTGTACTTCTAAGAACGAATATTGTGTTTTAGAGAAGAAACTGATTGATGTAAGGTTTTTTGTTTTGTTTTTTTAACTCAAGTCTTATGTTATAAAATGACCTGACTTTTCCCCCCCCACTTTGAAGCTTTTTATTAGAAGATGGTGAGAGCTTTGGGCAAGGACGAGACAGAAGTTCCCTCCTAGATGACACAACTGTGACTTTGTCTCTGTGCCAGCTCCGAAATGTAAGAAAAATACTGTGCACAGGTGCTTATGTCTTCACTGCAGAAACATTTCTTTTAACGGGAGTGTGGAAGTGTGTGCAGATCCTGCTGTTCCTACAAAAGGGCAGTATTACCAGTCTTATTGGTTCCAAGAGAAGACTCTCTGCCATCTGAGTCAGATTCTGATTTATGTTATTAAACTGCTTGGTCTGCAAAAACTTACTAAATTTGATCCCCCCCGCCCCGCCACCTTCCTCCTCCTCTCCTTCCCTCTTTTCCTCCCTCCTTTTCCTTATTTTAGCTATCTGGTGTGTTCTTATGAAGCCCCAATAGTTTTGTAGTAGCTGATATCCTGTGCAATTGCTAAACTAATTGTGACAGTGAGTGACTTCTTGCATTCTTTAATTGCTGTCTGTAGGTGGCTCGCAATATTCAAAAGAAAAATCAGCTCAATTCAGTTGAAGTGTTAAAATTGGATCCAGGTTTCTAGTATTCATCGCTAACCTTTAGAATGTATAGGTGTTACACAATTAGTTCGAAAGATCACTTCAAAGCATTTTGCCAAAATGCAGTCATGCAGATTTCTTTCCATCTTCAGTAGAAAAAAAGATACACAAATGGTAATTTATAATTTTACCTTCTGTAACAATCAGTTGAAAGTTTTACTCTCTCTCTCTCTATATATATATATGTGTATCTCACTGAAATGCCTTTACTGTATTGTATACTAAAGTTTCACTTTGGGGAGGATACAAACCTAAATCTTGCAATGTTAGCTGAAATATATTTTTAAGCTTAGTCAGCCTTTTAAACACCTTCCTTGGAGCAGAGCATGATGCTTGTAATCAAAAGAGGGTCAGTGCTGAATGAACTGAGAGTGAACTGCACTGTCAGTCTGAGGAGTGGCTGCGTGCTGTGTGCCTTTAAGTTAAGGATGGAACTGCAAAGCAGAGCACTGCAGAGAGGATGGTATTAAACATGAATCACGATGCACCAAAGATGTCTGAAAACTTCAGGCAAGAGTCCAGGCTTGCTTGTCTGTCACCTTTCCAGAGAGTGTCTGTATGTCTATGTGGCTTCCAGATGCTGCTAGTAAAAGGAACTCAAATTTGCCTAACTTCTAAACTGATGAAGAAAGTAAAGCCAAGTTCTGTAGTTGCTTTGCAGCTGCTTGAATAAGAAGTCCATATAGAAAAATGAGAAAAAGAAGAAACTGTTTAATACTACTGATTTATTCATACTTGGCACATAAAAGCTTTGTGTGTGTGTGTATGTAGGTTTGTGAATGAGATAAGAACATTATTTTTATGCAGAAGAATTTCCATTAACTCTTAAAAGTCTGTATTAGTAAAACTTTTAGCATTTAAGGCTGTATGTTCCCTCACTGATTGAGGACTGAGCTAATGCTTAGGCAAATCTCAGGGCAAGTTACTAAATTTGACAAATGAAATGTGAGGTAATAATTTTCATATTCCACTAAATATTTCCACTTGAATTCTGAGCATTATCCTGATAGTAAAATGTTTTTATTCTGAATTTCAGAGGCTGAAAGATGTTGGTGGGGAAGCATTTTATCCATTGCTTGAAGATGAGTAAGTGTCTGTAATTGTACATATATAAGGCACTACTGACCTTAGAGTTATTAGTTGTATTTGAGTGGCACAATGCACAGCTGGACAAGTGACTTCCAGAAGCAAACCTAACATGTCTTTGTTCAACTTCTAAAGTCATTGAGAGCTGAAGAGCCCTCAGCACAGGGCCCTGACATCGAACTGAGGAGCCTAGCCTGCTTCTCAGTTCAGCCTGCTTCTGTGTCCTGAAAATCTTGAACTGAATCAGCTATTGGTACTGAATATTCAAAACTGTCCATCTATACTTGTTTCTGACTCAGAAATGCATCTCAGGATATTCATTTTGTTACTCTGAATTGTATTTCTTGGTGCTCACTACAACTTTCCTAACTCTTCTTCCAGTCAGTCAACTTTACCTCATTCAAATAGTAGTAATGAGCTGTCTGCAGCTGCCAGTCTTCCTCTGATCATCCGGGAGAGGGACACAGAGTACCAGCTAAACAGAATTGTCCTGTTTGACAGGCTCTTGAAGGTATGGAATCTTTCTGATGCTGCATAATTGGATTCGGTCCATTAATTAGAGGATTTTTAAAGGATCAAGAAATTGAAAAAAGAAGCAGAGATGCAACAGACCACAGTGGAAGAGGAAGGAAAAAAAAATCCTACAGAAGTATATGATGATCAAAAATAAGAATTTAAGAAAAAAAGGTCTTTTTACTAGTAATGAATATAAATGAATATGTAGTGAAGTAATGAATATAAAATAGTAATGAATATAAAAATAGTCTTTAAAATACGCCTATAAAAATAGAGTCAGAGCTGCTACTAATACCTGTTATTTACTAAAGAACATACTTCTGCATCCTTTATTTCCTAACAGACTCACCTATTATAGGTGTAAATATGCCTGCAACGTTTCTGCATTTCCGAGCAGTAGGGTATTCACAAACAATAGCAGTCATTACTGTGATGGTGCCATGTTAGAAATATTTCTTTTTATGCTGGGGAGAACGATAACAATCCTTCATGCAGAGATAGGGATTCTGGCCTAAGAATGAAAGAGAGCTGACATGCTTCATTAGGCACAGTGCTTAACAAAAACAAAGTTGAATGCTTAGTGTGAAAAGAAACATACAATGAAGAAAGAGCTTTCAGTGAAGAGTTGGCTGGCTGACTTTCCAGTATACTAAAATATATGCATGCCTTCACAGGAAGGGGTGGGTATTTTAACAATAAACAGTAGTGCCCTATCGAGTGCTTCCAGTGTAGGAATGAAAATTGTTTGATGTAAAACTTCTGTTTGCTGTTCAGACTGACAGCATTTGTCTTCTATGGGAGAGAGACACTCCTATTCCCAGGACTGGGATTTTGATTGTTTTAGTGACATGACTCTTCTCTTTGAAGGCCTATCCATACAAGAAAAACCAAATATGGAAAGAAGCCAGGGTTGACATTCCTCCTCTTCTGAGAGGCATAACCTGGGCTGCCCTCTTGGGTGTTGAGGTAAGAATAATGGGAGGGCATTTACAGAAATTCCAGGCCCAGTAAGGAAAGGAGTGGGATAGGAATGGGATTGACATGGGAGCTGGGTTGGATTTGCAGATTGGGTGGGTAGAACTAGTAGAATTTGAAGCAAAATGAAACATGAAATTGGGTGAACAAAGGCAAACTTGCCTTTAGACAAACTTGCTTCTTCCTTCTACCTTTATTTGATTTCAGAGAACGCATATAAACTTTACTGCCTTTATATTAAATTTGGATTATGGGATGGAAACATAGAACTTGTGCAATCAAACTTTGCTAGATTATTTCAATGCATTTGGCAGTTAAAAGCTTTTTTGTTGTTGTTTTTTAATTTTTAATATCTTTGATAAACGCAGTTAGAATTCTTCAGCCCCATCAGCAGTAGCTGGGCAAAACAGGATGAAACATACCACAAGTATTTTTTTCATCTGTCTGCCAATGCACTTCCTCCAGAGATTGGAGAATGAATACATTGAAAGGTGTTTGAATGAATAAATTGAACGTTATCCGTTTGGACAAATTATTTAGGGAATGTCCCAGAAATGAGGGTCCCTCAGAGAGACTGCTTGACCAACAGCTTGTGTCTGTCCTGTTTGCAGTACAGCAGAGAGGTTCTGATAGATAATACATCCCAAGTTATATAGGATGTTTAGCTCAGGATGTGATCTGCTGAGTGCTATGTGCTATGACCTAAAAAGATGTAAAGGAAAAGATGAGCTGCTGATGAGGTTTATAGCCTGGGCCTTGGGAGATGATCCACTTTTCAAGCTTCAACTTACCCTTTGTAAATGAGGGTAGTATTTCCCTATCTATAACATTGAGGTAAACTTGTTAGCCTGTACTTACATGATTCAAAGACAGATATGCTCCTTGAGAGCTGAATTCAGTACCTTTACAAAGATGTTGAAGGTCACTTGCTCAGTGACTGAGATGCACACCTAAGTGAAATTGAAGGCTTCAGTTAATTTAAACTGGATCAAGTACATGGCTTTCTGTATAAACAGAATTGAATATCAGTGAAGATGGTACTGGAGAAGTCACAGAAAGGTCTATGTGGCCTGAATTATAAGAGAACAAAGATGATTCTATTAAAATTTTGTGGTCAGAATGTTTTATACTTTAGGAAATGCAGTATGATATGCTGTCAGAAAAAAGAATTGGTTTTGCCAAGTGTTTCAGTTACCAATCAACTTCTGTATGTCAGTGTGTACGTTGTAATTTACAATTATATTGATAAGGTCTTGCTACATTCAGATACTGTTGTTCCGTTTATAGGGCGCCATACAAGCCAAGTATGATGCCATTGATAAAGACACACCAATTCCTACGGATAGACAGGTAAGACTTTGATTGTTTTCAAATATTTTCACCTGAGGTAATGCAAAACCTTTTCTACCAGTGGCAAAGTCATTTGTTTATTACAGCAGGTGTGGAAGCTTATTATGAAAGGGTTCTCCCAGGCTTGTAATCTCATTCATGCTGCACCAAGAATCTCACAAAACCTATGGGAAGAGATTGTTTAACTCAAATTATGTTGTAACACTTAGAAAGTGAAATCCTCAGTTACTTCAGAATCATTGATTCTGTAGCAACAACAAAGAGCAAAGTGGTGTGAACAATGGTCCTCATGTAACAAAGGGTCCTGTTTTGATCAAATGCTTGTTGTGCCTCTTGGACTTGGTACCGGCTAGTGCACAGTACCCTGAGATCCTCTCAGCTAAGCTGTGCTTTAAAGAAATGGGTTCTTGGGCAAGTAAGTTCTCCAGGAAATATTTCCAAATAGTAAAAAGATACTACAAGCAACAGTTGCTTCTTTCAGCTGGCTGAAGAAATAGTTTTCGTCACATTCAGAGAACTCTAATTTTATTATTCTTAGAACAGAGTGATATTAACACCTAAAATGATGTCAGACGTTCAAGCAGAAAAACTGTAATCTGCTTTCTGCTTTTTTTTAAGGCTCGGAGCCCCTTTTTTTTTCCGAGTATGAATCTGAATTTAAAAAAAGAAAAACAACACTACTTTTAATCTCTGAATGCAGCTTTAATGCCCTGTCCCCTTCCGGTTTTGTTTTGTGAGAGTGATGAAGAAAATGGATTGCATTTGTGACGATGGTCTGACCTGGCTCCTTTCCACCTCTAGTTTTGGAAGACTGCTGTAGCTTGTAACCTGAGTTATCCTGATTTTTCTTTGTTGTATGCTTGGCTGTGGTACAGATTGAAGTTGATATTCCTCGTTGCCATCAGTATGATGAATTGCTGTCATCACCAGAGGGTCACGCAAAGTTTAGACGTGTACTGAAAGCTTGGGTTGTTTCTCATCCTGATTTGGTGTACTGGCAAGGTGAGTTTGACAAGTTAGCAAGATCAGATAATTATTTGGAAGGCTGTGGCAACGGCTGACTTAAATACAAGCTCCCTTCATAACCTTTTTTTGATTACTTTCCTTTCTGTTTCTTTTGAAGAGTATATTGGTGAGTTAGTATAACTTATTAGAATTTCTAATGAGTTTGTAATATAAAATTGCCCCTCCCTTTTTTGTATATTTGTTCTCTTATGTTGTATTCCTCCTTAAATAACAGTAACTTCATTTCAAAAAAAAAAAAAAATCTGTTAGGTACTGCTGTTCAGATCAAAGTTAAAACTGCAAAAGTTACTGAGCGAGTTCCTGGGGCTGTAAATAGTGTTTCTTGAAAGCCATGGCAGAATAATCAATTTAGTGCTGTAGTTTGACAATTTGAAATCCTTTTTGCTTTCATGTGTTGATTTCACACTTGTTTTCAGCATAATGTGCAAAGCCTGAGGTTGCAGGTATTATAATCAATATCAAGTATGTAAGTTTGCATGATAAAGTAATGAATTTATCTTATGCTTTTACAAAAAACAAGATCTTCATGCAGTTTCTTCATAATACTTCTCTGTTTAGGTCTTGACTCTCTTTGTGCACCATTCCTGTACTTGAATTTTAACAATGAAGGTGAGTACCTTTTTTGGCTGAGGGGGGAGGAGAAGCACAGTCTGTCATTTGTATCTAGTAATATATAGATGGGTGTGTATCTGCTTATAGATAAAATTTTTCAGTAGCTACAAAGGAAGTTTAAAGCTTCTCCGGTTGCCACCATTCAAAAGAAATGGACCTTTACTGAAAATGTTTGCAGTACTGCTCTTCAAGCAGCGGTTCAACTACTGTGTTTGTTACAAAATAAGAGTAATCAGTTATACAATGTGAAGTATAAGTAACCTTGACTATAGAAAAGCAAGAAATGCTTCCCTAGTACTTCTGCTTTTCAGTGAAGCTGTAGTTCAGCCTTGTTTAATGTGAATACCAATGTACTAACTGTTGACCTATCAGACTAACATTATTCAGAAAATCTGATGTTGGTTTTAAACTCTTAAGTGCTTATCAGCCCAGGTTTGAATATGTGGCCTTTATCTTAGAACCTTATTTGTTGAAAATTGATTGAGTCTAGTCATCTGTTCTTTCATCTGGCTTTCTGTAAAGTCCGTGTGTGGGTAAAGCTAGTTGCTTACAGCAGTGACACCAACTGTGCGTCTTTAAAAATTTCAATCAACAGGATTTTATTGCTCTTGGACATGTTGCTGTCAAGTTGAGTTGTAGAGGAAGTCTTTTCTCCCGTTGAAGCAGAATATAGTTGTAGTGAGTTAAGCAAAATTGTCTTCCAGTTTTTTATTACTTTATTTTACTTTACTTGTGCACATTTGGCTTAGATAGTGAAATAGTTTTAATGCTAGTAAAGTTGTAACATCAGATTTGCTTATAACATGAACTTGTTATTTTTGCTATAAATTTGACATTTTGCTTAGCACTTCCAAAATGATATCGATTTTCTTTGTACAATTTATGACAAACCTGTATTTGTAACCAAGATGTCTTTTTTTTTTTTTTTTTTTTTTTTTTTTTTAAGTCTGTGATCTGGCAGCATGACTAAGAATTGTATTGAAATAGATTGATTAATCCTTGGGGAAAAAGTGGGGAAAAAAGTTTCTGGGAAAATTCCTGGTAAAAAATGCTTTTACCCTCTAATCTCTGGTTCATATGTATGTGAAGAGCAACTGGGAAATGTAATAAGTTTTTGTCCATCTTTCTGACAGTGTTTTAATGGTATTCTGCCTTGTGTTTTTCCTCTGAATTCTATCATCTTCCTTATCTGGGCTGAAACAAGATTTCAGATGAGAGTCTGATATGGGCATATCATGGGCATAAGCAAGTTATAGGAGAAAATGGAGAAAAATGCAACAAAGAGTTGTCCACAACTACCTCTTCTAAAATTGTATTCATCACGGAATCCTCACAGTTTAATGCAAGCATTACTATGGCTTTTCATCATCACTACTTTGTCACTGAGAAGAAATGCAGGAATAAACTGGGAGCATATCACATCCAGCCAGCTTTTTCTGTTGTTCAGTGACAGTAGGAGATTTCTTTAGGAGCTTTTAAAATCTTTTAATGAGGAATATGCCCTTTTTATGTTTTCACAATCATTCTAATGTATAGATCGATTTAAATGTTTGTGCTTGTTTTCTGCTTAATAATGAACATTTTTAGGTATGTTTCTACCTCCATAGTTATATTGCTTTTTCTAATTCTTTCAGCTCTGGCATATGCTTGCATGTCTGCTTTTATCCCCAAGTATTTATATAACTTCTTTCTGAAGGATAATTCTCATGTTATTCAAGGTAAGTCTCTTTGTTTTTTGGATATCTTTTATGAGAGGTACAGTTAATTCTGGATTTATGAATACACTTTTTCAAGTGGTTACAGAATTGGAACACAAATGGAATCACACTGTAGAAATACCTACCCATGTCTATTTTAGATAAATAAGCACAACAGCTGTAATAGAAAAACAGGAGCAAAATAAAGTACATGAAGCTCTGGGCAGGGGAAAACCCAAGTGCATGAAAAGAAATACAATGCTCTGTGCAATATGGTAAGAGTCAGTCAATGATGCAAAGCTATAAAGTCAGAAAATAGCCTTTCTGGTGTTATTTTGTAAAGACTTGCCCTTCATGTGATCAAAATCCTACTGCTACAGACCTTAACAGAGGGGGAAGGAAGAGGAACAGTACAAACTTGAAACTCCTCAGAAAATGGAAGTTCAGAAAGATACGAACTTGAAGGGAATTGCTTACTGAACAGGAAATAATGTAGTTCAACACAGGACAGGGACTGGAGAACCTTGAGGAACTGTGTTCCGTAGTTTGTTCTTCAGCACTGTATAGATTACTCAGAGAAATCAAAATGATATCTGGGAGGCAGATGTCTGTTCTATTTTAAAAATCAATTGTAAATTTCATGGAAAAACAAAGAAGAAATTGTCAAGAACTAGAAAGCCACCTTGGCACGGTCCTTGTTGACAAGATAATTTGTCTTGGAGATACTTTTTAAAATTATCAGTGATTTTTTTCAAACAGCTTTTTCCGTTTTTTAAAAACTATGTAACATAATTTGATTTTAATCGCAAGCAATTGCGAATGTTTATTGAATAGCTGATTTCATTGAGGCTTGCTGTCTTTGCATTTCTTTTAAAGAAATATTCTTTTGTATGCAACATAAACTGGTAGAACTCCTCAACTTAAACAGTGTCTGTCACTTCTTTATCCTTAAAAAAGGAGGAAATTAAGAACTGGTCAACAAAAAATATTTAGACATAAAAGCAGTTACATGCTGGAGAGTGGAGAGAGAGCTAACATGAGGAGAGAATACAGTGGTTAGGAGAGTTTACTTAAGAAAAATGATAGGTAAGAGACATGAACTGAATATATAAAGTAATGAGTAGTGTGGTAAAGCAATTCGAGATAACTTATTTGCATCCTTTGGTCTGTGGAGTAAGAGTGCTCGCTGCAGGGGAAAAAGAAAGGCAGTCAAGGTCTGAAGGAAAAAAGAATGAGTGTATTATATCAGATGTTCCTGTGGAACAAACTGCTTTAGGCTTTAATAGCTTGGTAAAGGTTTTTCTCAAGGGGGTGTACTCTTACATAAAATAACAGTTTTACTGTCTAGAATTCCCTGATGTTATTCCTTGGGGCCTTTGCAAAAGTTAGGAATATAGGTCAGTGTGGTTCTGTGACGCAGAGTAGCGCAGGAGTTTCCCAGTTGCTATGAAACATCTGCTATTGTCAAGGACTCAGGAAGACGGGACAACTTAGGATTCTTGGAGTATATTGATTTAGTCCTTTCTAGTATCTTATGTCAAATACCGATGTATAAATACAGTTTTAAAGAAAATTTCTGTAAAATTTCTCTTGCTTTATGGGGATGAAAGAAAGTGTTAAGAATGTATCATCTGACTTGCCTACAGCAATTTCAGCTTATCTTCCATATGAAGGTCAAGGAGAGGAATCTTTAAAACTGCAGAATTCAGCATACCTCATTTCTCAGCCTGTCCTAAGCAATGAAGGCAGATGTTTATTCTAAGCTTATCAGATATATTTTCTTGCTGGAAATAGGATGCAAGAGCACTTAAAGATGTTTGGATATGGAATGCCCAATTATGCAAGTGAAAAATTCACATAATAAAATCCCAACAGCAATTGGCTGGACCTAAGTGATATGTTTTCATGATGGAGTGTGCATCTTCAATAGACCCGTAATTAAATATGTAAATCCCACAAGGTAATTATATTTAATGAACCTGGCTAGTCAAATAGAGATGGTATTTAGCAACCTGTAGTGTATCTGTACAGTACCACTACAGTCACGAATCTCCATTTAAAATAAATGCGCCTTGGGGAAGCTAATTGTGAAATTGTTTTCATCGGCACACAGCTGCATATGTAGGATTACTGTTTTTCTATACCTTACCTGTGATTACTGGCTGTTTTACGGAATACAGAGAAATGATGATGCACCTTATTGGCCTATTGATGTTGATAATGCACTGATTCAGCAAACTGACACATGAGGGTTTTCCTTTTCTTCTGCTTTTTTTTGAAATTGAAGGTCTGCTTGCACTGTAGAATGAACTTAAGGCATAAATTGAGTTATCTCTCTGACTTGTACACATGTGAATAAGAATATCTTTAGCTTGAAAGTGAGATAGCATAGTGTAAAGATGCATAAGCTAGCTCTGAAACGGTCTGACCTTGCTGACATAAAACTCAGCATGGGCCTATTTACCCACTTAACTCCTCAGCTGGGTGCTGCCAGGGCATCTGTGGCATAACAGAGATGCAGTACCAGAGAGGAGGGGTTGGTGCTTCTATGGTGCCTGATATCTGAAGCAGTAATACCATAGGTGTTTAGTGTGCTGTGGCTTTGTTTTTCTTGCTTAAAAAAAAAAAGTTAATTAGATATAAAATTCCAAAAGGCACCCTTTTTCTTCTGGTATGATTTGTAGTAGAACTGTGGCTGTATCCTTGGGAGTGTGGAGAAAAGGGAATTATCACCTGTTATGAAATTGTGGTGTTATTGCCTCTTAATCTTTGTTCTCACAAAGCATACGACAATGTGGACAAAGTTGGGGTGGCAGGGGAGGTCTCTCAATGACTGTATTCTCCTCTCTGCTCATCTTCCAATTAAAAGCAAGTGATATTCTGGCCACTTCATTAAATTGTACCTTTCAGCATAATGTGTTATTCTGAAGATGTAATAAATCAGATCTTTTACAGCAAGTGTCTTTCCCTCTCTGTTCAAAAAAGACAACTTAAAAGAGGTTGCTGGTCATGGAAATAGTAACCTTAAAATTTGCATCAACTTCTGGATTACAAAATTAGACATTTTAGGAAAGAAACTACACAGAGTACAATTTGAGAAGTATAGATTTTGTGTTTCATCAGCACAGTTTGTTTCTCAGAAATCCTTGAAACAGTGTTCTCACTTGTTTCAAGTGATATCATGTGGCTCATATTTATACTGAAATGTATTTAACTTTGTATGTCAAATATGCATTACAATCTGAGTATGAACCAAGTAAACTATTGTTGAAAATCCAAATTTAGAGATACTAAGGAAGAGAAATGAAACCGTTCTTCCTCTCTGTTGAACGTAATGATGACAAGGAAGATGGTGGTGATATTTACTTACTGTTTTGTTTTGGGTTTAATTTTTTTTTTTCCCAAAAGTAGTGTTCTTCCTTTTCTGTAGCTCTATCTATTGTAAACTAGCAGGATGTGGTGACTTGTATTTTTGAAAATGATCTTGAACTTGCTTGTCGTTTCAGAATATCTCACAGTGTTTTCTCAGATGATTGCATTCCATGATCCAGAGCTGAGTAACCATCTTAATGAAATTGGCTTTATTCCAGATGTAAGTGCTAAGGATTCTTATAAATATTGTTCAGAGGAAATAGAAAAATGGAAAATGAGGGCAACTAGAATGAGATGCCTTTCAAAACTGCTTCAGCAGCAGTTTATGATAAGCAAGATACTTTCATATTAATGGACCTTTTTAGGTACTCTGATAAAATGGTAAAGTTTTGATTATTGTTTTATAAATTTCAGTCCTTTCCATTCTGTTGGGATGGTAAATACAATAATGATACTACCAGTCAGTTATTTTATCTTCTGAGATCAGTTTGTAAATTCTATGATTTTATTTTTGAAGTTTGGATTAATATACAAAAACTGACGTGGCCATGAGTGACTAACAGCAATATTTCTGGGAACTAATTACATGCTAAGTTGGTTAACACAAAAGATGCTTTAATTTGCAAATAATACAAAAAATACGCTCAAGTAAAGGTTAACCTGTAGATGCGCTGTTGGTTGTTGCAAAATATTTAGCAATATGTTGGAGTCTATCAGAAACATTAAACAAGTATATAACCCGGAAGAAGTCTATAAGATGGGAAACTGAAAACTGAGAACATGCAGACAAAAGCATAATAAAGAGGGGTGTATTGGAAAAAGCTAAACAAGGCTACCTTAGCTGTCACTGTAAGTAGTGAAACTTCTCCCTGGTTTAAAGAGCCGTGTATAGTTCAGAAAGCCAAGATAATATTCCATAAAAGTGCTTGTCTGCCTGCTTTAGCATTATCCAGGTTTATGGATTACGTTTCTGAAAAGTGAATATAGACAAGGCTGCAGAAACAGCATTGTTAGCGATTATGGTCTATATCATGATTCATTTGGCATGATGACAGAGTGGTCAAAATGGAAGGAGTCATAAGTCAGGAGCTGTTGATGTAGAAATATGTTTCATATGTAAGAAAATTATTATATATTTCTTCTTGCTAATGTAAAGCATCTTTTATCAAATATGTATTTTTCTTATTCAAAAAATACTTTAAAATAAAGCAGCAAGGCCAAGCCTATGCAATTCATTTATCATACGCAAATCTTGGGTGCATTTGCCTGTCTTTGGGACTGTCAGATACTCATTAACCCTGCTTACAAAGATTTTGATAGAAAAGTAAACATATGCTTTCTTTGTGTAAAGATATTTTTAATGTAATAACTTGTGTATGAATGAGCCAAGTTTAAAAGAGATTGTGGCATTAAAAGGAGCAGAAGAGAGAACCAGTGTATTGCATTGTAAACCGAGGTGTTTTTAGAAGGCCACATTTATCACTGATGACCCACATATGAAGTAGGGGAATTGGGAAAGAGGGGTGAAGATGAGGGAAAGGTGGGGCAAAGGGAGAACTTACTCGTCTGTGGAAAGCCTAAATAATTCTGAATGAAGGGCTCAGGTAACAGCAACATTTAAGTTCTTGAAGGAGAATTAAGTTTGCAGCATCGCTGTGTAAATGCATCCATTGTTTATTTTTATACTCTGTAGATGACCAAAGCAGTCCCTCTGTGTATTTTGTCCAGAAGATTAATTCCCATTTAAGATGTATAGATGTAAATCCCCTGACAATCTTACTGGTCCACATTTCTACTACTATTCTCTTCTACATGAGAGCTCTGTAACAACCCACGTTGAGTGTTTGCTGCTCTTTCAACAGCTCCAGAAGTCTGCTTATACAGCTACAATTCTCTGTGCTGAAAACTTTCAAGATGTAAGTCAGGTGGAATAATTAGAAGTTGCCTCTCTTGATGTATTTTAGCTTGTATTGTACCAGTCATTGGATAGCACATAGTCAAGTGTGAGCCCTCTCTCTAAGTGTTACAGTCTAAAGTAAGAGATGAATAGGTAATGCAGTAAAGAATTGCAAAATAGGGGCATATATATTTTTTAAAACTGTGTTTTCTACAAATGCTAGTTCTAAAACTTAACACCTCTGAAAAGAAGCTATCCTTTCTAAATCATCTCTCATTAAATAAAAGAAGTGTTGTTCTGCCTTCTAGATTAGTGCGAGAGGGGCTTTCTCTACCTTTAACAAGACAGCACAGGATCCATCAAGGTGAAGGATATGCACTTTAGTAATGAGATCTGAACCAGAGTTTCGTGCTTGAGTACTAATCCTATCAAAGTAAACCCTGATTAATCTTTCATCATTGAAACGCAGGCTCCCGCTGCAGGAAAGATTGTGTTTCCTGGCACCCTTCCCATTTGCTTCGGGTCATGTAGCTCTCAATATCGAACACTGCTAAAGCTTAAATAGCTGTGAATATTGTTAGCTGATGTGGTACCGGGATTAAAATTACTGTGGCTATGTGATTCACATGTAAAGAGAGAGATATGGTGAATATTACAATTCTTCTTTGCTCACCCTCCCCAAGTTTATAAGCACCCTCACCCTATGCAGTGTTTTATAACATCTGCTCTGTATGTTACTGAATAATTCTGACATCAACAGCAGACCATTTTGAACTGAAGAAAAACAAGGAAGTGAGCCATATTACTTAAACGGTAGCTGTAGCTGTAAATTATTTTGAATAGCTGCAAATTATGAAAGCTGGACATATTTGGTCAGCTGGCCATTAACAGAGATGACGAAGTCTACCTGCAGTTACTTAATATCATCTTGCTGAAGCTGCTGTCATAGGTAGACCCCTTAGATTGGTTTTGGTGATGCGCAGGTGTCAGTGGTAGGGCTCCCTCTTACTGCGAATTTAAAAAAATCCTGTGATTGAAGTATCTTATCTCCATTTGTCCCATGTTCCCCACAAATTCTATTACACAAATACTTAGTGGTGAATCTGGCAGGGAGGTTTCTTGCTGGTAATTTTACTTTGTAAGGAAATGATCATTCTTGAAGTTTTGATTGTGTGAGCGTGTATATGTGGGTAGACTTTAATGTTAAGAGTCAGATTCAGTCTGCATCCTCTTTGCGTCCTTGGTCATCAAAACACTTTTGCGCCTTTCTGTAACATTTGACTGTATGACTAGTTGTCTAGGCACCTTATATGCTTGAATTTAAGCATGTAAGTATGTATTTGGAAGACAGAACAGTGAAATGAAGTTGCAAGATAGTGTGTTGTTCCTTTTAGCTGAGAATCATTGTTTCGTCCTTTGCTCATGTTTCTGTGTAGCCCTTTCAAATGGTTTTTTAATATAGCAAGCTTGGAAAAAAAGTTTGGATTCCTTAACTGATCTTGAATAGCTGGGATTGTTTGTTGTTGGAAAATTCAAATGACAAAAGAAAGATATGAAACCTTGTGCTTTGGATTTTAAGCCAGTGCCTGCCTAAAATATGTAGAAAACAGCTTAGTGTGGCAGACAAATTATCTTGCATCTGTCTGCAGCAAGAGTTTTAGCACATTCTTCTGAAGCACCTGAGCTACTCACTGTAGGAGCTACAGTACTGTCCATATTGCCCTCAAGTGTGACTTAGTATGGTAGTTCCTGTGTTCCTGTAAGCATGACTTGAGCTTAGAGCAGGAAAGGCTCAAACATAAGTCATGAGCATTGAAAATAGCATTAAGTACATGCTATAGCATAGGGGGTTTTTGCTATCTTTAAGTTATTCTTATGGCATGTGGAGATATGACAAGTACCTTATCAGTTTAAAATAACCCACTGCATTGAATGACAGATGGTCAGAGGAGGATTATTTGATAAAAGATTATGAGAATGATGATTAGCCCTATTGTGCGTGTTATCTTTAAGGATAGGTATTTAACCTTGATCTCAGCTCCGTATTTTTATGTGGAGTGCAGGGTGAACTTTCTTGAAGGATTTTGGTAAACTTAAATGTTGTGTACTTATATAACAAACAATAGCTTGTGAATAATGTTGGCATTTTTGATGTTTTGAAAATCCAGACCTTCAATCTTAAATAATTAATTTTCATTATCCTGCAACCAGGTGCACAGCTGCCTTATGAGCATAAGCTGCAGCTGGAGCGTACAGGTCAGCTGCTTTGTTCTTAAGGATTTTTCACAGAGCAAGAAGTTTGTGTATACCTTTTAATACTCCCGACCATCCCTACCAACAAAGACTAACATTCACTTGCACCTTGCTACCCCTTCTGAAATGTCTTTAGAATTAGAAGCAAAGCCCACTAAATCTATTTTTAAAACTATTTTCTTTGCAATCTGAGTCTTCTGTGGAGTGCATAAACCTTTCCTTTTCCAGAGAAACAGACAAATAATGCAGACAGTAATAATAATAAACAGACAACAGTAAAAGCCGTATGAAAAATGTTTTCATCAAGGTTCATGCCAATGTCTCGAAGAGCTTTGAGTGCCTAAAGGGAAATACACTCTTCTCAAATAGCTGTTTTCTAACTATGGGCAAATGAGGATCTTCACCCTGTTGGAAAACACTGAACTGGGTCTCGGAGCTCAGTTACAGAGCAGTATTCTTCACAGCAGAACACTGTATGGAAGGATTGACAATGGAACAAAGCCTAATGGCAAGGGATTTCAATTTTAACTAAAAAATTGATTGAATAGCTACTGAGATTAGGGGGCTACTACGTTCTTCATACAGAAGTGGCGGAATCCTTACTTAGAAGCACAGAACAGCTCATATTTTACTAGCAGAGCAAAATGATAATTACAACATTGCTGATCTCAAGCTCTGCAAAAAATGAAGTATTTGTTGGTTTTACAGGCTCTTATCTTAACGTGGTTTATTGCCAGGATCTTTCAGGAGCGCAAACGTTGCTTTGATTAAGCATTAAGCACATTTTCTAAGTACAGAGAGTTAAGCGTGAATAAAAGACACAGCACCACTACATTTTGCAGTCCAGTAGCAAAAGATTGCAAACCATTTTAACAGCAGCAGTTTGTTAGTACAAAAACATGGCAAAATGCTGTTCTAACCGGTGATGGCTAGGGGGCAGTATTTACTAATAATATATTTAAAGTGCAGTCATTTAACTAAATGAATTTGGTAGGTTGTTTGAGGACTTCAAATCAGATGTGTGCAGTTCTCCTTTTTCATCTCTGTTTTTCACTTTGACCTGTACGGTGAAATAATAAAATCAGCATTGTGGCTTTTCTTTGCTTGCTTATAACCGAATTACTTTTAAGTAGTAATTATAACCTCCTTAAATTGTTGCAGAACACTGTATTTATGAAAATTAGAGGAAAAAATTTCTCTTCAGTAAAAATCTGTCTAACACCTGCCATGTAATTACAATTTGACCTATTTTTCAGTGTAACTGTTAGAGGTTTGGTGAGGATAGATTGTGGTGAAGTATTGCTTGTGTTGTAGTTATCTTTTAATAATCTCTTAAATATTTCAGATTTTGTCCTTGCTTATTTGCTCCTATGTGTATATACACACACGATATAAGTGTTGGTGTGTGAAATTAGGAGAAAGTGTGGATCTATTTTGCTAAAATGTTTTTATCAAATAAACGAAAAGCAGGAAGTAACTACTTGGAAATTCCAATAAAGTAACGTAGTTCCAAAAATGGCTTCCACAAAATGTACATCTCGGAGCAAAGAGGAGCCTCAAGCTACTAGGAGTGCTTGTTTTCCTAGTTCATGGAAAGCGAGATGTTCCTTATGAGTAAGCAGGTATTAGCTGGTTGCAGCCACTCTTGGGGATATTTCAAGGAATAAGGGATGTTATTATTCAGTCGACAGCTGTCTATTGAAGTCATTTCAAAGATGTACTCAGGGAGGGAGTATAAATGTATTATCCAGTTGAAGCAGCGATAGAGGTGGGTTTGTTTTGTTTTGTTTTTAACCCTTAAAATCCGTTGGAGAGTTGGAGGCCAATCTTTATAAAACCCCTTGAATGCTGAAAGTGCTGAACAGACTGGTCATCTCAGCTTTGTCAGTTTTAAGGACAGTGGGGATTGGATACTTCAAATGAAGACGTAGGAATAAAATTTAGAAAGTGTGATGCTAAAAAGTCTTTCAGCAAATGTGTGCATCATATCATCAAAGCCACAACCAAGTTAAGAGTTTATGGAATGAGAGGTAATTTATTAACATAGTATCAATTATATTTTCTGCTTCTCATTTGCTTACTTCCAGGGAAAGCTTAAGAGGGGGACTGATTTGCACTTTTTATGAGCTAAAAACTAATCAGCTTTATGTCTAGCTGTAAATCTTCAGACATGGAAAAGAGAACTCATGAACTATGTAACTGAGTAAAATTTAACTGTTGTAGCCTGGCTTTTGTCTTCCTGACTCACAAGGACTTTCCATGCTGTTTGGCATTTCATGAAAATAGATTCTCTTGCCTTCAACATAGTGAATACTTTAGTCAAAATTAAGACACTCTTAAGGTATCTTAAATAGTTAACTATTCTAATGCATTTTGAATCTTCTGCATATGGTGTCATGAGTACTCCAGATTGGAAGTCTCGCAGAGACTAAGGATTTTTCCGTAGCCTATTACATTCACACAAGTTCCTATGCTATCAATAGCAATGTAAGTACTGAAGCCATCTCAAATCCTTCAGATGACATCTGCCTTTAAATGTCACCTTAGAACAACATAAATGCTTAAAGTGTTAATAACTGGCACTATATGTTTGAGTTAGCTGTTGAGAATGAAACTGCTCTTATTGCCTTTCACTGAAAAGGATACTTTTTAATAAATATGAACATAGGAGAAAAAAATCAGGTGTTATTAATTTTTTCCTGTTGGAAAGTGTGATTTGCACTTTTAATTATTTATCTTAAAAGCATTTTTTCTTCCATAGCCAAAATATATATTGAATCAAATTATTTTTTTATACTTCTTCAGGCATTCCTCACTAATTCTGACTTAGCAGTATCCATATGTAAGGTCAGAACTGTGGCAGTCTAATAGAGCAGGTGTTTGAGCTCTTTAAGACTTTGCAGAGGCTAATTTTTTGCAAACGTACTGAGGTGGTTTTTTAGTTTAGTATCACAGAACAGTAGTTTGAAAGAGATAAGAATGGAGGATTAGGGGAGGAACAAGCTTCTTTTAGGGGGCTTGTTGTATGTTACTGTATACTAAGTTGTATGATGATAGTTCTACCGTTGGAGTTATTTCCTATTTTAAATACATACATGTCAAGCTAGGTAATTTTTTATGTGGTTGAAAATTGCCCCAAGCAAGAACTTAGTGTGGCTCTTAATAAAATGTGTTTTTGTTGATTTTTTTTTTTCTCTTCCCCACACCTTTTGCAGCTTTATGCTATTCCTTGGTTTCTTACGATGTTTACACGTGAGTATGCTTTTTTTCCTGATTAAATTTTCTTGTATTTAACTTTTCCTTTTAATTTCCTGTGGCATGTACCCTTCAGTTTTAAAGGGGAAGACTTCAGTCTTTGGTAGCTTACAGGTTCAGCTTGTAGTTAGCATCAACCCCCAGGAATCTTGAAGCATATTGGTTGTATACTGAAAAATAACAGCTTTCTGACTTAATTCCTATCTCACCGAGTTCCCCCTCCCGTCCCTTGGAGGGCAGGAAAAGTTATGGTTTTATTTGAGATTCAAGTTATGCATCCTTGGTATTTCTTAAGTGTAATTTTTTTCACTTTCAAGTAAAATCTTTCTAATTGTGATGTGACTGTCACTTAGGAGGCCAATCATTATCTGCAGGAATGTGTATGTTGTGATTTGAGTCTCAGCAGTACCTGTCACATTGCACTTTCTGCCTCAATTCAACAATTATTAGCATTTTCTTATTTCTGAAGGAAGAACAATATTAAATTTGAACTGGACAATTCTATGTATGTGATATTTAAGGAATGTGAAAGGAAGCTTTTATCTAGTAGGGGAAAATATAATGAAAATGCCCCTGCATCTCCCCCCCCCCCCACATTAATGTAAGAAAGATAGTAACTTTGTTTATAAAGGCCAAAAATTGAGCTTTATTTTATTATGCTTTAATATACTGTTATTGTACAAGTACTACTGTACTGTGATATTTGTGCATGTGTTTTTTTTAATAAAATGAGCTTCATAATTTGGTGAGCTTTTCCAATGAGAAAGGAGAAAGAGTTAAAGTGAGCCTAGAAAGCAATCAAAAATCCCCTTTCCTCAAAGATATCAGTGATTTTTTTTTAAATTACTATTATTTTTTTTCATTTCATGTCAACATTGGCAGACTTTAAATTAAAAAAGAAGTGGAGGGGGGAATGAAAAGAACTGAAAGATTATTTCTCTGAAATATCAAAGAATTTAAGGTGATTCTTGACTGTAATTCCCTAAGTTCTTGACTAGTGCTTTTAATTATCCATTTTTCTAAAACTTTATGACAATCACCTTTGGAAAACTCAGAAAATGGTTTATTTGGCAATGATTTACAATAAAAAGTTGGAATTACTTAACTGAAGGATACTTTATTTTAGGAGAGCCACCTTCAGCTTTAAATGTAAAGTGATTTTATTTTTTTTTTAATAGGCCTTCCTCCCTGTTTTTCCTTTATTCTGCTTATTTTTGCTCTATTCTGTCTATTTTCTTGCCTAATCTTAGGTAGTTGAGCTTGCTGATTCACTCATCAATGTCTTCATGCTATTGAAAAACTGATATGCGTGTCTTCCCACAGGGTTACGCTGTAGGAAAAGAAAAAGAAATTGCCTGATGAGTGGGAGGCTGTTTAAGTTCTGAAAACCTGAACGTTTCTTAATATTTAATAATGAAAGGAGATATTGATGATCTGCAGAATAATAAATCTACATATGAGAATAAATCTAAACAACTTTAATCCTATTTGCTCCCAAATAAGAAAGCAATAATCGTGAGACAGGAAAGGGGAAAAAAATTGTACAGATTACTCATCCTGCGTATTTGTTTTTATATGTAATAATTTAAATATTTATAGGTTTGGGAGTTTTTTATTTGTTTGGTTGGTTTTTTTACTGCTTTGCCTTTTCACCATGCAGATGTCTTTCCTTTGCACAAAATTTTTCACTTGTGGGATACATTACTTCTTGGAAATTCCTCCTTCCCTTTCTGTATTGGAGTGGCTATACTTCAGCAACTGAGGGATCGGCTTCTGGCTAATGGATTCAACGAATGCATTCTCCTTTTTTCAGACTTACCAGGTATGGACAAAAATAATTCTTCCCACTTTCTCTTTTCCCAGTGTCTTGCTGGTGGAAGCATGTGCTTGCATGTACATATATATTTCAAATCTTGCACGTGTTTTAGAATGTTGTTAAGATTTAGGTAGGCTCTGTGTCACAGTACGTAGACCCTAAATAACAGCTGGAGGAAGTCAGTGGAAATTTTTTTGCTGTCATCAGCAAGAACTGGGTAAGCTCATTATCATATCCATGTGAATGCTGAACTACTGTCTTCTGAAATTTAGAATGATGTCAGATAATTCATGAACATTGAACTCTTCGTAGACATACGGAAACAATGTAGCTGGCTGGGATTTCTTACTGAAAAAAATTTAGTGCTGTTCTGAATGCTGCTGTTCCATTTTGCTGATACAAGTCGTTTTTCTTTCAAAGTTAAACATTTACTGTGGAAGCAATTAATATAAAAGAATTATGGAAAACAGTTTAGAGGCCATTAGAATTGCTCTGTTTTAAGGCGTTTTGTATTTTACGTGTAAAGCTTTCAAAAGAACCCTCAAAGTCAGATTGGAAGCTCCATAATCATTGTGCAGAAGTTCTGCCTTCATGTTCAGTGGGAGACTGTTGATATATCCATTCAAACAAGTGTTACATCTTTTTAAAAAAGTACAACTATCCATGGAGTTTAGGTCTTATTTCTGAGCAAGCTTCTAGTGAGACGTTAGAATGCATTTGAACTGAGTAAGCCCTGTAAACTGAGATGCGTTTCCATTTGTGGTTAACTAATATTTGCATAACACGTGTGAATTTGAAGAGTGTTTCACCCGGAATATACCTCTGTGCTTGTATTACTTCTCTCTCTCCAATCTAGGACTTTACTAACATAATCTAGGTCTTGGTGGGGTTAAGATTAAGACGTGACACTGTTTTAATTGTGTGGGTTTTTCATAAGAGAACTTTTAACTTTTATATGGATTTAGTGGACTCTATTATAACACAGTGTGTGCAATCTGAATGATAAGTCATTTAAACAGAAGTCATTCTTTTTCTGAAGAATTGAATGACAGAATCAAGTTTGGAAGAACATTTAAGCTTAAATGTTCTTTTGTCAAGTACAGCAGTCTCCACAGCTGCAGGGGTTTAAAAGGCTAGTAGGATATGGCAGCAAGCAGGCTCTCAGTACGTAGTTCCATAAGGCAGTCTCTCAGGGGTTCAGCGAGTTCTCACGGGTGAAGCTGTGTGCTTTCTCCAAGTACTGTCATAGCTTCTGTCTCACTGTAGGCCCTTGAATGTGTGTCTGGTTTCAAAATTCTGCTTTTCTGTTGCCTTTCAGGTCAGTTTCTGCTATGCAGTTGCTACTGTATTTTCCAATTTATAAGAAATTTAATGTGATTAGGCCATTTCATATAATAGGATTTTTTTTTCAATTTTGGTCTATATGCTTAGTCATTTCAAATACCCTTATTAAACTTGACTGGATATCTTCAGATGGTCTGAAAGGTGAGTGCTGAATTAAAAGATCATCTCTCTTCCCCCTCCCACCGCTCATCTATTAGCTATATATCTTGGCTAAATATAGGTTCATTAATATTTTACTCATTTTCTTGCCTAAGGTCATTTCTCCTGATATTTTTTTCCTTGGGTGGTTCTGAATTATGTATTCCAGTTTATCTTGAACCAACTGATTTACTGACAGTTGATGTACTTTATGCTTAGGTTGTGTATAAGAATATATTACTTCTCATAATACATGTCTGTATATATAGTAAAACTAACTCGATGAAATCTGTAATATTATAATGTGTATGTTTTCTGCTGATTGTGGTTGATGTCAACTTTACTGATAACCTAATAGGAAACATTTCAGTAGAATGGTGTTAACTTCTGAAAAGCATTTTTAAAATGTTGTTGATGTCTGCAATGTTTTGGATGCCAACAGTGCCACAATTTAATATTGTGAGATTAATCCAAAGCATATCATAAACTGCCTACTGAGGGAGGAAAGAATGAAGATGAAAGTACTAGAGTGACTTAAAAATAAAATATTACAGGGCTAGCTAAGGCTTCGGTAATCAGTAACTTCTTTGAACATTATAATTATCATGGCCTTATGCCTTTTCTTTCTAACCTAAGTCTTATTTCTGATGAAGAAGTATTGACTGCTTATGCTTTTTGTCACCTATGTCTTCCAACCAGGATATTCATTATCTTGGTTAAAATAAATTGTGCACCATACCTGAGAACTTGCTGAAACTAATTTACAGACAACCTTCACCTGAAACTAGGTCACCCTGAGAAAGAGATTTTGTTGTTCAAAACATCTGCAATAATTTCAATCTAAAATCAATTGTTGCTCAACAGCCTGAAACTCCTGTGGTTTTTAAGCTTTCTATGCACGAGAATGGCTTATCTCAGGCTGCCAGTGAAAGTGACTTACCTTCCAGTCTGATAAAGCTATTTTACTGCAATCTTGCAACTTCATGGAACACTTTTTTTTTAAAAAAACGTTTCTTGTTCCTACCCTAGTTGGTTCTAAAAATATATATCTTATTTAAAAAAAAAATCCTATTTATTTTGGGATCACTGCACATAATGCAGTTTCAATTATTGTTTAATGAAGTTAATGATAGAGAAAGGGGGGACATAGTGCCATTATTGATTACTTAGTCCTGAAAATCCTTTACAGTGCCCATCTCAAGGCATTGACCGTGTTTTATCTGTAAAATAGGCATTATTTGCTATTTCTAAGAGCTCTTTCTGTACTGGAAATTTCATTTTTTCAAGAATAACATTAAAATATATATATTCCTCTATGGTTACCATTCTTTGACTATGGCTTCATGTAAAAATTGACCTCTGTGACCAGGAAGAAAAAAATAAAAGCTAATTATATCATGCTACCTTAAAATTCCAAATATTTGAATTTTACTGAGTAGCGATGATAATACAAGGCAACTTGCTGTTTTCTTCACCTAGCATAGGAAGAGTAACACAGTATCTGAGACTAGATCAGGATTTTAACTCTAGGGTAATACGTCACCATGCACTAGAGGAATTACACAATAGTTCTATATTACTTGATGCATGAGTGATTGTACCATCCTTACAATGTTTTATCAGCCTAATGTAGTTTCATCTGAAGAAACATTATTCTTGTGACTTTGGCTACCTTTAGCAGAGGTTTATTTGAACCCTGGCAGGTGTTAAACTAGTTGGACATTAAGACGATCTGTATCTGAGTTGTATGAAGGCTTCTCTTTCCTCAGACTTGGGACACCATGTAACCATAATTACTAGATCACTGTAGATTCAAAAATTTACGCGAAAGTAATCTGGTAGTGCCAGAGTACTTATGGCTGAAGGTTTGCTCTGTATGGTAGAACATGCTCACGCACAAGGAGATTATTAGAAAAGTAGGAGGTCTGGAATGCTCTGTTCCATGGAAATAGTCCATCCACTCAAGTTTAGATGCAAAATTTAGGAATCTACCTCTTTGATCTAATGGGGCCTGTGGCATTGCAGTGTTTACATCAAAAACAAAAAGTAAAACGCTATATTGTACCCACACAAATGCTTGCCCCTATCTTCTATAGTGGCAGGAAAAAAAAACAGTGGTCTTGATTTTTTTTTTTTTTTTTTTAATGTTTGTTCGTAGCATGTTGTCATTAAAGTCATACTTGGGACCTTCCATTTCTTTCAGAATTCATTGACCTTGATTGCTTATGAATGGCAAAGTCCTCATTTTTCATCTTTACCCTTTTCTCTACTTGCAAATTAGCTATAGTCATAGCAGATGTTATTTCAAGGGTATGTTTTTATGTTTGAGAGCTATCAGTTTAACAAGATCCTTCTGTATTCTGATGCCTTTACCCGTAATTATAGGGGGAACAGAAACAATATGTATCACTGCACAAAAGGAATTTAGTTTTCATTCTAGGTCAATCACAATGGTGCAATTGATAAGACTTGTGATTAACATTATTTGCTCCAAATTTGTAGGAGCGACAATGCCACTCAGAAGTTTCAAGTGCTTTAATAGTAATTCGTTTGAACATTATTCTCATAAATGGGGAATTGTTTTTGTAGTATTTGACAGACTATGGATGGTTCCAGAAAATACATTAATTAAGAATGCTGGAAAATCTGTAATGATGACAAAAATCCTCCTTCATTCCTGACAGGACTGTATAAAGGGGACATTAAGAGACTGCTACAATGTAGGTAAAATTATATTGTTTATGAAATTACGACCCCAAGGGTGTGGGTTTTTTGTGTTTGTGTGTGTGTGTGTGTGTGGTTTTTTTGTTGGTGGTTTTTTTTGCTTTCATTCTTTCTTTCAGGGAAGGTATAAAAATACATTAGTTCTTCTCTCTTTGTGTTTATGGAACTCTATTACCTATAAATTTTGACATTTATGTTGTTTGAATAAAGAAGATTTGAGAGGTACTATTTCAGACAGGCAGGCAAGACCAGCCCTGGAGTTGTTGCAAATTCTTTGTGTGTAGTTTTTAAAATTTAGCAAATCTCATCCCATTTAGGTGATGCAAAGAGAGCAAATATATTATGCATTACCTTTGTTTTTCCTCTATGTAAGTGTGACTTACAGGAGGAGTGTATGGCAGGGAAATTAGAAGTTAATGATAATATGACACTACTGTGGAATGATTCCCAAGGTACCATCAACATAAGCATGAGTTGGCTTCCAGACCAATGGTTACCTCTAGTAAGCTAGTTTGGATGTGTCTGCATCCTGTAAATCAGCAAATCCACAATCCAGGTGGCTCTTTCATGTCTTGAGTGCCAACTGGGTAGTTTTAATTTAAAACTTGCTTATACTTGATTTTGCTTATGTCTTAGTCTTTAACGTTTTTCCTTAAATCTGTGTGCTAATGTATGTTACCCACATCAAAAAACTGTGATTATTGTAGCTTGACTTAGTTACTGAGTTCTTAACCCAGTATATAAGTAGTTACAAAGTCAATGGCACCTTTTGTTAGGAAATAGACCCAAGAAGGAAGTACGTAGATAGTATACTGCTCTCTGCAAACGATTGAAGGGTCCTGTAGACTAATTGCCTCACACCCTGAATCAGCCTAGCATGGGGCCTGGCAAGCAGATTTTCTTCTAGAGGGATTAAGTCCATGCCAAAATCATCAGGGAAATACTGAGTTTTGTTATGGCCTTGAAAAGGGAACAGGCAATCTATGAAAAGACTGGGGCAGATGCTATTAGAGAATAGGCCTAGCCTAGATATGAGAACAAACTCACAATCTATACTCTCAACTAAGCCTCCTCCATTAGTTCATGCCATAACTTCAATCTTCTATAGCTTTTTGGGGGAAAGAGGGTTTGTTTGTTCTTCCTTTTTATATCCCTGAGGAGTCTGTCTCTTTGCTATCTTTATTCTGGTCAGTGCTTCCAAAGGAAGAATCTCAGATACCAAGTCCAGAAAGACTGGCGGTGGAAAAGCAGTCCGGTGCAACAAGGAGCTGCAGTAAAACAGTCCAAGTGGAAAATGTAAAGGATTCTATTTTGTGAGATACAGGCTCGTGGGCTTCAGAGGTGTCAACATGTAGTCCAAGATCTAACTAGCAGCAAATGGTGAAAATAATTTATTCCCCAAGAAACAGAGCTTCTGTAACATGGAAGAAACAACTGCATCTTTTGTCATCAAAGTGATGTACCAAAATGCTGAATTCCGTGACAACAAAAGCCATATAAATGCTTAGAAGGATTACACCCAGCTCAGAAATGAACTAAGCATTAAAAAATAGTGGAAAACCTGCACTAATGTTGCATGGTGCAGTTCAGACAGACGTGCTAACAGCAGCAAATTAGATGCACATCAAAGAACTCCCCAACTCTACTTTAGGTACATATGTAAACCCTTGGTGGATCCCTACCACTTTACTTTCCACTCCTTTTCTTCATGAGAAACCTTTATCTACCCACATCAGTTGATCCATACAACTTTATCTTGGCAGAATTTCTTGTGGTTCAGAGTTCAGTTGGTTTAAGATTTGGTAGGAGGAATAAATAGCAGTTGGCCACTAAGCCCACACTGAGTTTGCGGATGTGTGGTGCCTATTCCCATTTCAGTTGTTCTACTCTTCTTTATCTTCCTCTTGGATAAAAATTTATGCTTTGTTTGAGGACAAAACACCGACTTTGAAGAGGTTGAAAGAGATGCAGGGGAGTCTTCCATCTGTCAGTGAGCAGTGGAAAAATCAAGGTCATCTTACTCTTTTGAATAAGGTCTAGCTTTCTATCATACAATTTTGAAAATGTAAAATGTCCTGTTTCTTAGATTAAGGCTCCAGGGCAGAGAAGTCATAACTGCTTTTAAGAGGGAACTTTTGTCATAACTTCAACAATGAAGTCTGGACACGTGGCTTTGTTGTAACTTGTCCAGGTTCAAAACCTTTGTCCTTTATGAAAGATGACACTGCAAGGTGATTTATCTTAGAGTTATTGGAGCTGGTCTGCTTTTCCAAATTACAGTATATCTGAAGGAAAAACAGTATTTTGGTCTCTGTCATATAATGTGCACAATGATGATAGTGTAACTCCATAATTTAAAAAATTAAGTTGAAAATATCAAAAGATATCTGAAATAAAAAGTAAATGACATTTTTATTTTTCTTATATATAGATTGGACTGATATTTATGGAACCATTTTTATCTCAACCTATTCCCATCCATGTTATGCCAGATGGCTTTTTTAAATACAAGTGGCAGGTGTATTTTATAATGCAATTCATGAAGATTTATTGTTGATAAATAATGTCATTAATGAAGCAGAAACTGTGCATAGCTGCTGTTTTCTTTCTTTTTTTTTAAGTTCCTTTTTTTATGGCTTACAGCCCACTGTGGGTTGGGAGCTGGCTTTGGTACAGAAGCGGAGCAATTTGTTAGGGCACACCTGCTCACCAAGGCTGTTCTGTAGTGTCAAACTCTGTAAAATTGATGTCATTTTACCTGAAGCTGTGAATTCCTTAATTATTCATGTTTTCCACTTGTAGCTACATGAGCAACATGCAGCTCTATTTATGACTTCCACCTTCTTGGGAATGCGGAGAAGTGCTGGATTGGGTGAAACACTAAGGAAAAAAAAAACCCATACGCTTTATTTTATTTATATTTGTGTCCTTGCTACTCTGTACTTGTCATCTGCAGAAGAAAATCAAATATATATCCTTTAGCAAAGGACTGTCTGTCTAAAGATATAGTAGATAATATAAAAGGGGAAAAGAGATTTCATCAGTAGAACCGTCCCAGTACATGTCTTGAAATCAATGTGTATTCTGCAATTTACGTCTCCTGTTCCTTGATACAAGCTGTATGTACCCTTCATAGCAAAAGGGGAATTCAGAGAATGGAAGAATACGTGACTGTTAGTCACGTAGGCTTTTGTACAACTTTACCCTGGAAAAAGAAACAAACTACAAGTAGGTAGACCTGTCAAACATCATAGCAGCGTTTTTAGGCTTGGGGACACAAAATTCGGGACACTTTTATCTTAGCTGTGGTTCTTGATTAGTTGAACTATTTTCTTTCTATGAAGGTATTTCAGGAAATCTTTTCCTCTTTTTTCAGTTTTATTAAAGTTATGAGTGTACCAATTGGTTCAGCATCTGACTAGTGCTTAAAAAGCAAGAGCATGCCCTTGACTTTTTTCCTTCTAAAATTGTGGAAAATGTTGCTGAAAGGGCAAGGTGGCTAACAGGGTATCTCTTTATTATCTTTGTTATGCCTAATACGTTTTTAAAGATTTTAATGGTCTTCCCAATAGTCTTTAGTTCTCTACTTGTGAGCTGAGATTTAAAATGAGCTGCAAAAATAACATTAACGAATAGTGGAAAGATGACTGTTTCAGGAAAATGAAAGTTTTTAATACCGTTGATGCTGAGTATGTGCAGAAAGCTTTGGTGGCCAAATGCACCACTGCTTTGAAAAGTGATGGGGACAGGGAAGGAGACTTAGGTTCCAGGCAGTATTGCAGTGTTAAAATTCCTTGATTAAAACGTTACGTTATCAGTAGATCTCTTTGTGATAGTAGATATATTTTTGGTGTGTGTATATCCAGTCCTGTTATAGAGACACATACCTACTTAAATACAGAATTGAAACAGCGCTGCAGTCTGAAAGCCATGAAAATATATTGGCTAAAATAAGGACTGAGAAACAAGAAACACTCTAAGTGAATTCTTAGCTCTATCATACTTTGTGATTTCTGTCAGTTCCTTTTGGTTTGCTTACCCATATTCAAACAGCTCAAACTCTTGCAAGTTTGGAATAAATTTCAGGACTGGATTGCTAGCACTGAAGGGCAAAACTTGTTCAGGAAGGACAGGTCTGGTATCCAAACTGGGAAAGGCTTGCATTGTATGTGAAGAGTGTTGTCTGTATTCTGAAAACAGTGCTAAATGAGCTAAGTACGCGTTAGGAGTGTGTATCAGGTGAAACCTCTGTCATTGCAAAAATTTTAAAAGTCTAGACAAGCACCTGTAGGGGATAGGTTAGTCACATATTATTTAGTCTCAGAGCAAGGCAAGGAGCTAGACAACCTCTTGCTGTTTCTTCCATCCATATGTTTAAACAACCCATTATGTTGTTGAAAAGCTGTCATGTATAGTTTTGACAATCACGCAGGGGCGTTAAAGAGTTTAAAGAAAAATTCTGTCTATGTGTTTTTCTAGTTAGTTCAGTAGTTTATATGAATGGGGGAAAAATCTAGGTATTTTACCCAGAGAGGTTGTAGACTCTCCATTCTTGGAGATGTTCAAAAGCCGTCTGGATAGGGTCCTGGACAACGTGCTCTAGGTGATCCGCTTGAGTAGGAAGATTGGACTAGATGATCTCCAGAGGTGCTTTCCAAGCTCAACCGTTCTGTGATTTTAGGCAGTGATGCTAAAATCCTAGCCAAAAATACAAAGTGACACGAAGTGTTTTTTATCTTTGAGTAAAACATTTTTTAAGCTAAATCTGAAGAATTAGTCGCTAACATTATGGCAAAGCTACAAAATTGAAAATTTTTTTTGAATTGAATAAAAATTGAATTGATGTTGAACTGTAGTTTATGCTTTCTGTAATCAGAAATGCTAATTGCATCTTAGTTTTCCTCCACTGTGTACACATACCTATTAGAGTTCACAGTTATGTAAGACTGCTTTTTAGGTAGATAGATTAAAAAGAATAAAATAAGTTTTCTTCTAAAATTAAAAACTCTTCTAGCTGTTTCTTCTACTATGTCTTTAACTGGAAACTAATTCTAAGGAAAAAAAATTCAGCAATCATATAAGCTAATAGAGGACAAAGCATAAACATCTCTGCTAGAAACATAACCCTGAAATGACACTAACTTACAAAGAATAGATGGTCCTTTTTTGTTATGACAAATACGCTATTTAGGAATGTACTACTTAAATACTTTCATGCATAAATTTGGGTGAATGAGGTGTCAGAGAGCTTTTTCACAGGGTAAGGAAACCTTTGTCCTTCTGTCTTAGGTCAGTTACGCAGCAAACTTTAAATCATTTAGAAGTGTATATTGACAAGGTTTGCTCTGTGAAACATTAGCATAGACTTGAGTCATGGTAAACACCCAAAGTTTTGTATCTCAGTGATTTTTCTACTGTAGTGCCAAACGGCAAGAGGACTTTGTTAGAAATGAAAGCAGTTTTAAACATGAGTGCCTAAGCAAGAGGGTTATTATCCTTTCTGTTTACAGATGCTATATTTGTGGGAAACTAACGTCTTATATTTGAACATGTTACTTGCTCTTTGGTAGTTTGAGAGTGCTACATAGTTTGGGATACTCTTTAGACAAATGCCTAGAAATTTTATTTGTATTAGTCTTTATCCAAAGGAAAGTCCTTCTTTCCACTCTTTAGAGATTGATCAGTTCCAAGCATTTGATCTGGTCCAAGTTTCTAGTTGTAGAATTTTTTACAATTTTATACATGTCAAATCTGCAAAGCAGCTGAAGTAACACAAGTACTTCATCTCCAAGTATTTCTAAGAAGTTCTTTCTCTAAACTGATTCTTGTTGTTTTGTAAATTTGTCTTTTCATGGATCTTCTCTATGTGATTATCTTCTGTCTATTAAATTATGTTCTCTGTTCTGCTAATTTGCTTCATTTCTCCTTATTATTTCCCCTTATTCTTGTATATCTCTATTTTTGCCAAGCAAGCCTCCGTCTGACTCTTTGCATTTTGCAGTGTGGATTCCTGTCCCTTTTGTCACGGACCAGCATCCTAATTTGCTTTTACGGCTGGTCCAGTTGTCTTTTACATTCTGTTAGTTTGTAGAAACTTCTGCCATTTACCCTGGCCCACTTCATATTACTCTTTAAAATGCACTTTCCTGCCAGAGCTTAGCCATGAACCGTAATCTATAATATATCAAGATGTATTACAGTCTTTATGTAACCTTTTCTGATCTTCTTTCTCAGTAAAACATAACATTGCCTTTGGTGACTGATTTGTTGTAAACCTTTTCTCTTAGTGCAGTCATCCATCACTCTCCCTCTTTCCAAGTCATTTTTATCAATGCAGGACAACATCACGTTATAGCTAAAAAGTATTCTTCGCTAAACCTCTTCGCTAAACTCCTGAGTCAGAGCAGTTTTTACAGTGTTGTTTTTAATGCAGACAGAAGTGGTGTGCCTTCACCAAGCAAGGGCCTGGACCATTGCATTTTTGATATACTAGCCACTGCTTGTGGGCTTTCAAAATCAACAACAGTTTGGATTCTTTTCCAGCAGCAGGGTAATTGTTGCCTATACTGTGAACTGCAGAATCAGCAAGTCGTAGTAAACCATACTGAGTGTGATGAACTGTCTCTCGAGAATTTTTTATTCCAAGATGCTGAAAGAATTGTAGAATGATGTGCTCCCAGACCAGGTAGCCTGTCAATGCAGCACTGAAATTATTGGACCTCATCACAGCCGTGCAACGTATAATCTGTCAGAAGATGTAACCACCTGAAGACGTGGTTAGTTCCCTTGCTTCTGCATCTAAACTTTTTTTTTTTTAAGTCTAGTTCAGTGCAACTTCTGCACACCTTCTGTGTTGCATAAAAAAAATGTGACGGCTCCTTGATTTGACAGCATTTGTCTTCCTGACAGCTCTTGGGAGATACACACCTCACATCCATGTGGAAAGCTATGGGAAGAATAGAGCCGTCTTTTTTTATTAGCTGAAGAAATTTAAAATTAATAAGTGATATTTGTATGGCCTTTGAAATTTTTTTCCCAAGATGCATTGAAAGGGATGCTGATATGTGTAAGAGGAAGAGCAAGTGACTGTCCATAAAACAATGAAATATAATAATAATTTTGTAGTGTATGAAATAAGTGATATCAAAAGAATAATTTTTCATTTACCTTCTCATTTATAGTAACCTTTTAGCAGTGGTAGGTACAGAGATATTGGATAGAAATGTCACTTTTCTTACAAATCCTTAAAAGGATTTGTCCTTTTAATTATTTGATGTATGTTTTTGAATGACATATAAAAAGAAAAGGTTTATGGCCTTTCATCTCTCTTTCTTCTTACAGCAGAACTCATGAGATCAAACTGACTGACCTATTCCGCTTCCCTGCTTTTATAGTACAAAGGTCTACTTGCCTACTTACGTAGCTGTGCAGGGAGAGCTGAGTTTGACTGGCCGGATAGTGATAAATTACTTGTGATGGAGAGATCAAACTAAGCCCTTATTTCTGGGCTATTTCCAAAATGCAGAAGCAATTTATTTTGGCCATATTTCTTAACTTGTGTCCTCTTACCCAAGCAAAGGCCTCTGGAATTGATTAAATGCACACAAAGAGTTAGTCTGTGTGCCTTTTCATTGAATAAGAGCTATTCATGATATGTTTTGCTCCAGTAATCACTTTTACTTGCTGTGAACACCATTTGTGCTTCCTGCTCTGCTCTAAAAATAAAAATCCTGTGTGCTTTTGTCACAGTTGTGTGGCTTTTAAACTGATGCTTTGTTTTTAACATCTATTTCAAGGGCAATCTACTTCTTTCCTGCATCTGTGATAATACACACTGAATATACATAGCTTGAAAAGCAGCTCTGTCAGGTGAGGCATCCTTTTCAGTTGAAACGATGTTGATGGAGGGAGCAACTTGGTATGGAGTGATAATTCAGCATGGAAGAGATAAAAGTGAGTAACGTCCTATAGCAACCAGGAAGTTTAGTTCAGAAAAGGAGCAAAATATTTCCTAATATTGGGCTGGGGCCATGGCAAAACTAGGATATTACTGTCACTTCTCTTCCCTTCCTTCCTTTTCAATTCCCATGTTATTTGTATTTTTTAAAGCCTTGGGGGGCGGGGGGTGGAAAAAGGCTCTTGGTGCTGAATAATGGCATAAATAGTTTGTGCCACAGAATTGTTTCCCCTAAGGTTTGATTGCTGTTTGATTGTAAAATACTCAAGTTAAGTCAAGCTAAAACACTTAAGGACCAATGTTTTAAATTGAAACTAGTGATTTTTTAGTTGCTAAGTATTTGGATGCCAGCTTAGACTTTTTTGAAATGTGGGCGCTCTGCCCTTTATGAAAACCAGACTGCTTTAAGATATACTAAGTTTTGAAATGACAACATATTTTTATAGTATTCATATTACATTTACTTTTTTTGTGTGTACTTTACAATTAATGGCTCCGTGTTATGTCAACACATTTTTATTATAGATTTTCCAGCAAAATATTTAGTATGAATAAAAACCAAATGAGCATGCTCTTTAAATTTAAAAAAAAAAAAAAAGACCTTGGAGAGCACAAAGGTGTTGTATGTACATCTTCATGAATGAGCAGGCTCTCCTCATCCTTTCTAGATGTTTCTGTTCTTGCTGGAGCCTTGAGATTCCTCCAGATCCTGCTCTCAGAAGGATGATCTTCTAAATTGTTTGCATACGACAAGTACTGTGGCATCCTGATGAAGTGTACACTGTTCATTTGTTCATAGTCCTGATCAAGAATGTAGGCGCTGACTTAATATTTTTACTCTTCTGTCATACTAGCAGTATGCATTTAATGATATGTAAGCTTTTAATACTGTCTGACTTGTAACAGAATATTACTTAGGAGCGGGAAGAATAGAAGCAGTATTAATACTGTAAGTATGCAAAATGTTGATGTGATAACGAAGGACATTTAATCAAGGACTGAATAATTTCATATACGTTGTAAAGGGCATGGGAAGAAATCCAAATTGAAGTAGCATGGCAGACCCTTACTTATTAGCCAAGAGGAAGGGAAGAGATCTTATCCAGCCAGTCTGGGAAAGATTGCATTACGTTTTGTTTACTAACTGGAAGTTATCTTTCCAAAAAAAGAAATTCCAAATAAAGGGTAAACAGGAGCTTGAAGGTTATTCAGTTGTGGAGCTTATTCATGCAGTATGACTAATAAATATTCTATAAATGATTTATAGTAGTTTAATGTCATCTTAAACTCCTCTATCCTGAAACTAACAGTTTTTTCAAAAAGAACATGAGTAAATGCTTTTACTCTTAATAGCCCTCTTTGTTGTAGGTGATAAATGTTGATCATTCCTCTCTCTTTCTCTGTGTGTGTGTGTGTGTGTGTGTGTATATATATATATATGTATATATATGTTTGGTGGGGGAGCAGGAACCACAAAATAATTGTTATGTTTTTGTTTTGCATTATTGTAGCAGATGAATTAATCAGCAGGCTGTGAATTGTTGTTAGGCTTTTGATGGCCTCACAAGCCATTTAAAATTCCCTCTTGTTCCACAGAGTTTCATTTTTAGGCACAGCCATTGGCCTCTAGAAACGTTTCTTAGAAGAAATAAGAAGCCTCATGTCAGGGAATCACAGAATGACAGACTACTAAATTGGTGTTTGACTTGTGCCCTGAAGTGTGAGAACTGGTTATCATTTTTAGCAAAATCTGTTGGTGCATTTTCCAGTTGTCAGAATGGATTTCTTTTGGAATTATGCAGCTTGTTTCTAGCAGATATATTTTGATAGTCTGTCTCAATATGTAACTCTGTCAATTTAATCTAATTTCCACTTTCATCTTTTTCATAACTTTCTATTGCACTATATAGTTCCTGTTTTATCCGTTAATTCTTTGTTTACAGTTTGAGATGTTTGCAGGTTATTATGCCTTCCCACATCTGAATGTTACTCATGCTACTAAAAATTGTTAATGTTCTGGGTTTTCTTACCTACTAAATTCTGCTTTCATCTCACTTATTACAAAGGTCCTGTTAAAGTTTCCGTAGAAGTCTGGTATGGTATGCCAAGAATCTCAGGAGACATGACTGTAACTCACTGTAGAATGAAACAGGCTCTTTACAGAAGAACAAAACCCATAAACATATTAATCTTGAACTGAATTTCTCATCTTTCTATAAATAAAATGTCTTTAGAAATGCAGAAAAAGTGTGACTGTAATTACATTGTTAGAGTGTATTCTGAGCTCTAGTAGTAATACCAGTGAAAGGCGTCTTGTGTCTTCACCTGAATTTAGAAATTCTTTGTGAAATTTTCCTGTTGCTTGGATTTTCCTTGAGGATGATACTAAATAGCAACTTTCTGTTGTGATATGTACAAAATAAACTAAAATATTTTCATCACAGAATTGCAAAATTGTCAGTTACTCTTGAGACACCACTTTGTCCATTTATCTCCCATCAAATATTTTCCCACATAGCTGGGGATCCTGACATGGTTAACGAAAATTGTGATTTGCATTCACATCTACAAGGTTTTAAAGCTAGGATTAAAATTTTGCAACCTTTAGCTAAGGACTAAAGTCCTTGATTTTTCTGAATTTCTGACCCAAGAAAGCACGTAAGCATACTGTTTTTAATGGGATTAAAATATGTACTCAAGGTTTCATCCTACCTTAATAAGGGCAGCATCTTGAATGGAGATTAATAGATGGCGTATTTTATGCAGATTTTAAACAAAGTAACTAATCTCATCCGACTAGAATATTCTGCCCCAGGTTTCAATTTCAACTTTTTTCTCTCACCACCCTGTTAATGACTGGGGTTTCTGGAGTTAATCCCTGATTGATGGCAATGCATCAATTTTATTTGAGAAATACAGATAAAGTTCAGCTGCGGTACCTCTATTTTCTTTATAGAAATTGATGTCTCAATCTTCCAAATTGTGAATGCTGTAATAAAGCATCTAGGATGCTTGGAAGGGATACAGCAAATGCTAATATACCCGTTGCTTCTCTGAAGCACAGCACTAGGCTTGTTATAAAGTGCAAATTAGGTTATTTTTTTTTCTTCATGAGATTGCAGACAGGAGAAGCAAAATTGACAAGTTGTCCTACAGTGATAGAAAAGTAAATGTTTTTGTTGCATCCTGTTAGAAGATAGATACATGCAGGATTTTTAACGTTACAGAAATGATGTTTGTAGTAGGATCACGTAGTTTTCTTTTCTTCCTGTTTTTCATTATGCTTTGGTAACTGTCAGCTGACCACAGCTTGTTTGGGGATGCTTCCCGCTTAACTGATGTTTGTTATCCTTCCAAGTTCAGTAATGTTTTTGTCACATGTGGCATGTCACTTCAGCCAGAATGTTCTCCTATGAGTTATGGTTGGTGGGGTGGGTTTGTTTGTTTGTTTGTTTTTGTTTGTTTTGTTTTAATAAACTGTTCTAAAATAAATCCTTTGTATGTGCCGTCAAGCAGAGTAGTGTTGACATTTCCCGTTTTCCACCAAAGGAGTAGCATATAGCTTTGTCAAAGCAACAGACCGCACAAAGTTCAACAACTTTGTTTTGCTGGAAGCTTTCAGTCTGGCTTGTAGCAGCTATCTAGTTAACAAAGAGGACACTCAGTCCAAAAGTCCATACGCTGCATGAAACACATGGTTTTGATCTCCTGCTGCATATACTTATGTTTGAGTCCTCAGTCTGACATGCAAAGACATTTAATGAAGATACCTTCCTGTGACTGGGCTTGAATTTATTTCCAACATTGCAGTGGTTACCATTCTTTTGGACTCCTCAGAAACAGTTTGTTTGTGCTTTCATATGCTTGGGGATAAAATTAATGCCAAAAATAGTCTGTTAGTTGTTTATAAAAATTTCCAAGAGCTTTTTGAATGACGAAATATTCTTAAAAACCAAGTGTTTTTAGGACTGATAGCACTGGAGATACAGATGGATTTGTGTGTATTCATTCAGCCATGTCACGGTCGGTTAATTGCTCGGTTAACTGGCTTTAATGATTATTCACACTTGCGTTTCTTGTTCTTTAAATCCTTGATCAGAGATTGACATTGAGCGTTGTGTCCGTGAGTCAATCAACCTATTTCGCTGGACCCCAAAGAGTGCTACATACAGGCAATACGCACAGCCTGCACGTCAAGGCAGTGAGAGCAATGGCACAAGAAGTTCGATGTCCTGCTTTTCAGCAGATTATCAGGAAGCACCTAAAAGTGAACTGGTAAGTGCCCTGAACTGTCCGCTCTGGGCCTTTAGAGGGGAAAGACATGTTATGGCTAGACACACAGTTTGCCCTCAGATGAACACCCTTCACTCCCCCATTATCAAATGCGTTAGTTCACCCTTGCCATCTTTTGGAGGAAAACTTCGTTTGTTATGTATGTGTGCTTTTTTGCAATAACTTTGAGGAGCTCAAAAACTCTTGATCTTGTTGTCAAAGCAGTCATGATTAATAATTGTTATATCTAGATAATTTTCAAATGTTACCGTTTTAAAGCTTAAAATACTTCGAAGTGGGGTATGTCTACTGCTAAGGAGGCCAAAGGAAGAGGTACAAGTTGAACAGATCATTTTTACTACATAGTTGCAGTGCTGTTCAGTGAAATACTAGTTAATGAGACTGTTCATCTTGCTTGACAATCTGGAATATTATTAGTCTTTTTTTCTACACTTAAAGAGCTTGTGTAAAAATCCCAACTAGTAGACTCATTTCTCTCTCAAACAGCTATTGCATAGAACTGCTACTGCTGTTCAGTTAGGGTGGTCTAACTCAATACGGGTGGTTTTAGAACTCATGTTAATGTCAGTGTTGTCAGGGTGTGTTCAGGTGGGGTTTTTTGTTTTAATGAATATAACAGTTTCACAAATGTTTACATGTTGCATAGAAAAAGCCTCTTGGTATCTACTAATGTATTACTGATCTGGACAGTGCAGAGGCACTAGAGCTTGCTTTGCACTTTGAACTGGTTACTTAATTGCAAGCTAAAGTCACGTTACCAGCTGTACAGCCCTCTTGGTTCTGTTCTGGTGTTCTGACTTTGTTGATAGCCCCCGTATGTAGTGGAGTAAGGGTGTTCAGGTTGCATGTCTCTTCTGTTCTAGCCTTTTTTATTTTTCTTATTTAAATGTATGAAATAAAAAAAATACACAGCAAATCTTAGTCACTGGCACTTATGTTGCTGCTACCTGCACAGTGGTTTTACATGTTCATCCCATGATCGGACTCACTTTATGAGCCAGTGAGTAGTGTTACAGCCTATGCTATATTATTAATTCTGATGAAGAGTACGATGCACTGAGTGAGGATTAACTGCTCAGAAATGTAGCACCTTTTTCCAGCTTTTCTTTTTTTTTTTTAATTTCCTATTCAGCTTTGATATCTTTTACTGTGTATCTGTTACTTTTACTTGATTTTTTTTTTTTTACTTTTTAATGTTTAAGCAACCACTTTTTAACTTTACTGCTTTGAACTTCAGCTTCTTTGAAGTATGTGCCAATAAAATTATTTCTTCTTGTGCCGGATCTCTGCCTCTCCCGTCTCTTCAATTCTGTGGTATTGTTTGTTACCACAGCAGACCGTTGTCCAAGACTTACCTGCGTAACTACAGACAGGCTTTATTTTTAGGAAAATAATAATGAAAAGAACAGTTTCCCTGTGAAAAACGGGTAACTGGGAACTGATGTAGGCAGCAGGCAACTCTGACTGCTTTTTCCATCTTCACATGTCAAGTCAAAGGTAGGGCTCAAGTTATTGTGCCAGATAATATGTGAATTATTCCTATATTTGTCTTTGCCAACAAAAATTAGTGGATAAGAGTGTATCTTCATTAAGTAGTTATTCAGTTCAGGAAAAATAAAGTTCCTTTTTTTTTTTTTTTTTTTTTTTCCCCAGTAAAATCTGATGCTTGTCTCTCTTGTCAGATATACCATCTGAAGTTAAGGATGTTGGTAATTTGAAGTGATTCCTTTCCTTCCTCTCAGTAGTATAAATCAATTTAGTCTTTTTTAAAAAATGAAACTTTTTTTTTTCTTTCACTTCCCCTTTAATGAGAATTGATTCATGACTATGTTACAATGGTAGGGGAAAGATATCCACATCTGCCATACCTGTTTGGTCAATTGCATTAGGTTTTAGAGGCTTCCCATCTTTTTCTTCCTAATTACTAAGAAACTAAGCAGCATATTGTCACTTAAGTGTATTTGAGAATTTAAAAAGTCCTTAAATCTAAGTATGTTGTTCAGTCATTTTCTTGTCTTTTAATTTGGATATGTTTTATTTTTAGTGCTATCACTATATTATCTGGGAACCTTAGCCACAGATTCAGGGCTCCAAGTACTAGATGTGCAAATGCAGGACAACATGAAACTCCAAGGAATTTACAGGATTTATGGATTATAGTCGAGAAATAATAGGTGGATGTAGAAAGGCAGTTGGGAGGAAAAATGAAACAAGAGCATACTAGTCATTGTCATTTAAAAAAAAAAAAAAAAAAAAAAAGACCTTGTGCATTTCAGCCAGCCCAATAGCTGAAATGTTGTTCTGGAGATACATAGAGGGGCTTTCTGAAGGAACAATATAATGGTTCAAGGAGGACCTTAGGAGATCCTCTAGTATGAATTTCTGCAGAAAGCAGGCTCAACACTGAATTTCAACGAGGTTACTCAGGGTTTTGTCCAGTCACATAATGAAAATTTCCAAGGATGGAGGTTATACAGTCTCTTTGGGCAACCTGGTTCCAAGCCTGACAGTCTTAATGGTAAAAACATTTTTGTCATGTGCTTATGCCTTTCTGTGTCCAAGCAAAGTGAAGATACTCACAGGTATTAAGGAGTGAGAAGGGAGAAAGCAGCAATCACATACTGAATTGGTAAATAAAACAAGATTTGCGCTTGTAGTAGAGGGGGGAAGCCCATTATTTTGGGTCAAGCAAAACTTCTTTCAGTGTTCTTCTATTTCCTGGGAATTGTACTGGGTCTTTTTTTTTTTTTTTAAACAAATAGTAATTTTTCTTTCATGCCAGCAATTTTATTTGTTTTTTAATGCCAGTAACGAGGCTCATCCATTCTACAGTTTCCAAGAAATCAAGCTAATGATGTTGGCATGTAATAGAAAAGAAAAATAAATGCCGTAACTTTTGTTGCTTTCTCTTTAGTTTATACTTCTGCCTCCTTGACAGTCAAGCATTTTTCATTAACTACAGCATAATTGTTGCTTGTGTTTCTTTTGAAGCTTAGGAGAGTTGGAATTTTTGTGTAATACTGTAGTTTTTCAGTTCATACCGTGGAGCTCTAATTTATACAGAAATGTGTGAATATATTCTTGTTTCCTGTAGCAAAAAGGAAATGAATCACATGGACAACGGAATGGCAAGGAAGGAAATTGATACATGAAGTTCTAAACTACATCTGTTTGTTGTAGATTTTGTCAGATTTTGAGACATGTATATACGAGCCAGGTGTGTTTTGGTTCTGTCAGGGGCCACAATCCAGACTTCTAAAAACCTATGCAGCTTGAGCTATTAACCAGGTATATGTTTTTGTATAACCTGCTTTGCACCTCTGGATATTTGTCTTTAGAAGATGATGCTTCGCAGGGTTTTGAGCAACGTTGCTAAGAAAAATTTGAATTCTTGTCATTCTTGGTGAAATACAAATTCTTATTATTCTTGGTGAAAAGCAAATTTACATGCAAAAGAGATTTTTCTTTGGGAGGGTGGGGGAGGTGTTTGTTTAATTTTTTATTTTTATTACCTTAGTCCTGGAGCTATCTTTCCTTCCTGTTTCTTCAGTCATGTCCCCTCATACAGTTTGCTGCCATGGGAAAGCTTTCTTCTATTTGAAAGCAGTGGAGTCCAAGTGCAATCTTCAAAGTCTGTACTGGATTTTAGGAAACTCTGTTGTGTCCTTACTGATCAGTCTAGCTCTTAAAAGCTACATCCTTGTTTCCCTACTTATCTAATTGGTGATTATGGGGAGCAAGCACTCTGCGTTATGCTTGTGTCTCCAATTGTATCTTGGTGGTTCACCATTGTATTTGGGGATGGGGAGAGTAGGAAGACATTTCCTTTGTAAACAAAGCTGTGGGTTTGCATCTGAAGGTAATTTATGACTTCTCGAAACGTTAAGTGTTCAGTGCATTTAATTCTAAACACTGGCCATCGGCTCATATTTTTATATTTGCCTTCTAAGCTGCTTCAGTTTGTCTGTTAAATGCTTTTTATTGGCTACTCAAATATTTGTGTATAGCTGCACATTGCAGTGCTTTGGTTAATAATAATATGAGAAGTATTTGCCCCAGGTGAGCACTTTTCCTTCCAAACCAGCACCTAGTAAAAGCAAGGCAGTTTTACTTCTCTTTGTCATTAGCATTGCTTAGTTTTCATTTTAGGGGCATCTGTTTGCAACTTCATTAATAGGCCTGGGTGCTCTCCTCCCTGCCTCCTGGACTTGTGTGTTGCTTAATCTTTTACTCTTTCAGCCAGTAAGCATATTTCTACTGAGATAAAATCTCAAGGAGGAAATAGTCTCAAAAAGAATGAATGTACATCTTAAGTGGATTTGCATGTTTCATCTGAGACCTATTTTGAGTGAATAATAATAATGAGAACAGCCCTTTAAATTCACTGCTTAATTTCGATTATAGTTTATTCGAATTTGTGACTGTGTTTTGTTGTTGGCCAGTATGCTGATGAATTTTTCTTAGTCTCTCTGATACATGAAACTTACCTTTCATGCCCTGGCAACTCCCCAAATGTTGCAGATTTTCTTGGATATCTGGGAATCATAAAGACAAATATCACTTGTCATATAACAATTTTCAGCTATGCCTCCATCTCCCTTATTACAGACATGGTAGATGTATGCTCTCTCCAGCTACCCGTATCCTGCTACATACGAGTGAGAGGATGAGGCAGGGGTTTTTTTCTGTTTATGAGTGTCTGCTCAGGTCCGATAGACGGACTCCCAGAAACCTGCAGGTTGGTGCAATTAGTCCTTCCTTTGTCTTTTTTTCTGCCGCTTGACCTCTTTTCAGGGCAAGGAGTTCTTGGTGAATGTTGAGGCTTGAAGACATACAGCTAGAGAAAATTCCACTCGCATCCTCAGACTGATTTAAATGCCACCAATCTGGTTCAGCTTTTTTAATGAAATAGAAAAGGAAATACCTATACGGGAAAGTGACTTAATAGCTAAATGAAGCAGAAAAAAGTTGAAAAAATATTTGTGCCTTATCAAAGATGGTAGGAGCAAAGTTTCCTGATGACAACTTTTCTATGCATGCAATCAAAGGTTGCTTCGGTGATGTGCTTCTTACAGATGTAAATTCAGGCCTATTCACTACTGACTAAATAGACAAAGCTCTGTGGCTTTTAATATCCATTAAGTACCTGAGATGTATTTGTCCATATAAAGTGTATTGGTGAAGTTGATTTTAAGCCCATGAATAAATGACATGTAAACTCCACCTACTCTTTTGATAAATTTAGGTAAATCTAAAAGCATGGTGAGTAGTGTACACCAATCTTTCTCCTTCAGTGTACAAGCTAGGAAATATGCAAGTAGACTGTGTTGTCCGTAGCAGCTATTATATTCCATCTTGAGGGTCCTCTGACTGCGATGACTCATTCCAGGTTTATTTTCACATTCTACTTGTGTGAGAAATTTGATTTTTGTTTTGTTCTTTCCTTTTTCTACCATTCAGCAGAAAGTCTCTCTTCAGCTTTATGTTTAGTTCATGTTGTGCAAAGCATTACCTTCCTTGTCAAGATACAAGCTGATGTTTCTAATTTATTTTGAAGGCTCCTCTGATGCTTCTCTTTTTCTGATTGTAACTGCTAACAGCTTGAGTGAGAAATTGGGCTTGTCTATAATTATTCGAGATGCCATGCTTAAACCTATGTTGGTTAAAATACACTTAATTTTAAGTCGCTCACTTGTGGGTAAATAAACAGTTCACTGTTTCATTAGGCATGTCTTAATTAGCACATCTGTTTCTGGCAAATGTTTTTCGAAGTTGTTCGAACCTTCAGAACTTCCTCTGGGTATTGGTTTGCTTTTTGAAGTTTTTTTCATATTTGTAAGTCAGGCAGCCAGCAACCGAAGTTGGGAGTATAAGGAAATCACTGCTTCCACTGCTTTGGTTTTGTTTATTTTTTTGTCATCTTTTGTTTGGCTGGCTCTAGCTTTTTTGTTTTCCAACTCCTCTTCAGTAGTTCCAGAACAGATTTGCCCTCCTGTCATTCTTTCAATTACATCGTGTTAGCATCGTTATTGCAGTCAAAAAGAGTCTAGGAGTTAAAGTATCTTATTGTTTAGTTTGGGGATATTTTTGTTGTTTCTTCCAGAACTTGCCTGTATTTTGTAAGTTCTCAGTTCTTTGACAGTTTGAAGATAACCTAAGTCAGTGTCTCTGTGGTCCACCACATCCTCTCAACTGCTTGTTTACACTCATTCCTGCTTTCTCCCAGCACTGAAACTAATTTGGTTGTTGACCCGTGTGTCTGAGCTCCAAACACACTGAAGATCAGCTGAGTAACAGCACGTTACTGGTGGTGGGTAATTTGCCATCTTTGGCACCAGTCTGACCGCCTGATTTTCAAGTTGATTTTTGTCACTATAACATTTGACTGAAGAAGAGAACTCAACAGAAGAGAACTCCATTGGTTTTGTATTCACTTGCAGAATTTAAATGGAAAACTAGATAAATACCAGTGTTTTCCTAATACTGCCATTCTTAGTGATCACTAGCTGTTTGTCATATATAGAAAAGGAAGATGAGGAGTCACAGCAGTGTATGTCCTAAGATGTGGTCCAACATAATAAGCCATGTTAGAAACCTGTCCCTAAATGATTATTAGAGCTGCTCTGCCCTAAATTCTTTTTAGTCTTTTTTTTTTTTAGGGCTGTTAAAAGAGCAATTGCATTCTTCATTCGAATGATGTATTTGAAGCTGTGGTCACTATGTGTAACTGTTGCTGCAGAGCTCTGTGTTTTTGATTCAAAATAATATTTCTAGTAGTTAAAATTTAGCAAGTACTGAGGTTCAAATTGTCTTGGAAATGCTCACAGTGTTTTGCAAATTAAATTAATTGAAGAAAGCCTCATAGCATTTCTTTACTCTACTTGATTTTAAAAATATGAATGTATTATGTTTTGGGACTTTTTTGGATAGAAGATAAGGCAGTAAATCAATTGCCGAAGTAGATAAAACAAGAAATACACTGACTTGGCAAATAACTGATTCTGAATGTTAATTGAAGACTCTCTAATGAATGTTGTGGTTGATTTTTAAGGTGTAATCTAAACAGCAATTTTTTTAATTGACGTAAACTATTTGTAGCAAATGTGCTGTGTTCTTTCGCTGCTGAATAGAATGCTGTTCCTTCTCAGTAGAGTTAAAGGATATGTTTATAATGATCTGAATGTTATGTAGATCAAACTTCAATAGTTTGTTCGGCTCCCACTTAGAACACATTTAAGGATTGTAAACGTATTTTGCACGGACTTGGTTTTTGGGTCTCCGTGCGATGTGTTTGGTTGCTGTGAATGTAAGGGCAGTTAGAGCATTCTCTGTTGCCGCCTTAGGCTCAGGTTCTGGATTCACTGGTTGTCCAAGCAGTTCTTCCTCGCAGAACTTTGCCATTATACCTCCTTTGAAGTTTAAAGGTTACTTGACCTTTTTGACCTCCCGTGATTAGAATTCCATGAATGATTAACAAATGTGCTGGGGGTTTTTTTTGCCTTTCTACCTGTAAAAATAAAAAAAATCCAGCCAGTTATCTCTCTGTATTTTGTGGGACTGTTCTCTGTTTATTCTGGAATTTTTGAAATTTTTCTAAGATCATATTTCAGGTTTGATAGTCTTTGATCAATTAAAGATTAAGGGTTTCTTTTTTCTTTTTTTCTTTTTTCTTCTTTTAATTTTGGTATGTTACTAGTGAAAAAGCTAATTAAAAAAACACAAACAATAGAAAACTAATTAAAAAAATCACAAGCAGTAGCCACTTTATGGTAGAGTAATGAATATGGGAGCTATTCTCACCAACCTCTAAGGTGTGCAAGTTATTGAAAGAATGAATTCTTTTACAAGAGGAAAAGAGGATCAAGCCCATAATAAAGCACTAAACATAATACAGACCAGTCAAGCATGTTGCAGCCATTAAAGATTTGGGTTTGAGATGACTGTGTTTTCCCTTCTTCTCCCAATCTTAGCCTCTGTTCAGTGTATCCTGTTAAAAGACATTGTCTGCAATGTATACTGTAACGCTGGTAATCTGTGGCTATTCCTTGCCAAGATAAACTATTTGGATATTGAAATGAAAAACTGCCTGCCCGTGCTCAATGCTCAGTTGAAGTTGACAGTTCTAATCTGAGCTCCGCAAAGTGGCACAGTGATTTTTGCCTCTATTTTTTTTCCATTTGTTTTAGTTAATGCCAGTTTATTCACTGGTTATCGGTGGATGATTTCTATGCTACATGAACTGGTATGGTTCAATTCTTCAAAATTTGATGTTGTGTGAAAGCTTCTTTCCACAAGTTCAGCTGGAGCAGAGCTGTACAGTGTAACTAGGTTTTACGAAGAAGGGAATCTTTGCTTTGTCTCACTGAAGATATCTGTAGATGAATGTGCTCTCAATATGAGCTCTCTCCTATTGAGGCCTTGGACTGCTGGTTGTAAAATCAACTTTTACATGAGGTCTTCTATGCCTTCAGCAGCAAAGATAGAAAAGTCATTAGCTATTTGGCTATTCCTGTTTCCTGTGGTACTAAATTTTGTCTCTCTAAGACTGAGAGTATTCTTCAGTAAAGATAAAACTTAAAAAACAACAACTTTTTCTCTGAATCCAGAATAACTTTTCAGGCTCTCTGCATTGTGAACTTGCTTTGGACTTAAGTCCCTTTTGGATGTATTTCCTGTTTAAAATAGAGATAAATTTCACAGTAGGATTAATTTTTTTTCACACACTTCCTCTCGTTTCGTGCAGGACCAATGCCATGGGTAATATTAGGAAACAGTTACCTTAGTGTTTCAATGATTTCGGTGCTAGTTATTTATAGAGTTGCTAACAATATGATGTATTGTAAAGTTAACATTATCTAAAGGACACTTGAGAATTGTCCCCTGGGAAGTACATAAGGAGACAGGCCTGTCAGCTCCAGAATTTCAGGCTGCGGTTGTCCTGAATTGCAATGTCTGTCTGGAGACACAGTTATCACTTAATTTGTTTCCACATGTTTCAGCACGGACCTTAGTCCTCTTTGAGAGGCAAAACCAGCAGAAATAGATCTTTCTGGCAACCAATGTAAATACGTAGTGTCGTTTCCTAGGTGACAGTTTTATTTCATACTTCATTAAATAATCTGTATTTTATCATAAAGATAGTGGCCTATGTATTAAAAAAAAAAAAAAAAAAGGAAAGCGAAACTGCACTGCTGGGCCTCTGTGACTTTAGGAGAGAAGTAATTCTTGGAATAAACCCATTGGGTGTGCTAAAAATACACTTTAAGACTGGCATGATTCTAGAAAGCTTAATGCCTTGTTCTGCTTCTGATAAGCACAACTGGATATTGCAGAGAGAATTGGTCCTCTTGCTATTACATTTTTTCTGTGCTTGTAGCATTAGGAGGAAGTTTGGCAGAAAATTTTGAAGTTAGGTGTTGGGAGAGAAGTGACTTTAAGGATCTTAGGAGTTTATTTCACATTCAAGTACATGCGGGTGCAAGGCATAGCTGTCTCTTGCCCGTCACAGCAAAACTAAATCCAGCATGCACTAACTTCTGTGTATGCAGTATAGCACAGCATGCTGCTGTGTAACAGTGCAATTGTAAAAGCGTAATAAAAATGAATTTTCAGGACACAGTGAGGAGGTGTATTGTATGGGAGATAGAAATAAATATGTTATCAAAGACAAAGGGATATTTGTTTTGATTTGGTTTGGTTTTTTTCTCTACTCTCCAGGGCTCTGCCGTAACCCCTTTTTTGCACGCTCTTTCATGCTCGCTCACTCGCTCCTCTTGGATCCCTGCCTTGGGCTAACCTTGAATCTAGGACTTCCATCACATCCTTCTCTCAATGCACCTCAGACCAGACTCAGTGCCTTGTTTTTCCTCCGTTGAGTCAGTCTGCTGTGTTGTTATGACTTAAATATGTTAGGAAGTGCCTTGAGAGGATGAAAAAGATTTTCCTGAAGGCCGTTCTGTTGTCTGGTGCTGTTGCTGCGTTCTTGCAGTTGCTCAGTACGATTGCAGTATGAAGTGATTAGATCAAATGAATTCTGACCACTTCTGACAGGAATCACAGCATTTATGGATTTCTGCTGGTGACTAAGAGCAGTGTACAGTTGGGGTAAATTTGGCTGGTGGCCTATGTTATCATGTCCACATGGTCTTAAGATGATAACATTGACAGAGGAGATGAAAATAAAATGTAGCTTCCTGCTTCTGCAGAACGGGCTCATTGACTGACTTTGGGTGGAGGTTCAGTGTTGAAATCAACACAGAACCACAGAACGGCGGAGGTTGGAAGGCACCTCTGGAGATCATCTAGTCCAACCCCCCTGCTCAGGCAGGGTCCTCTAGAGCGCTGAGTGCTGAGGGAGCCCTCGCGTTCTTTCTTTTGATTACGCTGTCTCCCATAGATCAGCTTCTGCAAACGTGAATGGATGCGTTCAAGTTGATGTGCGCAGGTAACACGCATAACACCGCTCCCCTTACTAGTCACGAACAAAGGCAGATCCTGAACGATACGTTTCGCTCTTCACTAGGCTCCGCAGCAGTAAATAGCTGAAAATATCTCAGAGCTGTGTTGACATTGTTAACGCTCATTCAGAAAATAGGAATTGTGGATAAACAGCAACTGCAGTTGAATCCTAAAATATGTTTGTTTGTTTTGTCCCCCATCTATAATCCCCAACCCTGAGTGAGATGCATGATTACATTGTGAGGGAGGAGGAATTCCTCTTCCTCTTGCAGTTTTAGATTTTTATTTTTTTTTTCAGGACAGGGGAATCTCTGACATTTTGTATTCTTCCTTAAGATTCCCTATTTTTTTTTCCACAAAGTAAAATAATGTATTTTGGGGGGGGGGGGGGGGGGGGGAAGAGGGTCAGTAGGACAGGACACCGTTTTCCTTTTATTTATTTATCGTTAGAATACTCCCTCTATAGGCCCCTTTCTGTCAGTAACAGTGGATTTAAGCATTATTCTTTCTCAGTTAAAACACTTTTTGCTATCAGGGCCTCAGAATTCAAGGGAGCAGTGGGAGTCGGTGTTTGTTTAAAATAAACAAACAAAAATTCCACGAAAGATAAACCTACAAAAGAGAATGTTCCTAGGAGATTAAGTGTTGCCTTCATCTACTTAATTATCAAGGATATGAACAAAACCATTTACATGGAAAATACTAAGTGGAAACACACTTGTCATGATTGCTTTCAGTGCATAAAATCCTTTTAGAAGATGCAGCTACAATCCACAACGTTCTTATTTGATCTTGGTTTTGGATGCTTCCTGAAAACTGCCTGTGGTAATAACTGCTTTTTGAAAAAACCAGGATAGTACTGACATAGCCTGACTGGTCAGATGCCTGAAAATTTGTCCTGAGGTGTCCTGTTCTTGCTGCCTGTCCTCCCTCATTTTTACACCTGTTGTTTTCATCTGATTTATATAAAATAGGGCTACTATGTACAAATGTATTTACCCTATAACTTATATGGTGGCACTATGACCCTGAGTATTACATTTAGCTGGAGGTCACTATGAAAATGCATTGGCTTTCTTCAGTTTTGTTATGTAAAGTAAAAACAGGCACAAACAAACCCTGTCTTTGCTGTAAACTAATGCAACCCTTGATTCAGAGTTGCACCTGTTTGTGGTTGCTTTGTGAATCTGCTCTTGGCTGTTTTTGTTTGATCGATTCTTTATAAATCTTTTAAAAACATTTTCTTCTAAGCTTGTATTAAAATGTTATTGCCGTCTTATTCATAGATGTACTTGCATACATTGATTTCAGAAACAAAACATTATGCTCCAAAAATATGGAATGACATCTTCCGTGAAGCCTGTTTCTTTATGAAGGACTTTGAAACTTTGAAAAGATTATTTTATTTGAACTCCAGATTTTAATTATATTGACTTTCAGACTGAAGTTTCTTCTGTATTAAATTTGTTGTAGTAAGTAATGCAATCTTCAAAGAAAAGGCAGGGGGGAACCCTGCTTCTGCTCAGATAAAGCCGTTCTTTTCATGGATAAAAAGTTGCTTTATAGCTCCTTCATTTATCAGATGGGACTGCTAAGTTCAGGACCAGCAGAACTAGAGATACTTGCTTATTTTCTCAAAAACGTATATCTTCATGTAATAGCTGGGGTGAAATGCCTCTAAAATATTAAAGCCTAATGGAAAAGTAGATAGGAGCTATGATTGTGCCAACTACATGTACTGGAGTACTTTAATCTTTCTGAAGCTCAGCTTCTAATTTGAGAATGCTTAAGCAGCTTTAATTCCTAATATTAAAAAAAAAATTAAATTCCTAATGCCCATTTCTTTTTACTGAGAGCAATAAATGCATATGGCTTAGCAATTCCCAGGCCTATTTACAAATTAATGGGGTGAGAAGAATAAGTACTTTGAAAGTGAGGAATTTAGGGTGTTGTCAGGGAAACCTGTGGGAGGTGACTAGACCTATACTAGTCTGCCAGTTAAGCAGCCTTTCTTGATGAATAACTTCTATGGCTGACTAAAATAAGATTCCCCCTTGAAGTTAGGGTATGTTAAAATAAGTCTGTTTCCTTTGCTTCGGTGTGACTTGGAACACAGGTTGTAAGAAACAAAGAAAAAAAGCTTGATATCTTAGCAAGCATGAACATGTGCGTGTGTATGTAAATATATGGGTTTCTTTCTGATAATTCTTACCTTTTTTGAGCAGTCATGTGAATAAAATGAGTATTATTATGTGAATATTATTATATGAATAATAATAATATGAAGGTCATCTCTGTATATGAACACAAATCTCAATTTCAGTATTATACTCAATCGACGTTTTCTTACAATAATTATGAAACCATGCTACTATGAGTATATTGACCAAACTGTGATGCCACTAGAGATGGACTTCTGAGTCCATAAATCTGAAGTTTGTCAGAAGAGTTTGATTTTGTCCTTTCCTTTCCTCCCCTTTAACCCAAGTAATTTCCTTGGACGTTGACTTAGGAATCCAGCTACTCAACTGGGAGGTGGCTTTGGGCAGCATCTGGCGGTGCCTGTGTCCTCAGTCACCCATTATTTTTATGGAAACGGTTGGCTCTGTTTTATGGAAACACGCTGTATGGGTTTATTCTATTGAAACAAATAATATCTAGAAAGTCAAACATCTTTCTGATTACAATGTATTGTGACTTCTGTTATTCTCAGCTCGGGAGGAAATTATGTGCTGAGACTAGCAATTTTTGAGTTCATGTGTTTTGAATATTGTAGCACACCACAGAAGAGCCAGTTTGGTGTCTTAATATATTCCCCAAAGCACAATAGGCTGTAATTTTCACTACTTCTTGATATCCTGCTTCACAGTGAAGGTATTTATAACTGCACAGCAGCTGGCTAGGAAGTTTTTTTTCTGGGACCTATCTTGGGAAATATCTCATTGAGCTGAAACTCATGTCTGTGTTCTCCCTAGCATGTTCATGGCATTCCTCTCTATAAACTTGAAATATTC